>NC_133583.1:2214758-2533091 GCF_964106895.1 Numenius arquata | reverse complement strand
GAGCTGGTACGTGCTGCTGCCCGTATTTAACAGTCAGAACTTGCTGCGTCACAGATACCCACAGGTTTGGGGGCTTTCCTTTGGAAAAGGGAGGTGATTCTACCCCTCTACTCTGCGTTCGTGAGACCCCACCTGGAATACTGTGTCCAGCTTTGGAGGCCTCAACACAGGAAGGACATGGACCTGTTGGAACGGGTCCAGCGGAGGGCCACGAAGATGATCAGAGGGATGGAGCACCTCTCCTATGAAGACAGGCTGAGAGAGCTGGGGTTGTTCAGCCTGGAGAAGAGAAGGCTCCGGGGAGACCTCACAGCAGCCTTCCAATATCTGAAGGGAGCCTACAGGAGAGCCGGAGAGGGGCTCTTTGTCAGGAATTGTAGTGACGGGACAAGGGGTAATGGTTTTAAATCGGAAGAGGGGAGATTTAGATTAGATATTAGGAGGAAATCCTTTACTGTGAGGGTGGTGAAGCACTGGAACAGGTTGCCCGGGGAAGTTGTGGATGCCTCATCCCTGGAAGTGTTTAAGGCCAGGTTGGATGGGGCTTTGAGCAACCTGCTCTAGTGGAGGTGTCCCTGCCCATGGCAGGGGGGTTGGAACTCGATGATCTTTAAGGTCCCTTCCAACTCTAACCATTCTATGATTCTATGAAATACTGTGTTTTCTTCTGCTTCACCTCCTCAGAATACTTGCTCAGTTCTTGTTCAATGGGCCAGTGCCATCTCAGACCACAGAGGTCCTAAAAGGTGAGTCAGTCTGACCTACCACCTGACCCAAACCAGCTGAGCGTCAGGCAAAGGAGTTACTACACCCAGAGCCGCCTCTTGCCCCCAAATCCTCTGTCTGACACCACTACAGGACTTGGCTTCTTGGGGCAGACGCTGGGTTTCCGTGGTGTGAAAGGTTTGGTTGGTATCACTCATCACTTATATTTATTCTATGCGTGGACCCTCCTCACACAGAGAAAACTACCAGAATTTCAAGTGTAAAACCATCCTTTAGACAGAGAACATGGCCAATATTCTAAACAAGCACTGAGTTTTCAACAAACATAACATACAACAATAATCATAGTCTGGTCTTTCACTTTCCAGGTCCAAGCAGATATCACTCCTGGTTTTAATAACATACTTCATTCCAGTTGATTTTACATTGAGAGTGTTTTCTTAAGACAGCATTTAATTTAGGAACAACAAAACAGGTTTTTGGGTAACCACGGTGAGCAGTGTATGGCTGATGAACAAATCTCTGAAGTTAGAGATGATTTTATTTAAATCTTCTTATCTCCAATATTTTTCAAAAATTTTAAGCAAGCCTTTCAGATCTGCTGCTCTCTTTCCAGCCTTTTTTCCTTGTTCATCAGGATGGTGGCTAGAAGGGGATTCTGGAGGTGTTTATTTATTAATAGTGTTTCAATCCAACAGGAACAAGAAAGGTATTGAAGGATAAAATCAAAACTGTGGCAGTTCACTTGTTGCATTAAGGACCTTCCTAAGTGATCGCTGCAAATTTTTCAGGTTCTGGTGGCAACGCTGTGGTTGTGGTACACTGCTTGGGATCTTTCTCAGCTCCACAGCTCTCTGTTTCCGACAAGGACAGGATTAATGCCTTTTTTTTTCCCTTTGTTTGTAGATGCAACCCGGGTTATGGTGTCCCCTTTCAGCATGGATGTCACTGTTGGAGAAAGCATTGTCTTGCCTTGTCAGGTGTCTCACGATCACTCGCTGGATATCATGTTTACCTGGTCATTTAATGGACACCTGATAGACTTTGAAAAAGATGGGGATCACTTTGAAAGAGTTGGAGGGGTAAGTATTAATACTAAAGCAATCTTCTCACAGCAGTAAAAATAGGTGTCGTAGAAAAGGGCTACTGATAGAAGGAATGGACTCGACTAAGTTAATAGTGGATGTTATCTTGTGTCTTACAGACTGAGAAGATGAACATTGCCAGTAGAATGCTTTATTATAGTTGGTGTAGAATTGTTATGTTTTCTTAGTGACATGAGTTCAATCTGCTCGCATGAACGATGCGTTCACGTTGCAGCGGGATGTATGTCAGAGGACCTAAAATACGTTCTCTCATTGCAAAAAAAAATGCCATCTCTTTCAAGGAAGAAGTCTGTAATCATTTTTCTTTGGGTGTAAAAGAAATGTAGAATATAGCAATTATGGAACTTTGTTATTTATGCAGAAAGTAGCAGGAAATCAGAGGATATCCTCAAATTTGTTCAGGCAGTGTTTATTGGCATGTTTATCTGTCTCCGTCTGTGGCCTCCTCTTGTGACCACACACTTAGAATAAGTATTTTTCCTCTACACAAAACAACCTGCATGTTATGAACATCACCAACCGTCAGAGGTGACATTTCTTTCCAGTGTTGCCTGTGCATGTTTCCTGGCAATGTCACATTGCTATCTTTGGGTGGGTTGGTTGTGTTTATGGGAAACATGGCTGGATGGGGCTTTGAGCAACCTGGTCTAGTGGGAGGTGTCCCTGCCCTTGGCAGGGGGGTTGGAACTCAATGGTCTTTAAGGTCCATTCAAACCCAAACTGTTCTTATAAGAATGCCCGCAGCAAGGTTAGAGTGCCCAGGATAGTCCTTCCCTTCTTGATTTTCTCTACTTTTACCTCAGGTATAAAGGGCATGTTGTTTTCTAGTAGTTTTAGATTTCCTGAAGATGTTGTGGCATGAATTTTGGGATTCAGAGAAGGGCAGTGCTATAGGAGGTACCTCCGGATGCCATCTATTAGAAAGGGGGTTCACACGAGGAGGTGGCACATCTGTCAGACCTGCCCTGGCTTCTCTTGCCATTCTTCTGACCAAAAATAATCCCCAAATATTTTTTGCTGAAAAAGGAGCAGCCAGTTCACAGGCAGTGTCTTGAAGACAGATAAAAAGGTTGCTTTCCGTTGTAACCATAACATTTTCCTTTGCAGTTCAGATTTAGCCTGTTGTGTGTTAGGCAGGACTTGGGGAGTTTAATTTCTAACTTAGCTGCAATTTTAAAAAGTTTTCTCATCCTTCCTGGTGAATTTTTGTTCATTTTTATTGGGTGAAGGTAGCAAGAAAAAGAAAGAAAGAAAGGTGAGAAATTTTCAGCAGAGGTAGAAAACTGGGAAGGGTTTTGCATGTTGCTCTACGGGAGGTTTTACAGAGCCGGGTGCTCGGCTGGGTTTCGGGCAGACCCACAGCCCGTGTTTGCATTTGTCAGGAGTGAAATTTAATGCTGAAAGGAAAAGGAAATAACAATTTACAAACCTTGCTGTTATCTCTGAAAAAAAAAAAAAAAAATCATTAAAAGATGGACTTAAAGATTGATGCCTAAGGGCTGCACATCGGCAGCGACGGCTCTTCCCGGCCACCGCGCCTGATTGGCCTGCAAAGCTAAAATTACAAACTTTATTAATATTCTTCAGTCAGAAAGCCACAATCACAAGGTTGCCCTGAGATTTCTAATGTATCAAATGCTTTGTGTCTGGAGAAAAATTTAGAGAGAGTTTTCAGCTTCCCATACATACAGAAACCTAATTAGTTCTATTCAACAGTTAATCAGACATGCACTTGGCGTTTGGAAAACAAATTACCGCTGTTAGGTGATGCAAGATTTCCTCGGAGAGTGCTGTTCTCATGATCTTTAGCACAAAAAACGCCGGGCAATCAAAATGCTGGCCGTAATACAAAGCCGTGAAACTATTGCAGATGTCTCATAATTTGGGCTGGTTTTCACTTAGGAAATAGATGTGGACACAACTTGGGCAGCTGAATACCAGAGAGGCTGTAAATCGGATATCCGGAGAGGTAAAGGGGGAATCGGAGTGAACCTGCCCCTACATCAGCTTTGTCACAACGTTTTAATGGGGAAACTGCTTAACGGACCCAAACCAGGCTCCCCTGCCCCTTGTAGGAGCCATCGTTTTAGAAACGCTCCCGCTCTTATCTTGGAGGCAGACTCACATAATTTTAATAGGCCACGGCTTGCATTACTAATGTTTTCATCAGCCAGTGTAAAGTAAATCCATTAGTCACAGTGTCCTTCATGTGATAATGATGTTTAGCGCTCATTAAAAAGTAATTGTAACCACTTTTCCCTACTTTTATCAGCAGGATTCAGCCGGTGATTTGATGATCAGGAGCATCCAGCTGAAGCATGCCGGGAAATACGTCTGCATGGTGCAAACGAGTGTGGACAAGCTATCGGCTGCTGCAGACCTGATTGTAAGAGGTATTTGAATTTTGTTACTGTTGTTGTTGTTTTTGTAAAATTCCTTTTTTTTTTCTTTTTTTTTTTTAACCTTCCTATCTTCCGCTGCTGGTAATGACAATTCCTGGGCTCGGGAGACCTTCATTGGGATCCCAGCATCTTGTAATTGATCTGAGAAATAAGCTCTAAGTAGACGCTGGATTTCACAGTACGTTTTCCAGCAGTGCATGTAAAGATTCTTTCATACATACGGACTCGTACACCGGGCACACAGCACAGATGAACGCACTCGTGCGTGTTCGTGTCCTGAATGCAAAACCTTCACCCAGTGAGCTCGTTTATTTGATGAGCTGAGCAGCGGAAACACTCCCCATCTTATTCACTGCGTTTCTGCCCGGCAGTATTGTTCCTTGTCTAGAATAAACATGATTTAGTAGCTTCACTGATATTTCAAGATCTATTAATTACCATACACAGGTCATCTGTAGGTAGGACTTTTAACAGAGACGCAATTAGTTAACCTGAGTCTGGATCCTTACAATAAATATGATGTGTATTTTCCTGCTCGTTAGCTTTGAGAAACGCAAACTTTGGTACCTGCCACCCTCAGTTCTCGGAGACCCCAGCAAAACCAGTTTGCACGTTCTCCGTGTAACGTAAGTCCTCAGGAGACTCGGTGAAAGGAGGAGAGCATGAAAAAGAAGTAGGAAATTCCCTTTATCGTAGCTGTGCCAGAGTAAAAGGTGTGAGATTGGCCCCTGAACTCCCACTGAGGAGCGTGCCCTTGTCTGTAGCCGGGCATTTCTGTTATCCTCGTAATATCGTTGTGCTTTTCACCACATTTCCCCATAGGCGTGTGAACACCGACGTTCTTAGCCTCGTGCTGTACAAAGGGCTGGGCGCTGGAGGTTCCTCCCCATTTCTCTGGGGTTTTCTCTGCAGCGTGATTTCAGATGAAGGTTTTTTTTTTTGCTTTTCGCACAAACATTTCAAAACAGCCTGCTGATGGGCGCCTGGGTGAGGTAATTTCCTCAGCGCTGACTGTGTAAACAACCAGGAGGAACATGAAATTCTCATAAGAAAACGACCCTTGATGATGGCAGATCATCAGCTGATCTTATCGCTCCTTGAAGACGTCAACAGGGACGGCTCCAGCCCGATGGTGCCACCGCTGTGGGCTGTACCATCTCACCCACTGCATAAAAATTGGGAAGTGTCCCTGGGCTGTGAGACTGGAGGGAGAGGTGAATAGTTGGTGGTTAAATACAGCCTGCGGAATAATTCTGAGGAGTCTTTTAAAATATGGGAGTTACGTCAAAATAATAAGAGCTTAAATACTAGCATAAAAATCGGGGTTTTTTTATGTCAGGGAATATCAGACAAGGGCACAGAGGAGTAACCTCTGGCACCAGCACACAGGGATCAGCCCAGCTTCTTCAGGATGGGATTTTTTCACGCCACCAGAACACAAGCACGTGTCTGTCACCAGCCCAAAAATATTTGTTAAATCATTAACTGATAATTTTTCCCTGCAAAGGAGTGTGTTTCGCCTGCACCCTGCGAAGAAGTATGTTCTGAAATGCTGGGAATAACCACGGTTATTCCAAGGTATGACGTGAAAACAGTTTGTTTTGGCCTCTGCCAAGCAGGAGGAGTAATTTGTGACAGATCCGACGAAATTTCATTTCTCTGGTGTAACTTGCGGTGGGGACCGAAGGAGCTGAGCGCTCCAGGAGGCTGCGTGGCTGCTCCCCCCCAGCAAAACAATTTAAAGTTTTAATTTCTGAGAAATTAAATCTGGCTAGACCTGCTGAAACTTTCATTTTCAGGACAGGATATTGGAAGGTTTCGGGGTATTTTAGATACTTAAACACGTGTCCAGCTCTCTGAATATCATATGAGAATAATTTTAGTCCACAGAGTGAATTGCAAGAGAGTTTGCTTTTGGGAAGAGACTTCGTCTCAGGTACCACGATGGACACTAATGGCCATATGATACAGGAGAGATGTCCTCTCTCTGATGGGTATGTCCTACGGTGCTTTACCGGTTCAGAGGAGCCCAGCAGTGAAGCAGAAAATGCTGGTCCACACTCGGACACGATGCTAATTACAGGCAGGTCCTTCGTTCTTCACCACCTTTGGGTGCATCCCAGCTGCAGCCTAAATCCTCCTTGTGCATAGGCCAGTGCTAAAGCAGCAGAGGTGGGATGGCAGAGCTGATCCCGAGTCCCTTGCCCCATGGGGTAGCCCAGGGTTGCCACGGTGCTGCTGCTCACCTGGAGGCAGCTGGGGGCTGTGGGTGAAGCTGAGGATCTGTGTGTCTGTCCCCCAGTGCCTCCCAGTCTCATCAAGGCAACGAGAGCTCCTAAACCCCAGCTTCCCTCCTCTGCAGGGTCTTCTCCGTGTTCTGAGCAGAAGACAACCGGAATGCTCTTTCCTTGAGCCACTGCAAAGCTCCAAGCACCCCCTCTCCTGTAATCCTTCCAACAGGTCCCCCAGGTCCCCCAGAAGCTGTGACGATAGATGAAATCACCGACACCACTGCCCAGCTGTCCTGGAGGCCAGGAGCAGACAACCACAGCCCCATTACAATGTATGTCGTACAGGCAAGGACCCCCTTCTCGGTGGGATGGCAAGCAGTGAGCACAGGTAAGTCCATTTCCTGGTCCACAAAGAGCTCCACCGATGGAGAACACCTCCATCGGGGCCCACGCATGGGCCAAGTGGAGAAACTCTGCACCCTGAAGGGAAAAGAGGGCTACAGAAGAGATGGGGAGGGACTCTTGATCAGGGAGTGGAGCGACAGGATGAGGGGGAAGGGTTTGACACTGGAAGAGGGGAGATTGAGATGAAATCTCAGGAAGAAATTCTTTGCTGTGAGGGTGGTGAGACCCTGGCCCAGGTTGCCCAGAGAAGCTGTGGCTGCCCCATCCCTGGAGGGGTTCAAGGCCAGGTGGGACAGGGCTTGGAGCCACCTGGTCTGGTGGGAGGTGTCCCTGCCCAGGGCAGGGGGTGGCACTGGATGAGCTTTAAGGTCCCTTCCAACCCAAACCATTCTCTGAAAAGTAATTTCACCAGCTGCAGAGCACTCGTCTTATTAACTAGTTTCAAGTTTGGCAACCCAAAGATTTAGGGTCCAGTCAGTGCTATTACTCATCCATTTTTCTCATGAATGTTTAAGGAAAAACAGAATGAATTCCTATCTTTTGTTGCCGCACTGGAGATATACAACAGTAATTGTGGTCTATAAAGACATCCCTCAGGGACAGGCCGTGTCATCTGGCCTATCTTTAAGTAGAATTATTTTCCTGATAGAGGGAAAAATCCCATGATGTAATTGCTCTTTCCGTCAGAGGTTAATTTTGTTCCAGTAACCATTAAATAGAGGGAACACTGTGTTTTAGAAACAGAAAAATAAAGACAACCCTTTAAACCTGTTGTCTTGACACTTTGTTTTCAAAAAGTGACAATTTAGGGGAAGCTCTTTAATAACAGGAATTTCTGTGCTAAAAGCACAATGTTTTCATGCCATCTCATTTACTACTTTGCAGTAAAGAAAATGTTAGAAAAATGAGGAAAGGTTTCCCAATCCTTACTCTGTGTTCACGTTAATCCCTCACTGTTCAGGCTATCGGATATCTGTGACCTTTTCTGAGCAATCTTTAATACTTTTGAGTGGGTTTCACTGAATTCCTGACCCATAGCTGTCTCCCAGTTCCAGAGATCATCGATGGTAGGACCTTCACAGCAACGGTGGTGGGTCTGAACCCGTGGGTTGAGTATGAATTTCGAGTAGTGGCTGCTAACCTGATTGGGATTGGAGAACCCAGCAGGCCTTCAGAGAAGAGGAGAACTGAAGAAGCTCGTAAGTAGTGGTGGGCAACTGAGTTCAATCTGGCTGAATAAACGCTCATCAGTGCTAATGGACACCTGGCACTGGAGGAAGCTGAGGAACCCATTGGTCTCCTCCTTCATGGCGTGTTATTTGTGTGTGCAGACAAGGCAGGGGAAGTTGTGGAGCTCCTGATGGGCTCTTTTGCTCGCTCCATGCCTCCTGGATGTGTAGGAAAACTTCATGCCCTTTTCCTGCAGAAAGCAATGATTTTCCAAAAAAAAAAAAAAAGAAAGGAGTTTGGGCAGGATTTTTGGAAAATACTGCCCAGTATTCCTTGATGAGAGAGATGAACTCTGAGAGCGGTCCCTCTGGGTTCCCATGATCAATGTGATGGAAACTCTGGAGCACAGACCACAGCACCTTGAGAACAGGAGTGTGATCTTCACGGCTGGAGACTCATCAGGCCCTTGGTGCTGGGGCCTTCTGTGGTTCTCCAAGTAACTTGGACCTTGTCCCTGTGGGCCATGAGCCTTGGATAAACCACCGTGGGCTGCCCTAGGGATTGGATCATTTCATGGGCTTATTGAAGGTCTTCTGCAGCCCTCTCCCAGACATACCACCACCTCCTGGAACCACATCGTGTCTTCAGGCTGCTGCGGGCACAGCTTCATGGTGATCCTCAGCAGGGCCTGTGTGCAGGGACTCCATCCAGCACAAGCTACAAATTTGGAGAGCTTTCGTGGTCCTTGATGCTGTCCCCATCTTCTGATGTGGCAGAAAGGGGTCATGGCAGGGTGTAAGCTCAGCGTGGTGGCTGCAGGGCTACATGCCTTGGTTATAGGAAGCCCCTGGTAGGTGGCTCCTCCGTTCTGTTTTAGCCCATAATATGCATTTAGAACAGAATATGAAATACAAAAATAAATAGAAGCCTTTTTTATGGAAGATAAATGTTTAAACTAAACAATTAGTGACTGAATACACAAGTTAATTGACATACTTTTAATATACTATTATTGACATACTTTTAATTTGCTATTTGCCATGGCAAATTAGTCATTTCCTAATAGCGTTTCTGGTACCCAGCAGGGGAAGGCCAGCAGAGTCCTGCTGCTGCGCAGGTCTGTTCCATTTCAATGCGCTTTCCTGCTTTCAGAGTCACCACGTGCATCTTCTGAATCTTTTTTTTGCAGTTCCCGAAGTGACCCCGGCTAACGTCAGCGGTGGCGGAGGGAGCAAGTCTGAGCTGGTCATTACTTGGGAGGTAAGTGGGGTCCAAACCAGAAGGAAAATCAATAGGGTCCTCATCTAGATGCGCCCTTTCCCCCCAGGCCCCAGGGAAGCTTCTGTAGATTTCAGTTGGTGGTAAAAAAGCCAGAATTGCATGATAAAAACTTTTATTAAAATTAAAGCTATTTAAATTGAGCTAAACCCCTCTCCCAACCCAGGCCCCGTGCAAGGAAGCCAGCAGAGATGTCCTGTGCAGGGGACCGGGCTGTGCATCGCTGCTTCCAGACGAGCTCAGCTCCCCCTCGCTCAGCACCTCCCTACGGATACAGCGAAACATGGACTGGCAGGAACCGCCCGAGGCATGGAACAGAGTCTGTGAGGCCGGGATGGCACGTCCTGACCTGGCTGAGCATTGTGGCTGGTTCCCAAGCTCCATCCCTTACCCCCACACCAGGTTATACGCCAGCAAATAGCTAAGAGTTAGCCCAGCGCGTTGCACGCTGGCTTTCCTTCCTGCTAATGAAAGCCGGCAAGAGCAGATACAGAGATGAAAAATGTTTAGTATTCCTTACAGCAGCCGGGGTTAGAACTTTAGTCATTTGTCTGCTTGTATTTTCATGTTATGATGCGATGCAGCTGGCATATTTTTCCCAATAATGAACTTCACTAGACGTGCTAACACTTCCACTTAGCACTATTTCTGACCAAGCTGGCAGAATGAATCGCCAGAGATATTTTTAAGGTTATTAAAAAACTATAAATGGGTTTTTGTTCTTACCGCACAGCTCAATGTGCTAAATTTCCTCCTCCATTGGACTAATTAGCTACGCTGTGTCTCCTAAAGATACTGCAATATGTTTCAAGAACACACATGGCAAGAACATCAGCCGTGACTTTGAGTCGTAATTTGCACAAAATATAATTTGTATTTTGATGGAACGGGCAGTTTACTCTTTTAAATGTCCAAAGGCCTTTTCTGTATGGTCTGATGCATTTTTTGAGCCTTACAATATGGAGCAAAAAGCACTTGCCAAAAGTAACCCCTGCACGTGCTCGAGCACCACGAGCATCTGCGGGAGAGGGTCCTGTTAATTCCAGATTGGTTTAATACATTGAAGTTTTGGGTTTTGATGGAGCTTTTAGGGGGCTGAAAGTCTGAGCGTAGGAAGTGTCAGCGTGTCCAGAAGTGACCTGGAGGTGACAGGTTGTTTCTTCTGGCTGTTACCTGGCCCTTACCTGCCCTGCTCCATCACGTTTGTGACAATGGGACATGGGTTAGTGGTGGTTTTGACAGTGTTGGGTCGATGGCTGGATTTGATGATCTTAAAGGTCCCTTCCAACCTAGATGATTCCATGATTCTGTCATAGACAGGTCATGTCGTATGGGCTGTGGATAGTTGCCTGACCTGCTTTGGGTCGCTGTGTAGCACTGGGCCAGCAAGGGACCATTGCCGGGGTGTCTTTTCTTCAGGGCTTCACATGGGACTCCAAAGGTGTGGGAGCAGTTTCATGAGTTTTGGGAAAGCAGGAACCATGTCCGTGGTTCACCCCACCAAACCTCAGCCTCTGAAATAACTCACATCGTTACTGGAGGCTCCCTGTCGAGTCAGTGAAGGAAGGTGGGCACCTAAGAAGATGAATTAAGTCCTAGGTGAAGTGTCTTCTGGAGATGATGCTTTCTCCCCTGGCTACAGGTTGCTGGCAGAGCAGCAAGGCTCTGGCACAGACGAGGTGGGATGAATTCGGGTTAGGTGTGGAGCAGGACTCCAGCCAACTCCTGTCTCTAGCGCTCTGCTTAGGACCGTAGCTTTAGAAGGACCAAGAGCAATAGCCAAGAGATGCAGATGGAGAGATATACGCATGCCATTGCTGAAAGTGTCCTTTCTCCCTGGTTTTCGCCCCAACAGACCGTGCCTGAAGAGCTGCAGAACGGAGGCGGCTTCGGGTACGTGGTGGCCTTCCGCCCCTTTGGCACCGTCAGCTGGATGCAGACCGTCGTGGCCTCCCCGGACGCCGCCAGATACGTCTTCCGCAACGAGACCTTGCCGCCCTTCTCCCCCTACGAGGTCAAAGTGGGGGTGTACAACAACAAGGGGGAAGGGTCCTTCAGCCCCGTGACCGTCGTCTACTCGGCAGAGGAAGGTAGAGCTGGGAGCCCACCCCACCACTTCCCTCCTCCCTGCCACTGGACGTGGGGAGGGCTGACCGGGTCTGAAAGGGTTTAGTATCCACCTTGACATATCCTTTGATACCTAATCCTTGCTCTGATTTATAATAAATGGCGAGCCGTGATTAATTCTTTTGATAGTCATTAAAATAACATTAATCGTAATGAAATCTTTTGATATTAATGGAAAAGTAATATGTAATCTGGAAAGAATTCCGTTGAGATTTAGTATGAATTAATGTCCACTGATCAGAAAATGTTCCCTCTTGTCCTAATTACAGTACACGGTATCCTGGGTTGGGTTTAGTAATGACATCTTATTATTTCCTAGGGAGAGGAGCGGTGCCGCCTGGCACGGGCTGTGACAGGCCATCCTTTTAAAATGGGGAAGTTTGGTTTGTTTTCAAGGCCAGGTTGGACGGGGCTTTGAGCAACCCAGTCTGGTGGGAGGTGTCCCTGCCCAGGGCAGGGGGTTGGAGCTCAGTGATCTTTTAAGGTCCCTTCCAACCCAAACTATTCTATGAGTCTACGTTTCTATGACGTGCCTCTTTTCTCCTGCAATGGAAAAAATAAATCCCTTGAAGTTTGGGACTAATTGAACATAAAATGGAAAACTCTTAATTTTATTTCTAACTCCTCTACCCAGAGCCGACGAGAGCCCCGAGCACTGTTTCGGCCAGAAGTCTCTCCGCCTCAGACGTTGAAGTTTCTTGGGCTCCCCCTCGGGAGAACCAGCACAAAGGCAGAATACAGGGATATGAGGTATGGGAACGCAATGTGGCATCCCTTCGGTATCAGCGTGGAGGAGATGGGGAGATACATCATGGTCAGCGGCTGAGGTGCTGGAGGTAACCGCGTACCTGCTCTGCTTCTCAGGTCCGGTGCTGGAGACACGACGAAAAGGAAGAAAACGCAAAAAGGATTCGAACAGTTGGCAACCAAACGTCCACCAAAGTCACCAACCTGAGAGGCAACGCGCTCTACCACTTGGCAGTCAGGGCCTACAACACGGCCGGCACCGGCCCCTCCAGCGCCCCCGTCAACGTCACCACCAAGAAGCCACGTGAGTGTTTGGGAGGACTTGGGGGGGGTCTTGCCTGGGAGGGTTCCTGCCTCGAGAGCATCCCCCTCTCTCGTTTTCGAGCTTTCTGGAGTCTGAAGGAGCTGTCAGACTTTCCTTTGCCGGGTTTTTGTGCAGGGAAGACTTACCATCCTGTTTTTTTTCCTTTTGTGAGGCTCTTCCCCGTGCTAAGTAAGCAGAGCATGCAAAACTGAATCACAGCTGTGCAGGAAAATTAAATATTTATCTCATCGTTCAAGAGGGCTTTTTTTCCTCTGATCTCAGGCATGTTGAGCAACTGCCTGAATCCTTTTTTCATTTAGAGCCCTGTGTTGTGTCACACCTCTCGTGACCTTGAGGACACAGATCAGTGAAACAGCTCGTTAGCTTTCCGGAGCGATAGGACTCTGGGCACGCTCAGCTCTGGTGGTGGGAGCCACCTTGGCACTGGGACGGATCCAACTGGGAATCGGTGCTCCTTGGTAATACAGTGCTGTGTGTGTTTGGGTCTAGCGCCGAGTCAGCCCCCCGGGAACATCATATGGAATTCATCCGACTCCAAGATCATACTGAACTGGGACCAGGTGAAAGCGCTGGACAACGAGTCAGAAGTGAGAGGCTACAAGGTGAGTGTTTTGTCGGCGCAGGAAGGGGGACACGGCCACCCCCTCGCCACCCCCTGGGCCTGCGCTGAATCCTCACCGAGCTTCAGCCCTCGCTGGGTTCTGGTTTTGGGCTGTAGGGAACACTTCCATGAATCCAGCATCAACTTGAGGTTTATAGTCAGGCCAGACAAGGTGTTTTCCGTGGCGCTTGTGTGGTTTTCCGGGTTAAAACTGGAGCATTCCTCCAGAATCAGAGTCCGTACCCATGGAGAGTGAGCACGCTATGCTGGCTACTTGCCCTCGCCCCAGCGAGCCCCCATGTGGGTCTCATGGACCTTCCCCTGCTCCTCAGCACCTCCTCTGAAGCTCCCACCCGCAGGACTGGTCTCCTGCCTTTGGTGGAAACCTTCCAAAGGCGGGAGGTGCCTCCTTAATTGCAGATAAATAAAATGCTTTTTTAATAGCTCCCATTTTCTTCGGAAAGCAAAGCCAAAAGGAGAAGAAAGAGAATCCTCATTAGTAGCAGTTTTAATAGGGTGCAATTTAGAGAGAAATCTTGGGAAGAATTCAGCTCTATCGCTTCACACAAGGGTTTAATTTGGCCCAGAGAAGACATCGGTGCGCAATCGCCAGCCGCTGCCTTGAGGGTTGAGTTGTGCAAACGTCTTCCACCAGCGCTTGAAATGATGAAGAACCTGGACGTGCTTCTTCAAACTCTGACCCGGCGGCGGCTTCACCAGCCGGTGCCAGCTCCTCGGTTTCTGCACCAACTTTTAAGTATCTCTGGTGCACGGTATCGGATTATCAAAAATAAGTCATTCCTCGGGGTTTTTAGTCAAAACCTCAGATGAAGCTCAGCAGTTTGGATCAACTTTTCAGTGGTTTAGGTTTGAAATGCAAATTAAGAAGTCAATTGAAAGAGGGTGAGAGGGACTCGCCGGCCTGAAGAAGCAAAGTCCATCTAGTGGGCTTCCAAAAAGTCCTCTTTTAATTTACCGTTAGGACAGCACAGCCAGATCGATTTCTTTCCTGAATCATAGCAAAACATGGCCAATTTTTCTTCTTTTTTTTCCTGGAAATCTTGTATTTTATGTCACAATTTATGATCTAAAGTAGCAGAATTCCCAGATCTTAGAAGGTCATTCAAAAAAGCCATTTATTCTGGGGAGGTGTTTGTGGCGCTGCAGCAAATGCCCCAACTCAGTTTCCTGAAGACTCCTCATAAGAAGTTTCTGACCTCTATAAATAAGCCTCGGGATTTATTTTAGCTCGATCAAGCTAAAGATTTCGCCGAGGGGCTTCAGCAGGTGCCGGTGCCGTGTTTGGTGCTGCTCATCAGCATCACCCTCCGGGTCTGAGCGTCAGGGGCAGGAAAAGAGCCCCCGTGAACCCGTGGGGCAACAACGGGCACCTCTGCCCTTTCTGCCTCCTTTTCTCTCTCCCCGTCGCCGCAGGTTTTGTACCGGTGGAACAGGCAGAGCAGCACGTCCGTGATAGAAACCAATAAAACCTCGGTGGAGCTCTCCCTGCCGTTCGACGAGGACTACATCATAGAGATCAAGCCCTTCAGCGACGGGGGCGACGGCAGCAGCAGCGAGCAAATCCGAATTCCAAAGATATCGAGTAAGGACGGGGGGAAGCGGGGTGGGTGCGGAGCCGCGGGGAGCCAGCGTCCCCAGCCCCTCTCCTCCTGTTTCACCCCAGTTCACGTCCCCAAAACGGGGATGAAGCAGAGCCCTGAAGCGGAGCAGGGTCTGGGCATCCCCCAGGAGGGAGCCGAGACTCAGCCTGACCCGGGAACGGTAGCTCTCGTTTCATCCTGAGTCAGGATTAAACCATAAGAAACACCATCGTAACTAGTTATATTTGTGTTGAAGCTCTCCAGACACTCCCCACTCTCTCCCTTCCAGACCCGTGTATATGTTGAATATATTGTTTCGCTGCAGTTCACTATAACAAAATACAAAATGCGATGTTCAGAGGCTTTTAAATTTATAAGGCTACTGTATAGCCATATCCCATTGTGTGCTGGACGCATAAATATTTATTTAGGGAAATGAGGTTGTGTGGAAGAACAAACAGAAAGGGGAGTATTTTATTACACGGCGTTGCTTTTGCAAAATCTCCATGTCCCATCTTCCATTAATAATGCCACAGTTTATAAGCTGCATTAAATCAGGCGCCTCTGCAATGCAGGAATATGGCATTAAAATTACAGCAATGTAAGAAAAAAACCGCCAAACCCCTGGTGAGATCAGAATTCTCTCCGGCGGAGTTGCACGGGGTGGCTGGATAAACCATCCCGAGGAGTTTAACCAGCAGCCGCGGGAGAGCGGGGACACAGGCTGACTCCTGTTCGGCTCCACGCGACGGGCCACGGAGCAGGTACCTGGCTCCTGCCAGGCTGGTGCCATAAGGAACAGCTTTGAATATAGTATTGTAAAAAATATAAAATAATAAGTAAACAGGCCCTGAAGTCGTATAATTGTGAACGGAGCCTCAACGCAACAGCGGCAGGAATTTTAAGTGGAACCAAAAATTCAGTTAGAATCCCAGTAAAGAGGAGGTTATGGAAGGGGAGGAGGGGACCGATGGGGCCAGGCTCCTCGTCCCATCCTCCCCGGAGCCCCCTCCCCTCCGAAGTAAAACCCCCGGGGAGAGGTTTGGGTGAAGGGACGTTGCTCTCTTTCCCGCCGGCTGATTTTTCTCCCCTTCTCTCCTCTGCTCAGACGCCTACGCGAGAGGATCCGGCTCCTCCACCTCCAAGGCCTGCACACTGTCAGCCATCAGCACAATCATGATATCGCTCACAGCCCGCTCCAGTTTATGACAAAAATGACACAAAGGACTCCTTGTTTATAATATAAGCAACATTTAGCTAGTTGTTTTGAAGACACCCAGTACTAAGTAATATTGTGGTTTGAGTACATCTTACTACTGGAAAAAATGTTTATGCTTCTTTAGGAATGGCATTATACAGTACTTCCTCAAAGCAAATATAGCTTTGTCTGAAGTTTCCTTGGAAACTCTGCAATGCACTGAAAACATCTGTAATATGATGTTACCAAAGCAGTTTACATATGTCCTTATATGCATATTTTTTATTATATATTTAGTGTTTTATAGAATTTTTTAAAGTTAACATATGATGTAGATATTAATTTTTCCTCTGCTCTAAAATGCTATGGACGACATTACCATGAAAATATCGTTTGGAATTTTTTCCTTTATGACGGAGAGTTCAAAGTTGTTCTCAGTAAATTGGCTGCAACTTTAACTGGACAGTTTTACACGGCAGAACCGTTCCAGATTCCGTTGGTAAATGCGGCTGCACTTAACTGGCAGTTCCAATGAGTCTTGTGTTAAATCAAGCGCTTGTAAGACACAAGATGTTATATTTTATTCCGAGGTCTAAGCAAGACAAACTGGAAATGCTCAGAACACTACAATCTTGGAAAAATCCATGAGCTTTGGTTGGTTGTGGACTACAGGACATGTAGCTAATACTCTGGCATCATGTAAAGGTCCGTTACTGTCTTGAAATAGCTTTGTCTTTATCATAATTAGCATTAAATTGGGTAGGAGTGAAGCTACGGCGAAGATGCGATCTCTGCCTCTAGTGACAAAAGGGACGGGTGCCCGGAGGAGCACGCGAAGGACGCGGTTTCCCCCCTTTGGTTGCAAACCTGGGTCAATCCACCTTACTTCGGGGGATTTTATTCCAAGGAAATGAGGATCCAGTGACTCTGAGACGTAAAACTGCCCTGGGTCCGTTGGCCGAACACACGCTTGTTTTCCACCTGCATTGGGACATCACTCCTCATCCTTCCTAACTCCACAGGATAGAAAAAGCTTGGGAAACGTGGTCCAGAGCGAGAGCCGGGCTGTCCCGCGGGGAGGGGGGATCTCCGGCACTTCCCTGCTGGGAATTCTGCCTTTCTTTAGAAACTCTGCACCGAGGCCTGAAGGCAAAATAAAAGAGTCAACGCCGGAAAACGACAATATCCACAGCAAAATAATTCTTCTTAAGAGAAGGACGGTTTGTTACTACGGGATAATTTTGTAAGTTCACTCAGATGGGATAACGCTAGTCAAAGGCAACGGAATTTTCTATAAAATTTTCAAGTTTAAATGCGCTGCAGTGGTTTATTATTATTAATTTCTTTTTTTTTTTTCCTGATAGCTTGAATTTGCCTGTAACTTGTCTCTTTTTTGCTTACAAAATAATACAGTTAACTTTTAGACCTTCTAAATATATTTATTCAGTAACTCATAATCAGGATTCCACTTGTGTAAAAGTCAGGGGTGTTGACCAGAGAAATATTGTCAGTATTTCAAGCTGTGTTCCTTTCTTAGTTTGATATGGTTACTTCTATGTAAAAAAAAAAATATTAAAAAAAAAAAAAAACCCAAAAAAACGACAAAACCAAGAAAAATAGAACAAAAAAAAAAGCTTCTGTAGTTTTCTCCCCGGTGTAAATGATATTTATCAGTGATCTAGCAGATGTAATCTTTTTTTAAAGGTATTGGTAATAAATATTCTGTCATTTGTAAAGATACCTGTCTTCCAGGAGCGTTTTTCCTCCACGGTTCGTTGATCCCAGTGACAGATGTCCCCACGGCAACAGGCAGCGCTGCTGGGGTGGTCCCTGATAGGAAGATACAAAATAGGAGTCGGTTTAAGTCAAAACTTCATGGAGGCAGGAAAAAAATATCTATTTATTCATCTCTGGTTTAATTCTGCTTCCAAAATTGGGGAAATTTGGGGGGATAATGTTTAATTACAGAGAGTCTCCACCTCTCCAGGTCCATGTGGGCTGGTGCCGTCAGAGCAGAGCCTCTGTGGCTCAGAGTCTCGCTGCGAGGGGAGAAGTGAAAAAAAAACCACAAAGAGGGTGGTGAGAGCCTGGCCCAGGTTGCCCAGAGAAGCTGTGGCTGCCCCATCCCTGGAGGGGTTCAAGGCCAGGTTGGAGGGGGCTTGGAGCCACCTGGTCTGGTGGGAGGTGTCCCTGCCCAGGGCAGGGGGTGGATGATCTTTGCGGTCCCTTCCAACCCAAACCACCCTATGATTCGATTTTGGGGAGAACTGCTTGAAATCGCTAAACCTGCTTTTGTAATTCTTATTTTTAGGGGGTGGTATGACTCTGCTCTCCATTTCAAAGGAGCAATATCCCGCTTTGCAGTCAATGAAGCTTAAAACCAAACCGTCCCGGTAACACAATTCAGTTTTTTTAAAAATGAAATTTAAAATTGCCATCTCTAGAGGTGGGCGAGGGACAGGCTCCCGTGGGGTTTGTAGCTGGGTTTAAAGGAAAAAACAACTTCAGAATAAGTATTTCTGTGTGCTCCAGGCACAAAACTGGGAACTCTGCTCTAGGAGTTTGGGGATCGATGGCTTCACTGGTGAAAGAAGGGCAAAACGCCACACGCAGCCCCGAGCGCGGGCTGTCCCCTGCATCGTCCCACTGCGGAGCTCCCGAGCGGCCCCTGGCGATGGCAGCAAGTTGCCCGAAACGAAGACTGTTTGCGTTGTGTCCCCGTGATGTGCATCCTCATCAGTGACACTGAAAACTAAAAGCATTTTGCCACACACACCCCCAGCCACCACCCCTACGCCCTGGGGACACCCCAGCTGCTGCCACCCGCACCAGTAAGTGCTGAACATTCACCCACACGCTTTCATGTGGCCAAACCTACAAAAATATGCAAAATATACTTAAATATATGGCACTAATCTCTGCAATATCTTGCCATTAATGAGAATGGAATTATTTTTAGAAATCTTTATTTATTAGGCCACTTGAAGGAGTGACATAAAATGCATCACAGTAAATGAATTCTCTCTAGTTTCATTTTTAGGATTTTAGTAATGAAATTCTGATTTTAGAGTGTTAAAGTTGGGCACCTCAAATCCATTAAAAACACATGCAGGGGAGACATTTGAGGCACAAACATTGTTACATTAATGAGCTACATTAATTTTGAGGGAGCCATGTTATTTCACCCAGATAAGAACTGGCTCGTTTATTATAATGATTTTTAGCCTGTAGCACCTGGGATCCCCGTTACTTTCAGCATTTCCCAAACAATTTACTTGCTGGGTCCAATCTTACTTTTTATTCTGCGTTAATGTGCTTAACCCCACCTCCGGCCAGCTTGAGGGCTGGGGGGCTTCTTGGGAGTAGAAGGGGCTCTGCAGGAGCAGGAGAACTTCGTGGTCGGCAGCCGGAGAGCTCAGAGCCGGGGCTGTTGAGGTGGTTTCAGGCAGGAGGTTTATTTGGTAACTCCCTGGTGGGTTACACAATGTAAGTAAACAAATCACAAACAGAAACCCGTGATGTCTCAAACCCGGTTCATTTAGGACAGAACAACAGGCAGTGAAAAAAAACGGGGTGCAATATGGGGCTTGGATTTTCAAAATTACCTGAAGGCAGCCGAAGTTGCAGGTGAAGGAGGAGCCCAGCTCCTGGAGGCTCCAAAAGCCTCATAAGAGCAGAGAGAGGTCCTTGGCACATTTCTTTAATTACTGTACACTTGAACACTCTGCGTTCCCGGGCTGTGCTTTGTTTTGTCGGTGCCATTGAGGATGTTTATCGGTTTGTACCCTTTTTTTTTTTTTTTTTTTTTTCTCTTTTTCCCCCCTTAAGCTTTACTCTGCTGCATCAGGAAGCACAAACGATCCCTTCTTGTCCTTTTGCAGGTGCTCCCAGCTCACGACAAAGGCAAGAGCCTGAAAAGGGGCCTCGGCCTGAAAATGAGCCAAGTGCTGGTCTCCCGTGGCCCCTGGTGAGCACCCAGGTAATGCAGACAGATGCACTTCCAGAGCCCTGCACTTCAGCAGCATCATTTCCTTCAGAAGGGGTGTAAGAAACAGAGGTGAATCTCATTTCATATCGAAATGGGGGTCTCGCAGACTGTGGTCTCGTCAGCCATGGTCATCTCTGCGCAGGTGTCAGCCACCGCAGATCCGCCGGCTTCACGCAGCCACAACCTGGGACGTTTAAGCCCAGGGAAACCAAGATACAAAAAAAGGTCAACTTCCTGCTGCAAACTGGACAAATCTTAAAAGAAGGAAGAAAATAATCTGAAGAAAAAATAAACTTCCACCAACCGGGAGAGGAATAAACAGTGAGGACTCCTCTGCGAGCTGGACGGTCGGGACAGCCGAGCAGAAGGGTGCAGCAGGTGGCGGGGTATCATTAGGCGAGTGTCTTTGTCCACAAGATTTTGAAACTACATCTGCTTAGACATTTTTACCAATACCCTGGAACTTCACAGGAAAAATCTGAGAGGTTGAGCAGGGTCCGGGCTGGGGTGCAGGCTGGCAGCCGGGGCTCTGAGGGGTTTCACGCTCAGCGCTGGGCTCGGTGCTCTGCCAGGGGCTGCCAAGGGCTCTCCAGTTCCCGGTGGCTCGTGAGCGGGAGACTCCTGTCAGTTTTCTGCAGTGTTTCGTAGCTGTTTAGCAGAATAGTTCTCAATTCCCAGGCTGTGAACGTACTGTGAGTGGAAATGTGGCTCCTCGCAGGCCTGCAGCACCCCAGGCCACCAGCAAAACCTGCCACGCACACAAACGCTGAGGTTTCGGGAGCTGCGTGCACACAAATGACAAGACTCTAATTGTACATCAGCTGCATAAGAAAACTGTCTTAAGTAGCCTATAAAATCTAGAGGCTTTCGGGGTATATAAAGTCCTGCAACTGAGACAGCCTTTTCCCAGCATCCAAAAATCGTTGAAAAGCAAGATGTAAGTCCCTTCATGCAGTACAAGAGGGACACTTCCCCCTCGGGCACGGCCTGACTGTTGCACCCTTCAAAGCAGTCCCCACGTCTGGCGTCACAGCTCACAGCTCACACACAGCCCCGACAGGCGCTCCCTTTGTCAGTGAGCTGGCATTTCCCTGGAGGTCCTTCAGGCTATTTGCTGAGTTCACACCGTTTCATTACAAACTGTATCAGTGAAGGCCACGCGTGAGTCCCCACGCTCATGATGGATGTGCTGTAGCCGGGCAGCTCCGGGAGGACAGCACTGGAGTGTTCTACAGCTTGTTTTACCCTTTTCCTAGTATTTGAGCCACCTTGGTCACTGCCAGGGACCACACTGGGCATTTTGCTGCCTCACACAGGGCTGCGCCAAGTCCCAGTTTGCATCTTGCATCTTGAGTTGTCAGAGTTATTTAAAACCAAACAAAAATTCAAAAGATTAAGCTGGCAACCAGAAAAAAAAAAAGAAGCTGTTAGCTCTTTTCCAGAATTTTTCTTCCTACACAGCCCTTGTGCTGTGTACTTCCATCCTGCTTAAACTGAGACTTTTTGTTTTAATAGCTTATCGTTACAGAAGGCACCTCGGGGAAGCGAGTCCTCCTCCCCTGTTGGAAACGCCATGGCAGCGGAGGTGACACTAAGCTGGCTCCAGGGATGCGGGGGGATGTGCCAGGCCTGCGCAGCCCTCACCAGCCTGGTGGCCCCTCAGAAGACAGAGTCGTTGAGGGCAATGCAGTAGAGATCCTCTGTGAAGCTGATGAACTCGGTCTCCGTCTCGGTGGTGCAGGTACGTGCTCTCTGGAAAGCAAACACTGCTTTTAGCTGGCAAGCTGGGAGGTAACCTGAGGTTATCAACTAAACCACGCTAATTAAGAGAGAGGAGTCACCACATACCATTTTAAGCCTGCGTTGAATATTCGTTATGAAACAAGTGCTGCAAAGACCTCACTTAACATGTTTTAGAAGGGTTTGGGTGGGAAGGGACGTTAAAGCCCACCTAGTGCCACCCCCTGCCCTTGGCAGGGACACCTCCCACCAGACCAGGTTGCTCCAAGCCCCCTCCAACCTGGCCTTGAACCCCTCCAGGGATGGGGCAGCCACAGCTTCTCTGGGCAACCTGGGCCAGGCTCTCACCACCCTCACAGCAAAGAATTTCTTCCTAATATCTCGTCTCAATCTCCCCTCTTTCAGTTTAAAACCATTCCCCCTTGTCTTACTGCTACAATCCCTCACAAAGAGTCCTTCCCCATCTCTCCTGTAGCCCCTTTAGCATCTGTTGTGGAAAACACCGTGTTTCAAGTTGGTGCATTTAAAGAGGCATTCACCCAAAACGTTTTGTGAGGTAACAGCTGAGAAAGAGCATTTGGTTTTGAAGAATTTTGCCCTAAAGTTCCCATTCCTGATGAAGGTCTCACAGGGCTGCTCATCACTCTGTCCCTCGGGCACCCACAGATTTCCCATTTGGCATGCCCCGCACAACACAGGTGACCAGGGTGGCCCACCAGACGTCCCTCTGTAGCCAAAGAAAAGAGCCCCAGGAGGGGCTGGAGGACACGTTACGAAGCACGTGAGTTTTTCTGAAGACAGAGCAGAAAAGCCCACTTGTGGGGCCAGCCCCCGACCCCTCGGTGCCTCACGGAAGCAGAAAGCAGTAGTTCAGCCGCTGGGAAGCCCACAGGGGCGACAGGAGGCAGAGCTGCTCAAGGCCCAGTGCGGTTCCCACGGGCTGCACCGGCCTTTTGTCACCTCACCCCGCTGTTTTTAGGAACTGAGCACCCAAAACAAACAGCCACTGGGGATTTCACCCCCCTGGGCCATCTCAGCAGAGACACCAGGGCTGTGCTGTCACCTCTCCCTGCTGGTGTCACCTCCCTTGTGGCCGCAGTGCCACCAGAAAGCCTCCAGTTGGTATCGCCTACCTGCACCAAGCTCACTTTAGATAGGGATGACGAAATACGGGCAGTGTTGCTTTTGATAATGTGAAACAGCTGTTGGAAGCTCATATTTTCTAGCTGCAGTGTTAATATTTGCTATTTCTCATATTCTTATTTGTGATACCCTAAATCGTGTTATTTTACACCAGTGAGCAAACATATGATAATCTTTTAAGCCTGTTTCCTTTACAAGACCATGGGAATGAGAACAATACCCCAAAAATCAAACCCCTATTCTAAAAGGGACAAATTAAAATCAAGTTACTAAGCAGCACTTCCCTTGAGCAGACAGTGAGGAGCTTTATCTTATCTGTTAAGGCAAATGTATTTATCATGGAGTAAGAGCAAACATAATAAGGCTTAAGACCAGCTTAACAGTAGGACCAAAACATTTCCCACTGTGAGGTTTCAGAAAATAAATCAGCTCGCCAGGAGCCAAACCTCCAGCCCCTGCCAAGGCAGAGCTCGGTGGAAGGAGCAACCGCACGGCATATCCATACAAAAGGTAGAACCATGGGCACGGCACCGCATGCCTGAAATTTGTTGCATATTAGAAAAGCACTCAACAATAGCATTTAATCCTTTCATTCATTTTTAAGCCACCCCCCAAAACACTTCAACCACAAACAAGGCTGGATCCAGAGCTACTCTGCAGACTGGGATGTGTCCTTGGCAGAGGAGGTGGCCACACGGCCAGGTGAGACCCCACCGCAGCAGTCTGATTATAAAAACAGCCTCACAAACTGCTAAATTTGATGGCTATCTCCCCGTTATACTCATATTCAAGGCTGTGTGTATCATTACATCAACTGCACCCACAAATTTCCCACTGGGCATGTTTTGCACAACACATTCGACAACGTAGCCCACATTTAATATGGCCATTAGAAATTTTAAGAGTTCACAAGGCTTTAACTGAGCGATAACAAGCTCTATGTTCCCAGCCTCACAGAGAAAGAGCAGCACAGAAACATAAGCATTCCTCCTAGTCTAAAAAAACCCCGAAAGAGTGATTAAAATGTTATTTTACCTCGTAGTCATTTGGGAAGACATCTCTGAATTTGTTGCTGGGCTTTGGAATTGGTGGAAACAGTTTACTCCATACGTGGTTTCTGCAAAAAAAACAGTAGTGGAGGAACATGAAAGAATTGCTTTTTCTGATGATGACATGGGACAAGCAGCACGTGTTTAGCCCCAGGAGAAAGCAGGTCTCCTCGCGCCGCCATCCCTCCTGCCCCCTTCCCACTCGGTCATCAGCATCTGGTGGCAGCAGCAGGTTCAGAAGGGGTGAAAGTAATGAAGAAGCGTCCACCAGTGGACACCCTGAGGACCGGGCAGGTCTGCCGTCCCAACCAGGATACTTCTGGACCCTGGGGACATAGGGATGGCAAAAAAGGTGGAGGGGCTGACACTCTCCCTCATCCTCCTCTCCCACCACAGCCACAGCAGGTTGCTGGGGTGGAATGTCCAATCCGAGGGGCACTGCTGTGGCTTTCAACAGCCAGCAATAGGCCTGTCTTGGAGAGAAATAATTGCTCTGATCTGTCTGTTCACGCTCACGTTCTTCCCCAGGGCTGTGTTGTCATCTGCTCTGTTTGGACATTGAAGACAGGCTGCCTCTTGCTCAGACTGTGGTTTCTGGACATAATCTGCTGATGACTCGTGGTGGGAGAGCAACTGCAAATAATTGTGTGCCAAGGGAACATGGAGGAGGCAAGGAAGGGGACCAGAGATGGCTGACAGTAAATGGTTCTGCTTAGCGGTGTAATAACTCATCCTGCTAACACCCTTGGAGATACTCTTGCCCTGCCTGACACTCTTTAGTCTGGCTCAAGCACACAGGCATATGTATTTCTGTGACAGCAAATGCTGCAGAGTGAACTTTTTCATGTCTTTGATACCTCCCAGTGTACAGACTTCACGTTTCAATCACCAAAACGCATTCGCTATCCCTACCCCTGCACAGCACGATGTCCAAACAGGGCCAGATTTTAACAGGAACTTGGCCTGAGTGAAGATTATAGGATTTAGCCCAGAATTAGTATCCGGTGCCTGTTCTGTGGAGCAAGCCTGACAGCCATGAAGCAGAGACATGGCCAAGGTGTGGAGCCCAAGCTGCTGGGACCAGGGGCAGAGCTGCTCCTCTTCCTCATTTATTTTGTGGCAATTTTCCTGGCTGACATCTGCTTAGTTGAACACTAATGTTCTTATGACTATTCTTCTTCCAAAAGCTTTCTGAGTTCTGTCAAGTTTTCTTTTATCCTTTTATTCCTTCTCACCAGGGAGGTAAGGAGAAATAATTTTTTATGACTATCAGTTTGAAGCTAAACCTTCCTGGCTGAGCTGCTGTTGCAAAGACCCCACAGAATGAGGTAGAAGCACACTGGTGTTTAGGGGGGCTGCTGCTTGCTCCTCAGCTGCAAAAGCCTTTGCAGTGAGGCATTGGTGGGGGTGGTGACTGTGCTGCCCTCAAAACAGTCCTGTTCTTTTCTGCAGGACACTGAAAAGCTGGAGTTATGATGTGATTAAATATCTTGTCACAGAAAGCGTTCCAGTTATCTCTGCTTGTCTCTACATGGGTTAGAGCATGGCCCTTTCCATTAGCGCTACTTGGACCTCCAGGCTTTGGAAACACCCCACAGGACCCTCATGCCTTAACACGGTGTTTCAGAACATCTAGCTATTGTGCTGTCTCTGTCTGTTTGAAATTTGCCACTTTTCCCACAGGCTGCGACATGAAAAGACCAAAGATAAAGAGAAATAAGTAAGAGAACAAGTTCTTCTTTTCCCTCTTCTAACCGCTACGATGAGGCTGATAAAATATTTGTTTTCGCGGTATGTCAGAGTGCCTTTTCTAGTGTCTCACCTCCCCCGAGAGTCCTTGTGACATTTTCCAAACGACTTCCCTGTAGCTGGTGACTGCTGGTCGTGGGCCACAGTGGGGTGCAGAAGAGGGAGGGTTAACTGGTGGAGGTCGGGATGACCACATTGATTTCAGAGCTACTGACCGTCCTCAAGTCAATTAAATGGAGAGCAGCTGAGAGCAAGTTATTAACTACATCCTCCTGTGAGCTCACCTCCAGGAGAAAATGTTATTCCAAGGCACAGCCTCAGGAAGGACAGAAGATGCTCATTCATAAAGACAGAGGGCAAACTAGGAAAACATTCAGTTGTGCTTTTTATTGAGACAGTAACCCCATCAGCTACTGCAAGTAGGTGAAGGGAAAAGACTATACAGTCCCAAAGGGCTACTTTGCCTTGTAGCATTTCTCCCAAACCATAGTCTATATCTCTAATGCATGAAACCACCAGGAAGCACACAGAAAAATTTATAGAACTCTTTGGTATAATGAAATCCCTTATAATGGCTTCAAATCGTATGAAAATTGAAATGATTCTGTGGCTTGAATTGCATGGTACACTTCATGAATTTTCAAGAGCAGTAAAAACTGAGAGTACTAATGAAACTGTGATCTAGGGAACCTGTTCTATTTTTCTTTTTTTAATATCTGCAGATACAACAAATGAGCAGGCTAAGCAATGCGGTTCATCTTCTTGCACTTCCCAGTGAGAAATGGCAAGGACACTGAGCAAGACGCAGCTTGGGAAGGATGGAGTAAAGCTAGCAACTTTGTGAAATTTAGTGCAGCAGGCAGACAGAACTATAATCATTTTGGCAAAGATGTAATAAGCCTTTGGGTGCTGGGGAATTACATACCAGCCAGGCAGCCAGAAACTCCTAGAAGCAACAAAAGTAGCATCAAGCAGCTGAACCTGGAAAAGGTAGCTTAAATTTGCCTAATGTATTAAAGTTCATCAAATGCATTAGTACAGCATCTTCAAGCTGGTTCTTGAGTAGAAGTCTTCCCCTTGACCTATTTCTCCCCCTATATCTGTTTCAGGGTCTCTGCAGAGGGTAACTGTATAATATCCAAATACTTGCTGAACTCCACAGGAAAACGTGGAGCAGCATGACTGCCGCTAACTGGTTTTGGAACTAACCGGTGCTGGTGTTTTGCTGTCCCAAAGAGAGAGGAGGGAGCTGATGAAGATGATGCTGAAGCAGGGGAGGACCTATGGCTATGCTGATGGGTCAATCCAAAAAGAATCAGTGATGGGAGTAAGAGCAGTTTCAGGATTTCCACCAATATGTCAGGGAACAAGTGCATATGAAGCACAACATGAATAAACTCTCTGGGAATTAATCTGCCTTGTTCCAAAAAGGATTGCTTATCGAGACCTGCTATGCTAATTAAATTGACTTAAGAACAGGTTATCATAGACACCAGACACTTCAGGGAGAGTTAATAACAATTATTCTAATATAACATTCCTGTAGACGAGACCTTTATTTGATAAAGGAAATGTGGTATGGAAAGGAAAATAGCCAAGGACACATCAGGATGACCAATGAATTAAAAGGTATTAAAGAGATGAATAAGAAATTAGAAGAGTCGAGCACTTACATTACTGGGAGCTGTGTTTATTGTGGGCTGATAATTGCTGCTTGATGCATGTTTCCGGGGAGAAGCTTGTAATTACATTAAGTCCTCACTTATGATTTGACTAGTCACAGCTACAGAAACCCAGAAATCTGGGTTTCCTCACAGCACATTTTGGCATGTTTGGCTCTATGGCACCCGGTTTTACTACATGGCATCCATAGCCTCTGTTGTAATTAAAAATTAACTAAACAAATAGTTCAAAATCTCAAAGCAAACAATTGTTCAATGCACTTGCTCCTGTTAAGAGGTTGACAGGAGCAGCAAGTGCAAAGGCACTGAATTTTTACTTCTTCAGAGCTCATCTGCCACGCTCCCTGATGTCAACAAATTCAGACTACGTGCTCAGGGCCCAGTGCAGAGTGTAGGTCCCCAGGCTGGGCTAGACAAGACTGAGAAAAATCCTGGCCTTACATTTTAGCCACAAAAGATGCTCTCAGCAGCTTTCGCCAGGGCTAAAGACAGAGTCCTCCTGGGGAAATCGCTGACCCAACCAGATCCGTTTAAGTGAAGAAACGAGGTAAGCACAAATAGATTTTTAACAAATTCGCCTAACTTGGTACATGGTTTTGTTGTTTAAGATTAAATTGAATAACCCTCTTACCCCACCAATTTTGCTGAATGATATTATTGATAATTAATGAGGCTGATTATTACTTATTCAGTAATTTTGCTTTGTACAATTATGCTTGAATACCAAACTCAGTGCCCTTTCTTAAAATTAAGCAAACCTTAATAAAGCAAAGCTAAATAAAGCATCCCCCCACACATGTTGAACACCCAGTCTTTAGTTATACTGCAATTAAAAAGACAATACTTACATTCTGCATATTATAGCAACAAGCAGGAACGAGCAGCACGCGGACGCACAAAGCACAGCAAGAATCCAGGCTGCAGGATTCTCCAGTTTGTTTTGCCCTGAATTTGAAGGAAAAAAAGAAATTAAATATATTATTTTAGTGCAGATTATTTTAAACACACTCACACAAAGATTCATTTTATGTGATTGTATTCAGAACACAAATTAACATGCAAACAATGAAGACAGTGTCTAGAATCAGAAACGAAACCCAGAGCTGCAAGAACAATTTCCATGAAACTGACTTTCTAATTTCAACAATAAATTTCTTTCATTTTGATGCGAAGGAGAGGACAAGCCAAGGAGCGTGAGGACTCCAGGCCCACCAGAAGGACGATATGAAGGACGACAGCTGTTGTCCCAAGACACGTAGTGTCATGCCACAAGCCCATGACTGGTACTCAGCAAAGACACTGCTTGCCGATAATGGCAGGCACAAAATGCTTATTTTTTTATTAAACCCTTCTTCATTTCTGTTAATTCTTTCTAGCCAGGAACTGGATTTCCCTGAATCATAAACTTGCCTGTAAAAAAAGGCATCAGCCTCCCCTTCCCCCCCCATTTTTCTTGTGAGTTCGCTGCTGATACGTTTCCTCAGGAAGAATTTCTCTACCTGGGAGCAGACACAGGTAATTCTGTCAAGATTCTGTTTTGAAAAGGCATTGCCCAGTGACTGCAACCATTATTTTGTGCCGCATTATGCCATCTAACAAAAACATTTACATTGAACTGAGTTTTCAAAAGGCTGCTGAGTCCGTATGTGCTTACGATAACTCCCTGTCCTATGGATCAAGGTATCAGCGCTGCCATTCCCAGGTAATTGAAAGGGCAGAAATTGGCCAGCAGCAGGAGCATGGGGTTTGTTGGTGCTGTAGATGAAACAGTATTCACTTGTGGCCAGATTTATTTGAGAAATGAGTAGCTGAGCCTGCTGTCTCCACCAAGGGCTGCAGTTGCAAGGCACGGGACATCAGCATGAGCAGGGCTGTGTCACTCATCCTGTGCTACCACACCACCCTGATGGGCTCCACAGGCAACCTTCCAATTACTAATGGATTTGGGTGGCTTATTTTGTCTTCAGGGTTACCACTTTTCTTTCAAGAAAATAAGAATAGGATGTACCTGCTTCATGTGAGTCTCAAGGATGACTGGGGCAGCAAACTGTGGAAAACATTTAAGTCCCATAAATCAATTTTAAGCCTCCCAGTGCGATGGCTGGGAAGTATCCCTGTTTTCCTGGGAAGAGGTGTCCACCCAGTATGTGAAACGGAGGGAACAGATGACACCTCCTCAGAGAAAGAGAGTTAACAGCAATGCTAATGAGAGTGGCTGAAGCATGTACTGAAACCCAGCAACTTATGTGGTAATCTGTATTGTGTCAATGAACTGCAACAAGCCTCTAAAACCCTCTTTTCATAAGAAAAAATGAAGTGGTTCTCCCTTGGATATTTTTGAGATTTTAGTAAATTTTTATGGAAGACTAACTTTTTTTTTACCATCAGAATGAATTTTCCATATTTGACATGTGCAGTGCATGAGCAGAGGTGTCCACAAGGGTGATGCTTCCAGCTTCCTCGGTCATTGTGACACTGTGTGGCAGAGACAGCTCCAAAAGTGCTCCAGCTGACAGAGAGGCCCTCAACTCTTCCAGCCTTGCTGGGAAAGCAGAACTGGGACAGCACAAACGTGCTATGAGGCACTTCCCAGCCCCAAACTCGATCTTTTCAACTGTGAACCCTGGCAGTGACTGTCCGCACGTACCTACAGCTTCACAGATTTGATTCATACTGGGTGGCCGTGCATAGTCAATGAAGGGTCCAGCCCACTCAGCTGCACTGATGATTTTTCATCTAGCTTTGTTTGACTGCAGTGCTTCTAAACAACCTTTTAGAGACAGCTGGTATCAAGGTGTGGTTTTACAACACCCGCTTTGGCAGGGTCTGATCCCCGCTGCCCAAGGAAAGGATCCAGAGTTGGGCTTCAGTTTGTAATGAAGTCGGAGAATTGCTGCTACAGGACAGGCAGCCAGTGTTTTTCTGAGGATATGGGCTCAGAAGAGGTCTATGGATCTCAAAGTTGGTCTCAGCAGACTATTTCCCAGATAGGTAGGTGCACGAGGCAAATAAACAGTCCCAGTTTTCTTAATTAACGAGGTGTTTGATCACCACCACCCCCCCGATCCCAGGTGAGTGGTCAGGTTGCTGAGCCTCTCTTCCCAAGGAGATGTGTTAGGGTAAGGAGGGAAAACACCAGCAGATTTGCATTCACTTGCAAATAGATATAAAAGGGAAAAATATGGTAAACAGGAGAGTGTAAGGAACCTTTTTTTTTTTTTTTTTTTTTAAGTGAAAACCAGGAAGTTAAGAAACACAAAAGATAAGAGCAAAGGAGGATGTCTAAGAAGAAACAGTTGATAACGTGCTGTGATAATGAAACTGTTATTTCCAGAAAAACACGTTCAACAAGCAGGAAATACAGAACAAAGTGGGGCAAATTATCATGTTCCAAAGATGCTAAAACCGTGTTCTTCCCCCCCCCCAACATTTAAGAGTTCAGATAGCTCCACTAAAGTAAGAGTTGACATGATCACTCATATTAACTTCCAGCATAAACATCCCGATATGTACCAGGGATACACATGTGAAAACTAAAGAAGTAATGCAACTGAAAGGCCTGACCTAGAACTCAGGCCTTAAGCTAGTTTAAAGCAGGCAAAAACATAAGCATGTAAAAACAATACACTGTCTAAAGAAACCCTCCATATGTCCAAAAGTTTGCTTGGGAGATAACTCCCCTTGGCATTAACAAGTCAGTTTCTTCCTTCACATACCTATTTTTCCTGGCTTCTATTAAAATTACTTGGTGTTGGGCATGCTCATCACTAGGCAACATCTGCTCTCCAGCAATGTAATAATATTATAAGACAGAAGCATGTCATTCTTACCAACATAAATAATTTCACTCCAGTCACTCCAAAATCCTCTCGTAAGGCATGTGTGATGATTAGCTCTTATTTGTATGGAATACCTGCTGGTAACATCAATCCGTAATCTGAAGTCATTTGAGGATATTTTCAGTATCTGTTAGGAAAATAATATAGTCCTGTTATACATTACTTCAGACTAAACAATTCCGAAAACAAACTTTAATCATGTTTATCTATTTATTTTTTTAAACTCCTTTACTAGATTAACTGTGAGCATCTGGCTTTGCTTTTGAAGTAAGATTTCTATTTTTATAGGTGTAATTTCTCTCATAACACACCAATATTTCAGGGCAAATTCTTGAAAGACATGCGTCATTTTTGCATTCTTCCTTATGACACTTAATGCTGGATTTTCATCCTCCTACTGTTCTGAACCCAGATGCATAAAACTGAACAATTCTTGTCCTTCTGCTTTCCTGTGTCTCTTGGGGATAGTTTGTTGCAGCCATAAATGACGCCCAGAAAAAGAGGAAAAATATGAAAATTGATGAGACGTTGGTTTTGCTGAACCTTAGTCACAAATGGGAGACAAGTTCCACCAAAAGCCCATAGTTTCAAAAATGTACTAAAAGCAGGTTTTATTTTAAATGTTTTAAATTCTGTAACATATCCATGAATACGAAGACTTTCCTCAGGTTGCATAAAGGCAAATTCTAGCTATAGACCAATTCTGAATATAGGCCAGTCAGCTCAGAGACAGGAACGCTATGGAAGACTTGGGCACCACAGAAGCAATTACCTGCTTGTTACCTGACTTCAAGTTGCAGAGGTAAAATTCATATTCAAAACATTCTTTAGGAAAAGGAGAAATTGGCTTCTCCCACGTGGCCACGAGATCATTTTGCTCCAAGAACACAGTGACATTTCTGGGAACATTGACTTTCTCTACAAGAAGAAAACTATACTGGTAAGTTATTTATAGAGCAAAGTTTAAATACTAACCATTATAACCTGATAGTGTTTCCAATAAATTCAATAATCCTTGAATTTATTTCACATTTTGGACAGAAAAGATAAGGATTTAGGAGGAATAACTATGTTGGAGAATATAGTTAAGGGAAAACAGTTTTAAAAATCCACTTAAAAGTTTTGGAAAACTAGATTATGGAGGAGGGGGATTTATTACATTAATTTTCAAAAAAGCATAAAATTAATGATAGAGCAGTTAGAAAAATTTATTTTCAGAAAAAAAAAAAAAAACCAACAGATGTAACCAGGAAAGTTTCTGAAAACTCAAACAAGTTCAAAGGAAGGAATCAGCAGGTATTATGGGGATGATTTCTATGAAAGTATGTCATGTCAACTGTTTTATCTTGTGAAGTGAAGCCCTGAAAAAGGGAAATGTTATCTGTTTACAAAAAAGTGAAAGGCATGGAACTAATGAAGGAAAAGAAATTATTTGGGTGGGTGAAAGATGATAGACAGTCATGGTTGATACTACCTTTTATTTGAAAGTCTTTAAAAGGACATAGTTATCTTGTACATCATTTGTCTTTTTCCTTTTAAAGAAAGGCTGTAAAATAAAAGGTAGTAAAAACTGGACTTGAAGGTATATTGACTGAATCAATTGAAAATTAGTATTATAGAATCATAGAATCATAGAATCATAGAATGGCTAGAGTTGGAAAGGACCTTAAAGATCATCTAGTTCCAACCCCCCTGCCATGGGCAGGGACACCTCTCACTAGAGCAGGTTGCTTAAAGCCCCATCCAGCCTGGCCTTGAACACTTCCAGGGATGGGGCATCCACAACTTCCCTGGGCAACCTGTTCCAGTGCCTCACCACCCTCACTGTAAAGAATTTCTTCCTTATATCTAATCTAAATCTCTTCTCTTCCAATTTAAAACCATTGCCCCTTGTCCTGTCACCACTCTTCCTGACAAAGAGTCCCTCTTCAGCTCTTCTGTAGGCTCCCTTCAGGTATTGATAGGCTGTTATAAGGTCTCCCCGGAGCCTTCTCTTCTCCAGGCTGAACAACCCCAGCTCTCTCAGTCTGTCTTCATAGGAGAGGTGCTCCATCCCTCTGATCATCCTCGTGGCCCTCCGCTGGACCCGTTCCAACAGGTCCATGTCCTTTCTGTGTTGAGGACTCCAAAGCTGGACACAGTACTCCAGGAGGGGTCTCACGAGCGCAGAGTAGAGGGGCAGAATCACCTCGCGAGACCTGCTGGCCACACTTCTCCTGATGCAGCCCAGGACACGGTTGGCTCTCTGGGCTGCCAGTGCACACTGCCTGCTCATGTTGAGCTTCTCATCCATAAGCACTCCCAAGTCCTTCTCCTCGGGGCTGCTCTCCAGCCATTCTCCACCCAACCTGTATTTGTGCCTGGGGTTGCCACGTCCCAGGTGCAGGACCCTGCACTTGGCTTGGTTGAACTTCATGCAATTTGCACGAGCCCACCTCTCCAGCCTGCCTAGGTCCCTCTGGATGGCATCCCTTCCCTCCAGCGTGTCAACTGCGCCACCGAGCTTGGTGTCATCAGCAAACTTGCTGAGGGTGCACTCTATCCCACTGTCCATGTCACCGACAAAGATGTTAAACAGTACTGGTCCCAGTACCGACCCCTGCGGAACACCACTCGTTACTGGCCGCCACCTGGACATTGAGCCATTGATTGTAACCCTTTGGATGCGGCCATCCAGCCAGTTCCCTATCCACCGAGTGGTCCATCCATCGAATCCATGAGTTTCCAATTTTGAGACCAGGATGTCGTGCGGGACAGTGTCAAATGCTTTGCATAAGTCCAGGTAAATGACGTCAGTCGCTCTGCCCTTGTCTACCAAGTCTGTGGCAGTATTGTAAAAGGCCACCAAATTTGTCAGGCACGATTTGCCCTTGGTGAAGCCATGTTGGCTGTTTCCAATCACTTCTTTATTCTCCATGTGCCTTAGCAAGGATTTCAGGAGGATCTGCTCCATGATCTTGCCAGGCACAGAGGTGAGACTGACCGGCCTGTAGTTTCCCGGGTCTTCTTTGTTTCCTTTTTTGAATATTGGAGTTATGTTCCCTTTTTTCCAGTCAGTGGGAACTTCACCAGACTGCCACGATTTCTCAAATATGATGGAGAGGGGCTTAGCAACTTCGTCCGCCAGTTCTCTCAGGACCCGTGGATGGATTTCATCAGGTCCCATGGACTTATGCACCTTCAGGTTATTTAAGAGGTCTCGAACCTCGTCTTCTTGTACTGTGGGTGCTTCTTCATTCCCAGAGCCCCTGTTCTTGCCCTCCGTGACTTGGGCAGTGTGGTTAGGGCCCTTGCCAGTGAAGACTGAGGCAAAGAAGTCATTCAGTAGCTCAGCCTTATCCACATCCTGGGTGACCAGGTCTCCCGTTTCCTTACGGAGGGGACCCACAGCTTCCCTCGTCTTATTTTTATCCCTGATATATCTATAGAAGTTCTTCTTGTTATTTTTCACATCCCTGGCTAGATTTAGTTCTGCCTGGGCTTTCGCTTGCCTGATCAGGTTTCTGGTGACTCGGACAGCTTCTCTGTATTCTTCCCAGTCTACCTTTCCCTGCTTCCACCCTCTATAGGCCTCCTTTTTGGTCCTGAGTTTGTCCAGCAGTTCCTTGTTCATCCACGCCGGCCTACTGGCTATTTTGCCCGATTTCTTCTTTTTTGGGATGCACCTCTCCTGAGCTTGGAGGAGGCAATCCTTAAATACCACCCAGCTTTTTTGGGCCCCTCTCCCTTCCAGTTCTTTTTCCCACGCTACCTTACCAATCAGATCTCTCAGGAGATCAAAGTCTGCTCTTTTGAAGTTCAGGGTAGCCAGCTTGCTGCGCACCCTCCTTGCTGCCTTATGAATCTTGAATTCTATCATCTCATGGTCACTGCAGCCGAGGCTACCCTTGAACTTGACATTCCCGACCAGCCCCTCCTTGTTGGTGAGGACAAGGTCCAGCACTGCTCCTTTCCTCGTTGGTTCCTCTATTATTTGCAGAAGAAAGTTGTCGTCGACACATTCTAAGAACTTCCTGGATTTCCTGTGCTCTGCTGTGTTGTCCTTCCAACAGATGTCGGGGTGGTTGAAGTCCCCCATGAGGGGGTGGTTGAAGTCCCCCATGAGGACCAGAGCGTGTGAGCGCGATGCTGCCCCTATCTGTTTGTGGAGGGCCACATCCTCGCTGTCACTTTGATCTGGTGGCCTGTAGCAGACTCCTACTGTAACATCACCTGCCCCCGTGCTCCCTTTAATCCTGACCCATAAGCTCTCTGTCTTGTCTTCACCCATCCCCAGGTGAAGCTCCATACATTCCAGCTGGTCCTTGACATAGAGGGCAACACCCCCTCCCCTTCTGCCCAGCCTGTCCTTCCTGAAGAGCTTGTAACCTTCCATTCGAACACTCCAGTCGTGAGAGCCATCCCACCACGTCTCGGTGATGCCAATAATGTCGTAGCCCTGGAGGCGTGCGCACATCTCTAACTCCTCTTGTTTGTTCCCCATGCTGCGTGCATTTGTGTAAAGGCACTTCAGCTGGGTGCCTAAAGGGGCCGACTTATTAGCTGAGATGGCAGGTTGAAGGCTCTCTTTGAGTTTTTTCCTGCTCAACCTACGCTTAACCCCCTCCCCCTTCGATCTAGTATTAGAAAGAATGCTTTGGCTAACCAACAGAATAACGAATTGTCTTTTCTAGCTTTCTTTTTTTATTGGTCATTCTATCATTTCAAATAAATTATTAAAGTCAAAGTTAGTTAAAACCATCCATTTCTGTCCTATAATCTCTTTCAATTTCATTGAGATGTCTTTGCAAAACCAGTACATACTTTCACCTGTATCAAGAACCAGTCAGTCCAGTGGTATTCTCTCATAAATCTCTTGACAATCACAGAATCACAGAATCACAGAATATTTTTGGTTGGATGGGACCTTTGAGATCATTGAGTCCAACCAACAAAAAAAAAAAAAAAAAACCAACCACGTCCGAAAAATCCCAGAACACCAACACCAAACCAAACCAGACACCCACAACCACACCCCACCCACAAACAGACACAACCAACAACACTAGAGCATGCCCTGAAGTGCCATGTCTACACGTTTCTTAAATACCTCCAGAGACGGCGACTCCACCACCTCCCTGAGCAGGCTGTTCCAGTGCCTGACCACTCTCTCAGTAAAGTAATTCTTCCTAATATCCAATCTAAACCTCCCCTGCCCCAACTTCAGACCATTTCCTCTGGTCCTGTCATTATTCCCTTGGGAGAAGAGGCCAACACCCACCTCTCTACAACCTCCTTTCAGGGAGTTGCAGAGTGCAATGAGGTCCCCCCCTCAGCCTCCTCTTCTCCAAACTAAACATGCCCAGTTCCCTCAGCCTCTCCTCATATGACTTGTTCTCCAGACCCCTCACCAGCTTGGTGGCTCTCCTCTGGACACGCTCCAGCAGCTCAATCTCCTCCCTGTAGTGAGGGGCCCAGAACTGAACAGAGCACTCGAGGTGAGGCCTCACCAGTGCCCAGTACAGAGGCACCATCACTGCCCTGCTCCTGCTGGCCACGCTATTCCTGATACAGGCCAGGATGCCGTTGGCCTTCTTGGCCACCTGGGCACACTGCTGGCTCATGTTCAGCCGGTTGTCCACCAACACCCCCAGGTCCTTTTCTGCTGGGCAGCTTTCCAGCCACTCTTCCCCAAGCCTGTAGTGTTGGCTGGGGTTGTTGTGACTGAAATGCAGGACCCAGCACTTGGCCTTATTAAACCTCATCTCATTGACCTTGGCCCATTGATCCAACCTGTCCAGGTCCCTCTGTAGAGCCTGCCGACCCTCACGCAGATCAACACTCCCACCTAGTTTGGTGTCATCTGCAAACTTACTGAGGGTGCACTCAATCCCCTTACCCAGATCATCAATAAAGATATTAAACAAGACCGGCCCCAAAACTGAGCCCTGAGGGACACCACTGGTGACTGGCCACCAACTGGATTTCACCCCATTAATTACAACTCTCTGGGCACGGCCATCCAGCCAGTTTTTTACACAGTGAAGAGTACACTTGTCTATGCCATGATTCGCCAGCTTCTCCAGGAGAACGCTGTGGGGGACGGTGTCAAAGGCCTTACCAAAGTCCAGGTAGACAACGTCCACAGCCTTCCCCACATTGAGAAGGCAGGTCACATGGTCATAGAAAGAGATCAAGTTGGTTAAGCAGGACCTCCCTTTCATAAAGCCATGCTGGCTGGCCCTGATCCCTCGGCTGCCCTGCACTTGCTATGAGAGCTCACTCAAGATGATCCTCTCCATGATCTTTCCCAGTACTGAGGTCAGACTGACAGGCCTATAGTTTCCCAGATCATCCTTCCGGCCCTTCTTGTAGATGGGTGTCACATTGGCCACCAATCCTGCTAGACATCTCTAATTTCTAAAAAAATGAAGTATTTCTACTTACCAATGGCATTTTGGTTAAATAACTGCTGAAGAGGCTTGATTGTAGCATACTTGCTAGACCCATTAATGTGTATTACAATGAGCTTGTCAACCTCTTCAGGATCAATATGAGTCACTAGAAATCTGCACTCGGTATTCCTGTTCCACTTGTCTTTCGTATAATCTTGACATTCTTCAGTGTATGTCTCATACCTAAATTAAAACACTTGTGAGATATGATGCTCTTAACGAAATTCATTGCTGAGTAAAATGGGAGAAAACACCAACCTGTAAAATAGAAAGTACTCGGTATCTTCTGGTGCCCCTTGGCCAGGAAGCCACGTGCAGTGGAGAGAAACGGTACTAGAAATGGTGATGTGAGTAACACAGGACAAATTAGTGACAGATGTCTCTGGGGCACCTAAAGAGTGGAGGAAATATAAAGCAGAGAGAAAAAAAAATCTTATTACGAAAGTTGTATGATATTCATGTTGCTAAACCACTTTGATTACAGTCCTTGGTCCATTATATCTTTGTCTATTGTATCCAATTCTCTTCCTTATCACAGAGGTCTATCATTTACGGATGGATGAAAACTCCACTCCTAAGCAGTGTAAGTAAATCAGTACCACACAGCACCATTACATATCTCACCTACACCAAGGCAACATGATCTTTTAATATCCTAGAGTGTATGAAAGTAGGTTATCTTAGCCTTAACAAGGAATTTTTAGAAAATTTTATATGGATTATCCATGTTCTGCACCTCCAGATTGTACTCTAGGCTACACAGCAGTAGAAAAAGGCCTAGGCTAAATTATTTTCTAAGATCGATGTAGCAGGTAGAGGGGAAAATGCTGTAATTTTCAAGAATTAAGCTTGTCACCTTCTAATGGCTAGCCCACAGACCGGGACAAACACGAAATTCAGACCTCCCCTGCATTTCTTCTTACCTGGCAAAGGCGGGATTTTTTCCTTCACCCAGTCACTTCTCATCTGAAGGTCGTTATGGAGAAGTAACGTCCGAATGTGTGCAGAGAAACCGTTGTGAAGTGCAGCTGTGCAGATACTGTGAGTCTTCTTTGTATCATACTTGAAATTAAAAAAAATAATCAAATAAGCCTCACATGATAGAAGCCAAATTAAGGGGCCTGCAAAGACTGGCAATTTCCAGGCTAACTCTTATCCCAGCAGAGATGTACCAGAGCTGAAAGGGAATCTCTCCAATGCTCAAAGTATTTGTTTATTATATGAGTGATTATGATATAAAGTATTTGTTTATGATGTAAGACTGATTATGATATAAAGTATTTGTTTATGATATAAGACTGATCATGATATAGTGATGCGACACACCAATCCTTCAAGAGAAATATCACACCTACTGCACCCTGCTTTGGTGAAACATGTTTAACTCAACAGGAATTTAACCTTCTCAGGATACTGGATTTATCATTTATCTTACCTCTTCGGGCACAGGGCTTAGGATTTTCACATCATATCTAACAGTGTAGTTCTTTTCTTCTTGATTAGGGTTTGGCTTCCAGTGTAAAAGCACTTGTGCTAACGCAGAGACTGTAAGGGTGAAGTTAAGAGGTGGGAAAACCTGAACTGTAAGGGAGAAAACAAAAAATATTCATAACATAGTAATCCAGTGAATTGCTTAGAGCTATAGCTGTTTACAAGGAAATAATTTCATTTCAATATTACATCCTCTCAACAGCTTCTTATAAAATGTTTCTAATATTTGAAAAATATCTTTCAATAGCAACCAAAACTTCATCAAATAAGAGTTTACTTAAAACCTGGATTAAAAATGAATTTTTAAAACAGTTCCAATTTGAAAATCACAATGATATATTACATTTGGCTTGTTAATTAGGTTCAGGTTTTTCAACTTGATCCTCATAGCCACATAGACATTGGGCATCTGTACTGAAACAGGGATGATTGAGTGATCAACCGTACCAACAACTTTCACCCACATAAGCTGAGAGCAGAAGAGCCTAAGAGAGGGCTGACAGCCACAAGAAGTTCTATGTGAGAGAAAAAACAAAATGATGAACAGAGGAATTAAGCACAAACGGAAGAAAACATAGAAGGATGGGAATGATAATTTAAAATGACAGGGCAAGAGGGATTCCTGGAGCTCATATGGAAATGAGGAAGATCTCGTGCTGGGGGAAAATGTTAGCATACAAATAGCAAGGCAATGAAATAATCAATCTACCCCCCTCCATTTCCAGCGTTCTTCAGAGCCTTCCCTCCCTTAATTGCCATCTCCAAGGCAGTTAGGGACATCAGTCCTCATTTCTCCCATGATTTCAACCTTTGATGCCCTTGGTTCTTCCCTCTCAAAGCAAAGCAGGCCTCAGGCACTGGCTGGGAGCAATCTAAGGAGACAGGGTACAACCGTCCCAGGAAGCATGGTCATCTGTGGTCCCGTACTCATGCCATGGACTCTTTTATTCATGTGTAGAAAAACCCATTTAACCAACACGTAGAGGGGCGTTGGCTATACACTGGTAGAAGGAAAATGCCTTACCTTCTGCAGCTTGAGGTACATTCGCCTCAACCAAGTTTGTTCTCCAAAGAAGGATCAGAAGAACTCTCATCACGCTGGCCATAGTCTTTGGATGGTAAATGAGAAGGGCCGTGTATCAGCCTATGTGCTGCGTCACCATGTTACAGAGGCCGAGAGCTAAAAATAAACACAATCTCCAGTGTTAAGCACAAAACCCATGGAGCATGGTAAATCCACATGATCAAAGGTATGAAACTGCCACCTTGCAGGAGATAGATTCTTCTCCTTTCCTTGCAGGAAAATCCATCTTATCATAGCCAAATTTAATGTAAGTACAACCAACCACATTTAATTTTGCTGCTTTTGCTTTTGCTTTGAAAAAGCTACTGGTTTCCAACACTATCAGTGTGGATGTTGAGAGCAGCAGTCACGGACTCACAACATCTCTCCATGGAGAGAAGTAAGTTGGGTTCAGGTATACTGGCTTTCAGAAGAGTCCCATTTACTCCCAGAACAGAAATAACTGTTCTGAAATAACATATTTTTAGCTGCCATCATATATAAAATGGCTACTTACTGGAATTTACTTTCCAGTTTCTACTTCAATAAAGCTCTCTAACGCAGTCTCAGTGCTCACCTCACGGCTAATTCTCCAGTGTTAATTATTGGGTATAAGAGAAACTATTTTGTTTGTTTCTAATTTAAATGAACAACTATTTTTAATGCTTAAAACCAGCATGTTCTTATGCTTCCTACAGATTGTTTCATGAAGTACTGGGAGAAAAAAAATCTTGTGTGTAATCATTCATGTATAACCTCATATAAACAACATGGAAAGAACAGCGGCTTTCCACAATGTTCTTACCAAAGAGAAATACCCCCTCCCAGCCCAATTGCATGACTTCCCTGGGGCACTGCAGCAATTGCTTGTATGGAAAACATCATATTTTCAGATGGTAATGAGCAGAGAGAGCGTCTTTAACCCATCAGTTCTCCCTGAACCTCCAATAAATAACCCAGGGACCGGAAGCACTCCAATTGATCACAGTCGGAGTACTTCTGCTAGACAGTCACTGTATGAATGCTGAGTTCATTAAAATGACACATAATCTACACTACAGTGTGTTTCTCAATGTCCAAGACCACTCATTATCTATATTATTTTGTATGTATCTACCATTCTGCTAGCCACAATGCGTACAAGGCTAACTGAACCTCCGGAGTCTGCTAATGGATTGTTCCTGGGGAGTCAGGGTTTGCGTTTACATATATTGGGTTACTGAAAGACATTTTGGCTCTTCAAGAATGTATGTGAATCGCAATCAGGTGATTATTCTTCACACCGTACATTTATGCTACAAAATCTTTCTTTTGGATTTTCTCACTTGAATATCATGCACTCAGCTTCACAAGATGATGTTATTCTGGAGGGCATTATATGGCCTGAACACAAGTTTACAATGTCACCTGATCTCTGACCACCTCTGCCACACCTATACTGCTTTAGCTGATAATAACTAATTAAAAGAACTGCTAGAAAAAGGACGCACATTTCCAATATGCTTTTGCAAATTAATGCCATCAGGTTTTCTTTCCTGCTTCAAAAAAAACCCCACCATATATTTACCTGATGAGTGTATTAAATACAGTAATAACTTTTTTCCCTTTTTTAAAAGTAAAAATTCATCAATTTCAAGACACTGAAAATAACCAGCTTCTCATTTTCATGCTAGCAATAACCCCAGTACAACTCTGCCAAGAACGCAACTCTGAATCGCGCAGATGTGTGTGCATGTGCTTTTATCCGTGCGTATCTGCATTCCCACCTATTAACATTCCCTGCCCCGTTCATTGCAGCTCTCCCACCCGCCACCTACAACCCAAACCAGCAGCTAAAAACCAGTTTCAAGAAGATTAAGCTCATGTAGTGTGAACCCCATACCACAGTGAGAAAGACACAAGAAGCCAGCAAAGGGCATTCCACCCCCATAGAGGTTGTGCTTCCCCAGCTCCAGTCAAAGCTCTATGAGAACTGGGAAAGAAGCTTCAGTAGTTCCGCTGCTAAAAGCACTCACTTTTTTAAAAAAAATAATCACTTCAGTACAGAATTTTAAAAAAAATCTTTAAAAACCCTCATGTTTTACAGCTGCTCAAGATTCACATCTACTAACTTGAGTAATGTCAGTACATTAGTTTCAGGACTGCTCTGGCATTTAGCACAGAAAAAACCTGGCTCTTTCTTGGGTTTACTTAAAGTGGGTTTTGCTACCTATAGATTTTTTCACTTTGTTCTCAAAAAATAAGGAGCCTGACTCTTCCTGGCCACTTTCTTTTGAGAAGATCCTAAAGATCTTTTCAAATGTACTTTTGCCATCTAAAAGCATTAGACACAGACCTACTATTTTCTGAGAAGCAGGTTACTGATTTGTAACTGGATACAAAATGTTACTGCAATGCAGATTAGTTTTCAAATATTATCCCTGGATTTTTTATCAGTTTATCTTTTCCTGCCTTGTTTTCAAAAGTGCTAATTTTCTTTTTCTTGCTATGAGACTAAGATTGAAAATACAGCTTTAGGAAGGGGTATTTCCATGGCTGTGTAGACCACAACCTATAAGAACACCTCGCAGCCTGTGGTACCCTGTGTGTTTCAGGTGAGAAAATACTGAAAAGAGAATCAAAATAAGTGTATTCAAGTGAAGATGTTAACTAGAAATCTACAAGAGATATATACTAAGTTCTCAGGGCAAATAAAAGCCTTGATTATAGTATGTTTTGGTTATATATGGTAAAAAGTAATAAGCAGAAGGTAAACAATATATTCCCTTTGCAAAGAGTATACTTCTTAAAGGACAGTAGAAATCCAAACCATGGAAAACAGCCTCTAAAAAGTAATGCTTTTCTTACTTATAGCTGACGTGTCCCACTATCTCACAGGCAACTGGTCGGAAGCAGATTCCAGATGCATTTCCCACTGTAAGGCAAAGCAGACTTTGAAAAACAGGACCTTTGCAGTCTTCAAACAAAGCACAACAAGACACAAACAAGCCACAACAGACACCCCAGGAGGTTACCTGCAGAGTCACTAAAGTTCTGGGAAGAGTCTGCTCAGTTTGTTCCAACGTCCTCCGGGTCATCTCCCCGTGGGTTTCTTCTATAACTGCTGCCTTTCAAGTACAAATGTGATATGTACTTCAGAAATAAGGGCAGATGATAAGTTAGACAAGCAGGCACTGAAAACGGGAACTACAGGTTTAACCACAGGATGGAAGGCTCCACGCAAGCACACAGTTTAGCCCAGAAATGCTTTTACTTTATTTATTGAGGGTTAATTATATACCATAGTCTGATAATTCTCTAACAACTTTGCAAGAGCAGGAACGTTTAATGACTGACTGCAAAGAAATAACCTATAGCCAGCTATCTATGGACCACTGCTGACACCCCAAGTTTTTCTTGCCCTAGAAAATCAAATCCAAATGTTGCTGGAAAACTGCGCAGGTCTTGTTCAATGGTTTTATACCACCTTGTCCAATGCTGTTGCCATACAGCCATGCGTACAACCAGGGGTATTCTGAGAAGTTACCAGTAGCAAAGGAAGACCAGCTTCCTCACCTCGTGCTGAGAGCTTTGGGCTGTGATCCATGGGGCTGGACAACATGGGCTCACATCAGGACAAGCAGCAGAAACCAACCCAAGGGCCTAGAGAAGACCCTGCAGAAAGTGGGGCTAAATGTAATGGAGTTACAGAAAGGACGAGAAGGCGGCTAATGACTTACATTCATTAACAACCTGGATTGCAAGTACAGAGAGCCCTATTAAATGTGCAGGTGACACAAGCTGGGAGAGGTGAGTGCTTTGGAGGCTTAGACTAGAATTAAGAAAGTTCTTGGCAAACTGATGGACATTGGGTGCAGTTCAATATGGACAAGCTCTCAATTGCATTTAGGCATTATCAACTGTAAATTACTAGCTATAAATAATTAATTATCAACTGATCAGGTATCTGTTCCACAGGAAAGGATCTAGGGGTTTGGAGGGTCATAAACTGAAGAGGCAAAAACAACGTTACGCACATGTGAAAAAGGCACCTCAGGCCAGCAAAAAGCCAGCGTCCTCTGCAAGATACATGAAGTAATCCTTCCGCTCTGCGCAGCGCTGATAACGCCACCGCTCACGGGCACCCCGTCCAGCTCTGCCACCGCGCGTAAGAAAGCCATGGGGCAGACGAAGAGAAACCAGCACACAGCACATGACACCACGAGAGCCTAAAAAGTGAGGAAACAACTCAAGGGAAGGCTTGTGCAGAAATGTTAACGCGTTAAAGCTTCTCACATGCTCCCAATCTCCATTGGGCTGGGATTAGAAGAGAACGGCAAGTAAAATTCAGGTTAGATACCAGGGAAAGCTTTCAGTGTTAGGGAGAGGGAGGCAGCAGAGCTGGCACCTGAGGACTGAAAGAAACTCTGTCACTGGGCATCTATAGCCAAACATCAACCAGGAATGACAAGTCATAATCAAATCCCACCACCAGGCAAAAAGATCAATTAGGTGATCTCCTAAACTCTGGCCAGCCCCTATGTCTCTGAATAAACAGCTAATTACTGGGCAGAGTGCTCTGACACATGCAGTGAGATGTTTCTGTAGAAAAAGAGATAATTTCTGAAGCTGAAGCAGGAATTTAATAAGAAACAGTAGTCACCAAAAAACAGGGTAAGAAAAGGTTATGTTCTTACACAGGCCTGACTACATTATTGTAAATCTGAGATGGTTTCTTTGGAATAGGTTGTTTCAAAAAAAAAACCCTTTTGTGCTCATAAACATTATCCTATCTGCAGTGAGGTGCTTAAAAGACCCATGTGATGTTTCTTCCCAGTTACCAAGAAACCCATTAGCACCCTTTTTGCTGAGACAGAGGTTTATTCAGGCTTCCAAAGGAACCACACTCCCAATTTACTCCCATATGGGTGGGTTCCTCCTTCAGGCTCCACTCCTCCCAACCCTTCCGAGATGCCTCCTCAGATGAGGGGTAACAGGGAGGGGTGAGAAGAGCCCTGGAACGTGCAGTTGACCAAACGCAGTGACATTTCACTAAAATTTCACAGCAGTGAAATTACAGTTATGCGGAGGGAAGGACTGACCCCCTTAACTCTACCAAATCCCCAGGACTCCTGCGTTATCCTGTCTTGTCCATACATCTCCACACAGTAAAGAAAACTTAAATCAATCCAGGCTGAGAAACATAAAACCTAGTATTTAAACTACACTGAGTTGCTTCTCATAGTTCAGCAACTATGAGCTGGGGGACACGGCTCAGCAGCCACCAACTGTAACACCAGCACTGAACACCTACAGCGATCTCACAAGTGATGAGTTAGGGTAATTAGCCCATTTCTTTTATCATGGTAAATATTTTGTACTGTTGCCTTTGTAACTCCCTTCTTTCGTGCTGTATTCCTTATCAAGACAAACGCGGATCTGCTTTCCCACAGCAGCCGACACAGGCGGGCAAACCTCCGAGGGCTTCACCCGCGGCTCCTCACCTATCGACCCGGCAAAGCCCCTCCTGTCCCGGGACACACACCAACCCCGCTCCCAGCCCCGGCTCGGCCCAGGCCTGCCCGGCCGAATGACCCCGCCAAGGGGATCGGGCCTCCCCGGGGCCGGGGCCAGGGCCAGGGCCAGGTCCAGGTCACGGACCCTCCCCTCAGCGAGGCCCGGGCCCTCCTTTTCCTCCCATCAGCTGGACCAGGCCCGGGAGCGGGTCCCGGGAGCGGGTCCCGGGCCCTCCCCTCAGCCGGGCCCGGATCCCGCTGAGGGTAGGGAAGAGAGGGGAAGGCCCCGGCCCGGCTGAGGGGAGGCAGGAGAGGGCCCGGACCGGGCCTGCAATGGGCCGGGACCAAGACCCGGGACCCAGACCCGGGACCCGGACCCAGACCCAGACCCTCCCCTAGCCGAGATGGTCCCCGAGCCCTTCCCGCCCCGCCTCCAGTGGGGACCGGGCCGCTCTCCCGCCGGAGGAAGGGGCGGGCCGCTCCGCGTCGCGCCGCTGAGCTCATCGGTCGGCGCCGGAGCGAGGACAGGCGGCCGGAGCCGGCTCCTCGGGCCTAACGCCGCCGCCTCAGCGTGCCGGGAGCCCCGCGGGTGGGTGCCTGCGCGGCCGGGGACCCTGCGGGGAGAAGGGGGGTCCCCCTGCGCCGGGATTGGGGGGCGGCGGGGGCAGAGGGAGGAGGCCGGGGTACCCACGGCCCGGCGCGGCTGACGGGTCGTGTCGCTGTCTCTCCTCAGATGTGGGCTGAGGTGTTGCTTCTGCCCCGCAGGGCCGGCCTGCGGCTGCTCCCGCCGCTGCGGCTGCGGCACCGAGCGCCGGGCGCCATGAAGCTGCAGTCCCCCCAGTTCCAGGCCCTCTTCACGCCGGGGCTCCGCAGCGTGGCGGGTGAGTGCGGGCCGGGGCGGGGGGACAGCGGGGCCTGGTTGCTGTGGCCTGAGGAGGAGCAAAATGCCGGCCGGGGGAGCCAGGGCGGCGAGTGCCGGATTTGCCCCTCCACTCCCGTCGCGGCCCCCGTCCGCTCACACCAGGCAAAGGGAGAGGGGCTTCGGTGGGTGCTGAGGGGTGGCTGTGCTGTTCTGGGCGGTGGGTGCTTCTCTTCAGCTCTCGCCCCTTTAAAATGGCTTAAAGGACGTGGCGGGGCTGGGTGTTCATGGGCTGTTGTGGGGTATTTATTGTTCCTGAACAAATTTGGACTCACGGCTTTGCCAGAAGTAAACTAGACACTTTCCCCTTGTCGGCTACTAACTGCTAAAAATGCCCCAGCATCATTTAGCAACCTGTAAATATTTAGGTTTTCAGAAATGCCCCAGAAAAATATATCAGAAATGACTGGGAAAAATATATGTGGGTGCTCAGCTGTGTACCTGATTTGTGCTTTTTGCATGAAGCTGAAAGTATGTACATACTTGCTGCATGTTTGAGTATGTATATTCATAGATACATAGAGTATCTATACATGATAGAGTATCATCTATGGACCTCCTCTGTGAAAATGTAGGTTATGGCTGACAGTGTGCTATGGTTTTTGTATGAGAGAGTGCTTTATGGTTTTCCTTTCCTTCCCAGAGTTGTTTGAGAAGAAGAACTACGAGCTGAGAATAGCCGGAGGTGCTGTGAGGGATTTGCTGAGTGGAATGACACCACAAGATATAGATTTTGCTACTACAGCTACACCGGCAGAGATGAAGGAAATGTTCACATCTGCTGGTGTTCGTCTGATCAATAACAAAGGAGAAAAACATGGAACCATTACTGCCAGGGTTGGTTTATGATTTGACTTGGTCTTTTCTAATTTTATCTGTGAATGTGCAGCATATCTGATAGGAAACTGGTAGCAAGCTCCTTCTTTGTTAAAGTACCACAGTAAGAGCTTAAATGAGACCCTGCTTTAAAGCATAGGGTGATTTTTTTGATTAGTCTGTAGAATTCAATTAATAGCCATATTTTAATGAATGTTACCTCTGCATGACCCATTCATGCTGCTGTGTCATCACTGGAAAAGATAATGTAGGCTGCCCACGCGTTCAGATAATGTGAGGAAGTTGATCCTAGTGTTTCCTGCTCCCGATTTTCCAAGTCTTGCTTCCTCTGCCTTGCTCCTTCCATCTTCTGCAGAGTACCTAGAAAATGAATAACGCAAGGATTATTTTCAGGTGTTTGTATTATTTCTTGATTGAAAAGAAATTTATGAAAACACTTTATATGCTTTTATACAGTTAGTGTTCAAGCTGGGTACATGCAAACCAACATGACACTGAAAAAATAGATAGCTTTTATATTTATATTCACAGTTGTGTTGAAGTAATGATGTCTGTGGGATTTTCAGCTCCATGAACAGAATTTTGAAATTACTACTCTTCGAATAGATGTTGTCACCGATGGACGACACGCAGAGGTGGAATTTACCACTGACTGGGAAAAGGATGCTGAAAGGAGGGATCTGACTATCAATTCCATGTTTTTAGGTAAATTCTTTCAAAAACAAATATTTAGAGGAAACGCTGCTTTTCAAATTAAGCCAGTAAATTCTCTCAGCCTGTTTCAATTTTGTTTGTTTGCACTGCTGTCAGCTGAGAGGTCTGTACAAATAGGGGAGATGATCTGACAAACCAGGTCAAATCACGCAACTTGTCTTCTGTATTTTCAGATGAGAGCGTTTAATTGTGCCAGCCATGTTTGTAAATTCATATTCCTCCATATTTTTTTTTCTTTTTCTAGGTTTGGATGGGATGCTGTATGATTTTTTTAATGGATATGAAGACTTGAAAACCAAGAAAATTAGATTTGTAGGAAAGGCAAGTGAGAGAATACAAGAAGATTATTTACGAATCCTAAGATATTTCAGGTACTAGGTTTTGCCTTTCCTAGATAAAGAAATGAACTAAGCATTGTAGAAGATGTCAGGAATGGGCAAAATGAGATCAATGATGTAGAACGAGTTGTAATTGTTACATTGTTAAGTTTCCTCTAGTATTACAAATTAGAATATTTAACACTGTCATGACATTGATTCTCTGAATAGCGGGAATAAATGGAATAATTGCTCTCAATCTAACATGCAGAGGTTTTATTTGGGCAGGTTTTATGGAAGAATCGCAGAAAAACCTGGTGATCATGAACCTACGACACTGCAAGCAATTAAAGAAAATGCCAAAGGTTTGGCTGGAATATCAGGAGAAAGGATTTGGGTGGAACTGAAAAAAATTCTTCTTGGAAACCATGTAAATCATTTGGTTCGACTTATGTATGAGCTGGATATTGCCCAATACATAGGTAAAGTGAAATGAAGATTGATTTCTTACTCTTGTATCATATACAAACAGAACTGCAGCATGAAAAAGTGAGATAAAACTTGGGTTTACCGGGAAAGAAATTAGATTTTTATTATTTTTCTGTGTTAACATCCACATTTCTTATTAACACTCTTTCTGCACTTTTTTTGGGTGTATCCCTTTAGGATTACCACTTGATGGAAATTTAGAGGAATTTGACAGAGTCACTAAAAATATTCAAAATCTATGTCCGAAACCGATGACTGTTCTGACATCGCTGTTCAAGGTGAAGGATGATGTCACAAACCTTGATCTGAGGCTGAAAATCTCCAAAGAGGAAAAAAACCTTGGCCTTTTTTTAGTGAAGCACCGACAAGAGTTAACCAAAGCTGTGGGTCCAGAACCACTTAGGCCATATCAGGACTTCATAATGGATGTAAGTGTATTTCCTAGTGCTTTATTTTATTCCTCACAGTAAACTTTGAATTTCCAGTTTATTGGTCTTGGGCAAATTTTTGCCAGGGTTTTAAAGACCGTGATATTTTCATCGGAAAAATGGGATGTACTGACAAAAAATATTAGCCAAATTTGGACCGTAATGTCCTCACAGTAACTGGAAGAATATCTTTCTGTATTATTGATACCAGTTCCAGTTAACTAAGGTGGGGTTGGTTGGTTTGGTTGTTTTTCCTCTGGAGAGCGGGCCAGAAATTAACAAGCACTATTGCAAATGTCCTGTCATTTCTTTGCAACATAAAGCAGAAACTTTGGCATTAAAAGATTCATTCCCTTACTTTTGCAAAAGGGTAAATAGCAGCAGATGTTTCAAAAGCTTTTTTTTCTTTCCCATCCAAAATACCGAGGCTATAAATTAATTTTTAAGAAATTATTTAAAACAAACAGAAACGCACTGTATTTTTAGTAGTTCTGAGCACCTTCTGTTCTGTAGGCATTTTTGAACTGATTTAAAAGCCTACCTTTCAGTCAGGCTGAAAAATGTCATATTCAGTCACCTGAAACAGAAGTTTCCTGTGAACCCACCTGGGGACTGGCAGTTTGCTGATCTCCCCTTCCGCATTAAAACGTGAGACAGGATCTGGACCTGGAGGGACTCCAGCTTTTTCTGTGAAATTCCCGGAGCATCGGTTTGTGTCCTTGGTGAGGAGCACTGTTCCAGCAGAAAACCCATGACGTTCTTCCACTGCACGATTCAAGTAGTTTTGAGGGAAAGTTCTACACTTTTATTGCGGTACCTGAGACTGAAGGCGAGAGACGGCAGTTTCTGCAGTGAGACCTGTCTCCCGCAGGAAAGGTCATATAGTTCCTCTCCTGTTAGAGCCTGAAGATAATGGTTACAGTGATTACCTGGAATTCAGGAAGTCCCCAAGGATCTCCCAGAGCCTCCAAGTTAGGACTTGTGAGGCAGAAGAGATCCTGGCTTTTGTAGCTCCAGCTCATTGTCCAGAAGGTGCCTAATAAGACATCATGGGAATAATGCAATGTTGAGCACAGTTTGAGCTGTTTTCTGCTGTTCCATAGTGAATCCTCTCTTTTTCTTTTTGTCTCTTTTAGTCTAGGGAAGCTAATACAAACTCCAAGATCTGCGAGCTTCTAAAATACCAAGGAGAAGAACATCTTTTAAAAGAAATGCAGGAATGGACTGTTCCTTCTTTTCCCGTGAGTGGCCATGATTTAAGAAAAATGGGTGTGTCGTCTGGCAAAGAAATCGGAGCAGCATTACAGCAGCTACGGGAGGAATGGAAGAAGAGTGGGTACCACATGGACAAAGAAGAACTGTTAAGTTGCCTGAAAAAGTTGTAGAATTGAATAATAGTAAAGAACTGTTCCTGCCCTATTCTGAGTGTAACTGAGATACCAGTAAATATTGTGCCACTGTACTCACAGCCAGTATAGTGTTTGTCATGTTTTAAGATCCTCAGACAGCACGGTTTTCCTGCTACTAATTCCTAATTTCTGCAAGGAGAGGTTTAATTATGCAGTAATGTAAAACATCACTTGCTAAAGTCCATGTTTTCTACCTCTTTTTGTTGTATATTAATGATAAATACTTACTACTTTATCTTATGTTGACTCCGGGGCATTACAGGATTTTTCTCATTCTGACTCTGCTACATCTGGGAAAAAAAAAAAAAAACAAACCAAAAAAACATGTTTCTATCCTCTAGATAAAAAGTCATGGTTTTTTTTTTTTTTTTTGTGCCGAGGAGAGCGATAAAGTATCTAGAAATAATGAGCTTTATCTCTTTTTGTAATTAAAGCCGGATACCATATCAAAATACTCACTCCAGCAGTTCCCAAACTCTCTTACCATGTAAAACAAGTCTGTTTCCTATGTAAAGCTTTTATTTTCCATAATTCCAGAATCAATTTTAGATTAAAAGGGTGATAAACTATCATGTTTAAATTCAAGTATCATGAACTTCTTCAGTCTCTTCTGTAGTTTTTCAGTAACTTGTTTATCACTGCGTAACTAAATCCCTAGAGAACTGAAGGGCTCTGTGATATGTTTTCAGTTCTTACCTCTCTGGGTAACTCCGCAGGGTTATTTTGGGAAGAAGCTGGGAAGTTTTACCACACTGGGATCCTCCCTGGTTTGTTTCTGTGTTAATTATCCTACGTTTCTTCACACTAAAAAGGCATTCTGAATTCAATTGGAAAGGAAATCCTAAAGAATTTGGCTCTTCAAAAATGAACAAAGAAACGTATCGGTAACATTTTGGAAAATACAAGTAAAGAGGTTTCACTGTTGGTCAAAGCTGGGGGGAGAAGGAAACCTCGAGGAGGAGAGTTGTTTGCATGTGGTATCTGGTAACTCAGAGTGGGTTCAAGGGCTGGTCTTAATGGAGGTGTTTTGGTGTGCTTTTAAAAACAAAAACATAGCTCTAACCGAGAGCATCTCTAGTTACTATAAATTTTATTACAGGTTTAAGTTTTCCTACAAAACCATGGTAACTAATAAAATTGTTTATTTTCTTTTTCCTCATATACCACTTTGCGACACCAGATGGCAGTAATTCCAGAGCGGTGCCACAAAAATCAGCATTTTGTGCTTTCTTACAGTTAACTTTCCAGCTGGTTTTTTTTTTTCCCCCCATGAAGTCAGTTACTTTCAGTAAATGATTTTGAAGGGACCTAGGAACCTCGGGAAGACAAGAGGGGAAGAAAAAAACTGCTGTTTTTCTCTGTTAATAAAGCAAATCTCCTAAGAACAGGACGGTGTTTGATTTAATTATGTAATTAATTTGAAACCTCCTTTATCGAGCTACTGAAATCTTGGGAGGGAGATGAGTAATAACGGTGAGTGCTGGAGCAGAGTCTCGTAATGAACATTTCACAAAACTACATCCTTTCAGGCAGCTTCTGCGGAGGTGGTAAAATAGCAGCAGCGATACTATACAGTACCCAAAATAGTCGGGGTCAAACTGCGCTCGGAGGGAGGATTTTTAAGGACAAGAATTTGAAACATTTACAGTCTCCAGCGCTTGTGAAAAACAGCACAAATTGTTCTGAAAATGCCTTAATTAAATGGTCCCACTTTGAATGCAGCATAGTTAGCAAATTTGCTCAAGTAATTTAAAAATCGTGTTATGCTTGAGGTTTTCAGTTGCTCTATCACCATCTCTGCTTTACTGTGTTTCTAAGAAATTAAACCCTATTAAAAATGAAACTGCATGAAATCAAACCAATAGCGTATTTGAAGACAGCAGTACCAGCTCAAGTTCTAAAAAAATGTGTTTGAATAAATACTTTTTACGGAGTACCAACTATTTAGGTATCAAACTGGGAGATGAGAGATGAAGCAGTTTGATACATGTATGGTCAGATAAAATCCTCTTTTCCAATGGATGACTTGATTTGTTAAAGGATATTAGAAATGTGTTTTAATTAAAGTCAGACATCAGAACAACCCGGGTGGCTTTGGTGAAGTCCAGTGCTCCTCGGGTTTGTTGGAAAAAGAGTAAGAGACCAACATTTCCCGTTCACCCTCTCGTCCTCGGGCGGGGGGGCACAGTTCAAAAGTTTGCAAAAAATAATGAAAAAAAACTTCTTCCTGTGGGTGAAGGTAATTTTCATTAGAATTGGAGCCCAGAGCGCGCACACACACCCTCGCTACTTATGTAAGTAACTAAATAATAATGTATTTTTATACTAAATAATATATAAATGTGTTAAGTATTATATATTCTAGATATATAAGCAAATAACTAACGTAATAAAATATAATAACAACAAAAATATATAATGTAACAAATTTATATAATACATGTATTACTCTCTATATATATACACACACATACATTAAGAGTTCAGGAGACATATCTATCTCTCTATATAATAATATATTATATAGGTTTATTATTCTAATACATTATATATTTATATATTCCCTTCCTCCCTAGTTAAACTGTCCTCAGTACAGAATTTAGGATGGCAATTAAAGTACCAGGCTGGGGAGAAGACGAGGTTTCAGCAGCTTAAAGTTTTTCCCACCGGTGCCTCTGCTTCCCCGGGGGGAAAAAACTCACTGTTTCATTTCGATTATTAATTGGAATAACAACCTACGCTCCCTCCATGTCATTTCTTACCTTCCTTGTCCTTTGCCTCCACATTCTTTGAGGCTGGAACTCAGCTCACGTATCACATTTCGAAGGTAACCAGTTTAAAACAATATAAACCCAAGCATTTTCTTTCTTCCCACCCCAACAATCAAGAAAAAAAAAAAAAGATCAGTTTTGAAACAAGTTGAATTTTATTCTTTGCAAATGTTTGCAAGCAACAAGATTTTTTCTGGAACGTTGTCTCCAAAGACAGAGGGGAGGAGTTAAGCGGAGAACGTGCTACCCTTCCCGCAGCTTCCACAGAGCAATTAAACTGAGGTGAAAAAACACCCCCAATGACGGGAACAAAGTGAATGGCAGCACGTACGAAAAAAATAGCATTATTAAAAAAACAAACGGCAGAGTATTTGGAACACAGTTTAGAGCAAGTGTGCGAGTGTCCTATGTGATTCTACCTATGCTGCAAAACTAAACTAAAATAGAGGAAAACGTGCAATATTACAGGCTCTGATTGTATGACGTCCTTATGCTACTGCAATGATGGCTTGAAAATGAGCGGTTTTAAGCTGCACGTGCTCCCGTCCAGCCGAGACCCAGCTGGGTCTGTTCCCAAAAGCCGCTGTTTGTCCATCCTCCCACCATCAGCCCTGGCGCGGACACAGCTGCGCAGCCAGGACACCAAGCCCACGGGTGCCTAATTCTGCATCTTTGTGAAAAGGGACAGAGATGAGGGTGGGGGAGAAGAGACAAATCATCCCTTTTGGCAGCAGCCAGCAAGTCAATTAGATGAATTAACGCAGGAAGCTACAGGCCAACCAACAAATGTAGTAAACACCTAGGAAATTATCATAAAATGTGATTTCCTTTATACTTAGCTCTTAAAAGCATACAATGTCCATATTGGTCAGTAATAATCTTACGCAATCCCAATCTAGTAGTTTTCTCTCCAAAAAAGGAGAGAAGAAGCATAGAAAATATTAATCAATGTCTAGAACCATCCCGGACTCCCCACTCACCCCGTACGTCCCCCGCTGGGCGTTCCAGGTGTAGCGCTCAACCACCAGCTCCCCCGTGGCAGGATTCACCATCTTTGCTTGTTTTCAACCTGGAAAGCGTCAGGGACTTCGAAACGGCAAACATTCCCCAGAAGGTTAAGCAGGTGGAACAGCATCATCAACAATAAAATTAAATTAGCTCTAAATTTACTCCCGACTTCTCTCACTTGATTATATTAGTTTACATTTGACTATATATACACAATACAAAAAATATGCCTATTTTGTATTCAAACACTGCCAACATAATGCCATTTTCAGTTGAGGCGATCCAAAAGATTCGTCCAAAAAAACCCCCAAAGAGTTTATGAAGTTCAGTGAGAGCGGAGAAAACAACCATTTTGAAAACCTCACCCACCACCCCATCCCCTCAGTGAACACTGACACCAGGTGGCAGCAGAAGCGACTTCTAAAGCACCCTCAAACTTCTTGCCACCCACAAGCCCTGCTGAGGCTGCAGGAAACGAGAGATATTAGTTATCTTGGAGGGGAAAATTAACCCAAATCTACAGCTAAGAGGGGTGTGCGTGTGTCTGTGTGTGGATGTGCAGGGCGGGAGGGGAAAGCGAAGCGTGATTTCAGTGGTTACCCAAGCACAGAGGTTTCACAGTCTCACACTAGTGCTTATCGTTTCAGCCTTCTGAAAGCTTGTTATAGAAACATAATCAAAAGACAGAATGTTTTCTTGAGGAAAATGAGCCATCATTCACCCTCTATTTGTTCAGGATGATATTCAACCAAGTATTGCTTTTCACAGTTCACTGGCAAGTCAGGGCGCTGCACAGAAAATTAAATACGGTATTAAAGATGCCTTCGGAGAGAAGAGAATTATCACAGAAGCACAGAGGTAGAAGGCTTCACAGAACTAAACCTGAGTTACACAATCATTAGTTTCTACAAAACTAGCCTAATAAACTATCCTAACAGCCACCCAGCATCTTTTGGGGTGTTTCTCAGCTGCGTTGGAGCAGGTACTGCACTCCCATTCAAAATCAGCTCTGCATTGGCCTCTCGCTAAGGAGCGGCCGATGTCCTAAATCCTAAGTAGTTTCGTGCCATTATATTTAACAATACAAGTTCTCAAAGATTTACTGCGAAGAAATAAAGAGTGAATGATAAAAGCTTCAAAAGAAAGGGCACACACTGAAGAATCAGGAGACAAAAGGGTGTATGTACACACACCGAAGAAATCTTCAGTGTCCATCACCAAGGTGCATTCTGAAGGGGAAAAAAAACCCCAAGAAATCAGTGGCAGAAGCTGCCCCATTTTGGCACCCGATTTCTCTAGTGCAGACAGCACTTCAGACCCCACAAAAAAAGCGCACTGCTGCTTATTTCTGATGTATTTAGAACATAATGCCATCTGTAAGGTAAGGGTGATTATGTGAAATTTTCCTTTATGATATGAAAGTGTAAAAAGAAAAAAAAATTAAAGAGGTGCTGCCTCCCCTTGTCAAAATAAATACTACTGAGAAATCACCATAGTTAGTTACATGTTTTAGAGAGCACTTCACAGACCCGTGGACATGTGTGCTGGGAAACTAATTTTCACAAAATTCATTTCAGAAAGCAAATATAAGCACATTCAACAGTAAACGACAACGTAGTTTACGTTCTGGGAGCGAGTTGTACATTTTGTATAAATAGTTTAAAATTTAAGACTTCTAAAGTCAAATCGACCAAATAGATGAGACAACTTGTAAGGACCAAATGCTTCACGGGGGTTCCTTTCAAAGGTCATCCTGTAAATGCAATTGTTCCGGCTGCAGGAAGCTCTTGAGACACCGGTTCCAGCTTTGCCACTGACATGACCAACACGGTATCCGCCGGGAGAGACGCTTCATCTTGTACTCTCCTCGATGGTTATCCAGCAAATGTCTGAGAAACAGCACGAGCATAAAATGTGAAGCGCTCCACGTAGTTAGAAATGGGGATTCTCAGCAAAACCACTTCAAAGTATATTATGGAAGATAATCCGCAGCAAGTAACTGGTCTCTGCCATCATACATATATTGCATAAATTATACTCTATTTGTAATTTGTGTTTCCCCCTACCTTCTTCCACTGCAAGTTGTCAGCAGTAAACATTCTCTGCAGTTATACAAGGAAGGAGAAAGTTCAGTCCCAAGCCTGTCCAGATGGATTTCTTGCTGTCTGATGCTACCTCCTCTCCTCAGTTGTCATTTTAAAGATCCAACCTGAAGTTCCCAGTGCGTCCGAAACACCAGTACCCAAACCCAAATGGAGTGAGCCGCCTTGTTTGGTTGGTTTTTGTGTGGGGGTGTGGATTCTTGGGGTTTTTTTTAAGTTCATGTAAGCATCAGAAGCAGAACTGAGCAGATGCGTTGAAGAGACAAGAGAACTGCCCGTTCTTCTCCAAAGCCGGGTACACCAGGTCACAGGCAGAGCAAGGGGGATCTATCGTGGTCCGAGTCATCCTCCGCTTCGGGAATCCGAGGCAGGAGAGCAGAGCGCGTCAGTCCCCAGAATTTCTGAGGGGACATATCCTTTTTGGTAGCGGTGAACTTCCATCCCATGTGGTTCCCACAGATTCTGCACTGGGCCACAGTCCAGGCGTATCTACCAAAAACACAACAGAAGGTTGATGATGTAAAAAAAAGCTCTTTTAAACATAGCGGACACAGCTCACTCAGCAGTAAGAAGGTAACACTGATCTCAAACTAGATTTTCAAAAAAATATCTTCAAGAATCAGGTGCCCAGCTCCCATCTCAAAACCCTGCAGATCTTAAAAATAAAATAAAATGAAATAAAATTAGCCTTCAAAGAGAGAAAGCAACTGAAGCATTTTATTAGCACAAGGTTTCAACAGTAGGATGAAACACTGTGTGCCTCAAGGAAGAGTCAGAAAATGGTTCTCCAAGTTACTTAATGGAAATAGAAGTGATTTTTGCACTGCCCCTACATTAACGGGAAACCACGCTTCCCAGAGCCACGGAGCTTTTCTTTAACGGTTTTAAAAGGCAGAACGTGAATATTTCAAAACCCTCATAAGAAGAAAGAGCTGAGAAAACACAGAAAGATGAGAAAAATTAATTCCAGATATTCTAAGCCACAAGTTTTCTTCAGGGAGTTTTAAAGCATGCACGTCTTGTGACAGATATGCCATATACCCTCCAAGCCGTTACTCAGTGCTACATGGTAATTCAGAAAAAACCCAACATCTAGCCACAAAAATTACATTTAAGTTACCAGAGAGGGGTGACAGTTTGGTGCAAGACCTGTCATTATTAGGCAAACTTCTACATCTTGACAGTTAATTCTGCTACTGTTTCAGAGAGCCAGACTAATTAAAAACAAAAAAAAAACCTCCAAAGGTAACCAGATTAATACAAATGTTAGTAATTTTTAAATTCATATAACATTTATTTAGCTTTTAGAACTAAAAAAAAGTATTTCAATAGAATAACTGCATTCTTATATTCTGGTTTTCATTTGCACTTTATTTACTTTATGATGAAAGCAAGTTGCATAGAAACAACAATTACGATTTTAGTTGCAGCTTGTACAAAACTATACACAAAGAAACTCCCAGACAATCAGTTCCCTGTTTACAGCTCTCAGATGCCAGACTATGTTTTAAAAATCTGAAGGCTTCCACATTTTAAAAAAATTAAAGAAAAATTCTGAAAACATTCTATCTGAATTTTCCATTTTATTCTGTATTTTTAAAAAGTCTAAATTTACTTTCCTATTTTTTGCATGAGCGAAATGATGACGTATGTTTCAAAAATTATATATTTACAACCAATTTTCTGTCATTTACTCATACAATTTCTTTTAACTGTTATTACCCAGGAAACCAGCTGTGCTCTGTTGACGGTCGTCCGCTGAGATTCAAGTTGCAGGCTTTATATACGGTCAGGGTTTCGTGGATGTACCCATGAGGATTGACGTAGGCTGCCATGGGCCCGCATAAGGATAAGCTACAACAGACAATTAACAATTTTGTCAAAGAATAAACAAAAAAACAAAGGCTATCAAATGCAAACAGAGGAAAAACTGCCAACTGTGCTTAAAACTATTTTCCATCGCAAAAGAACCACTCTAGGCTGTAAAAAAAACCCCAAACATATCTTTAATTATATTATTAAAAATTGAAAGAAAATAGATACTAATGTAAAATATAATTGTTCAAATTAACTTAGAATTGCAGAAATGTAAGTGTCCAGTGTAATATATCTGGCACATGCCTGACACATTATTAGTCTCTACTTCAGAAAAGGTATTTAAAAAGATAGCAGGAGTAAGGACTAAAGCATTCTTGTGGTCAGCTAAACCTCGCCCGGCTGTTTGTTAAGGGGAGAAGTGATTTAGAACACAGCTGGCAGGATGGTACAGAAAACACCTCACTTAAGGCAGTTATTAATCCTTCCCTCAAAACCCTACAGCTGAGTATAAAAAGGTACGTGACAGACTCATAATTTACTTTATTTGCTGCTTTCGAATAGCAGCTTGCAATAAAGCCAAGTAACAGCTATACTGCTACTTTTAAATCTAACTTTAAAAGTAAGAAAATACATTAATTCATTCTACTAACTTATCATCATTCTTCTGTTAAAGTATCACCACAGCAGGAACCATCATTTCTGGAATCCATTATTTGATTAGAAGATAAGAAATGGCTTTTAATTACCACATCAAGTTCTTATCACGCTGATAAAGGAAAACTGTGGGGAGTTCAGCTTTTTAAACCAAGACATCTTTTAACCTTCACATTATCATAGGTGATGGACAGGTATTAAGTTATTCAAGATTCAAATGGTGGCAAGACTGCCAGAAGCAGCAATTATTTGGAAAATGTATAGTTTTGTCACCATTTATCATGGAAGATATTGTATAGGTCAAATATGTAATAGGAACATACTGCCTAGTGCAGTTATTAGGGTAAACCCCTGTATTCTTCAAATAAAAAAGGTATCACAATGCTTAATGACACAAATAGGCAATTTCCTTGCATGACAATATCCTGGGAGCTTATCTGTACCACCCGATTAGTGCATTTTAATCTGCTGCTGAAGTCAGGATGAAGTACTGAGAAATAAAATCTGGGATCTCATGAACTTTATTCAGAAATAATTCAGACAAAATTTTCTATGTAACAAATATATATTTCAAAACTCACCGCAGAGAGCATAATTCTTCAGGGGCAAGGCAAGGTGGCATAACCTGGCCTTTCACACTAACTTCAGTTACAGTATATATGGCGATGTTCAGATTTGCTAGCTTTTTATTAAAAAAGGTCAAAGTAACCCGTTTTGTTTTATAAAGAAAATTCCTTATAAATATTTACTTAAATTTTATTAGAGCTGTGGAAAACACAGCAGTTGTAAGATATAAGGTAGCTTAATCTGTTTTGCTGTGCCAATGTTTCTGATCAAGAACCTCCCTGAGATTAAGAGCAATAAACTCACCTGAATATTTCATTCTTGGTAGTTATTTCTGTGTCTTGGCATTGCTTACAACAGAGAGACGTACACTTGGAAAGGAAAACAAAGAGGGTAATTTCACTCATTCCCAGCCGCTTGTCAGTATGCAATAAAAATGTCTCTCCCCTTCCCTCAGAACAGATTTTGTACTGTCTTCTGTTTATTTGGGCAGCAGTCACTTATGTTTGTTCCTTCTACCAAAGGATAATTTTTTTCTATGTATTTTACTTATTTATGGTAAACATTAATTGTTATCTAAAAGACAAAACTTCTTAAAAAGGTATTGCCTAACAAGTCAATACATGTCTTTTGCAAAAATCCTTTCAGTCCAATACTTAAGATTTATACTGAATACTACAAAGATTTATTTTTTTATTTTTTTTTATCTTTTGTTACAAAGTCCACAAGTTTTCATGACACAATACTACTTGATTGCAGTGTATTATACTGTCAATATGGGGTTATGAGCAACATTGGGCTTCTAGCACCATCTCTTGGCTAGAACACTGCTGTGAGGTGCTGAAATAATACAATTTCTAGCAAAAGCAAGTATTACTATATGTTTGTTGCTTGCTGCCAAACATAGAGTCTAGTATTGAGAGAGCATTTTCTTTCTTGAGCAAACTTTTCAAGAGGAAAGAAGTAATAAAAGGACACTCAAATTCACTCTCCAGAAGTATTATTTGGAAATTTCATACAGTTTTGTTATAGATTGTAAAAGTCACTCCTATTTTTTTTTTGTGAGAACAATTTAATGACAAGTAAAGAAAAAATACTCACTTTGTTCATAATATCTAATTCACACCGGAGTCGCTGAACAGCACTACCTATTTTAAGCAGCTGTATACGTAATGCATCATCAATTGGCAGGCAAGCAGCAACTCTGTAAGAAAAATCTAGAAATGAGAAAATACCAGGCTTGTTAGAATTTTAGAGAGAATTAAAACTTACCACTTCTACTCAGTTACAGATAGAGTGCTAAAACTTAGGTTTTTAGAGGTGGTCTCCAGCCCCGAGGCTGGATCACGTACACGTAACACGTAAAATCACGTCTAAGATATTTATCTAATCCACACTTAAAGATCACAAGTGATGGAGACCAAACAATGCTGGTAAGACAATGTATTCTAAAACCAGAACAGACCCCTGGAGAACATTGTCTAACACAGGCTTCCACTTTGACAGTGAATTACTGGTGGGTGTCTTTATGCTTGCACTTCCTCTGTTTTTTGCAAAAAGAAAGACGTGCTTTCATAAAAGAGGGAAAAATCAAAGAAAAAATCCTAAACATACACCTCCTTCATAAATGACAACCAAGTTATGTTACTGATGTTGGTACTAAGAAAGTATTTATTGTGAGAAGGAAAAAGACATACTCTGTATATAATCCTTTCTGGAGGTTTTCTTCCACATTTGCAGACCATTCTGCATTTCTTCCAATGCAGACCAAAATTAGACACAGAAATACTCAGTCAAGATGGCAGAATTTGTTTTTTAAATTAAAAAAAGTTTTAATCTGATAGCAAATTCTCAGGCAGCAACTTCAATCAGGTATTAAAAGGCACAAACACAAATGCTAGTGGACTTTACTACAGTCATTCTTTAATTTAGCTAAGAAAAACCTCGCTAAGGTGGAAATCATCCCATTCCTCACAGCCTGTAAAAGAATTCGAAAGCTGAAAATTAAAGTCAGCAAAATATCAGTGCGCTGTGGATCACAAGAAAAGAAATGCCAAAAAATCCCCTGGATTTTTTTGTTTGTTTTCAGATTACTTCATGTGCTTTCTGTCTCTGGTCCTCTAAGCAGCACTCTGGGCAAAACAGATGGGAAATACTTTCAAGCGCCACTTTAGGCAAATCAGAAACAAGAGTTCCATGTACATCAAAACTATTGAGCCCAGCCCTGCATTTGGTGCTTAACTGACTTTAATTGAAGGCTGCAGTTTGAATTTCCCCGTTATTAGGCATTTGAGAGTCTACACAGGAAAGAATGTTTTTCCCCTTAGAAAGGCTTCAACTGAAATTTCCATCCTATTAGAAACTAGAGACCTGCAAAGAGAAGAGACTTGTTCACTGGAGCATGATCTCAACTTCTTTGTGATTAAGTTACTGGTGCTATTTTCCTTCATGTTGGATAAGAGGTAATAAGAAGGAAGAACAAAGGAGATTATACCTACTAACACTTACATAATAATAGTAATTTAAAGAATCTAGTATGCCTTTGCCTCGTTTTCTTATGAAACATATGACATTCCCCCCACCATGGAGAATGATAGAGTTCTGCTTCTTTCACTGAACATGTTTTGGCACAGTTTGAGGATGTTCATGTCTTTAAAAGCTCCACCATCCTTTTGTCAGTCAATCACCAAAATTTATTGGAAACTGGAAGTGAGGGATGGACTATCAATGAAATTATCTAAGCCTTGTTTTCTTAGGAACTTAAAAAAACCACCCAAACCCCAAATTCAAGTTGGTAAGTTCAACAACATCATACCTATTGGGTTTGTTGGAAGAGATTCATCTTTAAGATTTTCATCCCATTCATGTAGCTGCCTCTTGACTCTTTCCATCAAGGTTTCCTTTTGTTAGAAGAAAAGCCTAATTTAAATACATAGGAATTTCTGTTTTCTTAGGAAAAAAAAAAAAGGAAGCAAAACGTAGAGTAAGCTATTTTCCCTAAGTGGACATTAGCTTTTAAGACTTATAAGAATTACAGTCTCATTTTGTATCTACATATTTTAAACTAAGAGCAAAATAGGACAGGAAATGGTCCAAACTGAACCAATGGCCCATGGTGGTTATAACTTCCATTTGAGATAAGGAGACAACCGTTCAAACTCTAGAACTGTACAAACGAGATGAGGGTGAGCCTCCTCCCTGCTTCTGCCTCTCTGACACCAACTACTTGATGTACTAAGATACATATGTATATAAAGAAATATATACCTTTTAAAGAGTAAACCAACTCCAACAGGAAAGACAGACCCAAATGGTTGGGACACTCACCTGGAGCGTGCGGGACAGAGGATTCAGTTTCTGCTCTGAGATAACACAGCAGGAACCTGAACCTGTTATCGATCCCAGACACATGCTCTGGCACGAGGGAACAAGTCTACAGAGGGGGAAGCCCTTCCTGCTCTTTTCACAGTAAACTGAAAACTATACACTTCTTTAAAATGTAACTTAGGAGCCAACAAAATCAAAGCTTTTACATTATACAATAATTAGATATTAAAACATAGATGATTTGGTAATACATAGGTAAACTTACAGCGTCATACAGAGAGTAGAGCCAGGGAGGCCAAGACGTCAAACTTGCACAGTGGAACTTCCTCTGAAACCAAAACCACAAATATTTATTATTTAACAGTTCTGGTTCAAACAAATACAACAGAGGCGAGATACCCAATTATTTAAAGATACAACAAATTATCACCATCAGGAAAGAGCATCTATCTGAAATTTAGACAGTTCAAAAAATTTAATTACTATTAGACAGGGCATCTGTTCCTTAGTCTCCACCAACTGTTGCCACTTCAGCAATGACAGCCAACAACTATGTGAGGTGATTAAACTATTCATATCAATTTAGTCAAATGCATAAGTAAATAAAATGCAAGAAGGAGATTAACAGGCATATCAGGTATTTTAAACTGACATATATAAATTCAAAGGATATACGATGATATTTTTTAAATTGAAAACTAATCTGTTAAAAACATTAACTAAAAATAGCAAAATGCAAGTTAGAAGTTCCAGAGGATGCTTTCTCACAGCAGAACAATTATTGATTAAGAAAACTTGGGCAAGTCTTGATGTTTAATCGCATACTGCTATCCACTCTCATTCTGGTATCTATTTCTAACGGAAATTACGCTTTCGGAACTGCTTACAGAACATCAATGCTTGTGCCAGCATACTGAAAAGCTGCTGAACAGCTTTATTGTAACTATCCAAATACAGTGAACAAAATATTGTACAATATTCATTTAACATCCTATGAAGAAAAATTTAGGCACAAATGGAGCACTGAGTAGGAAACAAATGTAGAGGAGGAAAACAAACCAAAAAAAAATAGAAGAAAAATCCCCTGAAGGTCTCATAACTATTTTTTATTGAAGGATATTCTTTCAAAATAAGAATTTTACTAATAGGAGCAGCCCATGCTACTGTATCGTACTTCACTGTGAACATGACTTAACACGTTCACTTGAATTGTGTACAAAAGTATCTATACAACAATGCAGAGCAGATTTGGAGGAACAAAATAGAGCGGCCACCAGTATCACATCTAAAAAATCTTCAGCTTGTGTGTAGCTTGTGCATATCCTGCAAATAGGAACCTCTAAATTACAACTGCATTCCCTAACCACCAAATTTCCAGCTGTGTAAGGTTATTTGCTTAGTTAACCGATTCTCCAGTGACTTCAGAACACTTAAATTTATAGGTTTAGGTTAATAAAAATCTAAAAAGCAGTATACTACATAACCACATTGCTTTCCAGAAGATGATCTCAAATTGTATTGCTGTACTCAAATACTTGCAAATTAAATTTTAATCTTCCCTTTGAGGGCAACTATCCTTATTTTACAAATGAAAAAAATCAGGCAATAGAGACTAAAATCCACAGTAAATAAACGGTACTTTGAAGAAAGAATTCAGGAACACCAAAACTCAAGTTACTGTTTAATTAGCAAGTATATTCTCTGTAACGGCTGACACAGGGTCAGCTCTTGTCTGGAGCAGAAGCCATCCTTAAAATGAACTTCTATTTTCTGGTGTTTCTCATTATTCTAGCAAACATACAGAGGCACAGCCTGTCGTATTGAAAACGTTAGTTCTGACGTTAATAGAGCGACGGAGGTCAACAGGACAATGCCCCTACCCGGGATCTGCATCTCAGGCCACAAAACACATTCTTACAGTGGGTGCACTGCATTTCCGCTGTCTATTAGATGATGGCTTGGAAAGGGATTTCTGTCCCCCACCCCCACATCGAAGTGTTTCTGGGCTTGTTAAATCATAGATGAACTTGTTCAATAACTCTGAGAATCAATAGCTCTTTGCTATTCATGGTTGGGCTTTTTTTGCTTGGTTTGGGGTTTTTTTTTGGGGGGTACAGAGTTCAAAACCATTGGAGAAAAAATCCAAATCCAAACTTAACTGCATCTGACAACGAGCAATTACTAGGATTCTATATTGATTTCTGGAGGTGGTTCCAAAGATCTTTCCTGATACAGAAGACTTCAAGGTATCTTCCCTTTTATACGCCACTGATCAAAACTGTAGGTTAAATAATAAATAAATAAGCCATAATCTTAGTTTTTTTCAGAAGTGTCGGGTTGCCCTGTTTCACCACATCCTCCCCTACTGACCTCAGCGCTAACTCTTGTCCCATTAACCTTTCTGGGCATATTTGGCCACCGTTAATGATAGTTGGTCTTTAAAACGCCTGTGCTGTGCCCAAGAATGAACAAGGTTTGCACCTGAAAGGCTTTTGCTGGTATAACTACGCTGGTGTGATACACTAGCATGGTGCTTATTATGGGATCATAATTTATCCCAGCAAAATTATCCTTTCAACAGTACGTTTTATTTCAGACTCCTAAAGGAAAATGCCGTACACTGGGAAAAGTGCACATTCACTTGTATAAATGCATCTTTTAGCACCTTTTAAACAGCACAGCTGTCTCTCGCACAAATCACACCTTATTATTCCCCCCGAACAACGCAGAAGTTCATAGCTTAGGCCTGGCATCAGCTGCTTAGGACTCTTGAAAATTCTGCCCTACAATCTGAGTGTGAATTTCCCTCTGATTCCAAGTACTGTCACAGCTGCAGTGATGCAAAAAAACAGCGTAAACAAGCAGAGACGGAATTTGTGCCAGTGAAGCAAAAGTAGAAGCTAATTCCCTAATGGCAATACCAACATCTTGATAATCATTATTTCTCTACTATTGTTTGGTGTTTCTTTTTTTTTTTTTTAATTCAAAATCCAGAGTCAAGTAGTTAAAATTCTGGAAGCTCTTTAAAAAAGTGTAAAGTCTGAATATTTATTAAAAAAGCAGATCCACATTTTCTGTAGACAAGTAACTGTAGATACAGAAGTTCATCCTTTAACTGATGCAGGTTTTAAATAAAATTGGCAAACAGAATTGTGATTCCAAACTAAGGCATTACAGGTCTTCTGTTTCATCACTGAAATTCAGGAGTCACCTCTTAACCACCCCTGCTCTTTAAAAATCTCTTCCAGCTGTATCAAACAGTTACAGAGACACAGTTACAAAAGCCTCCTTGCTTTCAAAACCAAGCCATTAACACAAGTAGAAAGCAAGAGCACTGGCACTGTCAACACTTAACTGACAATATTTTCATTGTCAAAGTAGTGTCAGTAAAAGTCAAGATGCTTCTTTGACCTGCCTACAAATTAAATCCTATAAACGTACTGGTTTTTCATCCACAAGCTTTACCAACCAGCACTCTCTCTGAAGTGTTTTGACTATGTAAAAAGAAAAATGTGTAATATTACATGAATTATTATGTAATAATATTACTCTAATAACACTGTGATTAAAACCAAAAGGGACTCATAATACAAATCATATTTTTCCCCATTGTTGATGGCTGACAAACAATCACAGAACATGAGATAAAAGGAGGTTGGCATCTAGCATCCCTGTTGGGCTTCCTACAGATGAAGAGATGGAATTTTATATTGATTTTCAAAATACCATCAAAAATTAAAAAAAACAAACAAACACAGCTAACTTCTAACCTTTTGATATTTCTGCCACCGTTGATGTACGGCTCGATCCTGCCACGCTGCAGGTTTGGAAGAAGGAAATACATGGCATCGGCTGAGAGACTGCAGCTGTATGGCTGACATTGTGGAAGGCAGCACTCTCTCAGGAAGGATTTGTACTTTAGCCTGCTGGATTCTGAAAAAAGAAAAGGAAGATGAGATAGACACACACATACAACAGTTTAAAAAAAATGGATTTTATTGCTTATAAAATACAGGCTGGGAATTGTAATAGATGCGTGTATAATAGATTAATCACTACATAGTACTGTAGAATTTAAGCAGCGATTCATTTCCCCAGATTTTTCAAGTTGTGCCAATTTAAGTCAGATTACCTTAGGGAACATACAGCATACCTGTAGCAAATCAAACACATACTACTCTACAACACAGACAATCTCATCCCCTTGGCAAATTTATTACAGACTCTGCACTGGACTTTGGTATACCTAAACTGAAGACAGAAGCAATCTCTACTTTTCCTTTGAAAACCAGAATTAGATATTTTATCACTATTTTTTGCACTGGCCTACAGAATTCTACAAAGAACACTGTTTTAACTTTTTCAGAAAAAGTTCCTTTTCCATGGGATACAACAGGCTGTCTTTGTACTTTAGAGCACTAGATCTGTTGGGATTCCGGTGGGCAGAATTAAAGACAGATCAGCAGTGGCAACACAGCAGAATATTCTACCATCTCAGCATTGTATTCTTAGATTTTTGTCTCCTCAAGTTACTTTTTGGTATAACTTAATAGTCAGCTATTACATATCAAACCCTCAGAAAGGAAGTTTAGCTGAAATGCAGTTTGCTATCTTCAAACCACAAGAGCTTATGTGCTTAGCTAGAATTCCAAATCAGCAGAAATAAGATATAGACTCTGATCATCTTTTAATATCCCAGCATCAACAGTTACGTGGCTACTAAGAATACTGTCTAGCAGGAAGGGCTTTACATTTTACACAGTATTATGCATGAGGAATCCTGAAATATTAAGATGCATGTCATTACAAATTTCTGATTTTACTTGCAGGGACAACACTGAATTCTGTTAACTTACTATAAATTATAAAATGATGTTTTGCCATAAGCACTTCGCAATCAGAAACACCAAGAACTATGGGAATTTTCTTCTTGCTAAGAAGCTCAATATTTTTCCCTCTTTATCAAACAGGATTTTAGACAGGCAATGCTTATATCTTTTGTTCGTTGCCTTGAATATATGAAAAATAGAAACGTTATCTTAATGAAGATGCTTTATTTGTACAGATGGAACACTACATTCTTCTTATGTCCCTCTGATGTATAGTCAGAAGCGGCAGCAAACTGCCACGCTACCAGGGTCACTCACAGAAAGAGCAAAGTACATCGGCACAGGAGCCTGAAGAGCGTCTCATACCCTGCGGAGAGCACCAATTCCTCAGGATGAACTGAGGAACACAGGCTCACGTCTCCAAACTGCACTGACAATACCGGGAGGTCCAAGGTCACTAATCACTCCAGAAACCCACAAAACACGCATTTAGAGTAACTCTCTATTAGTTTAAGTCATTCCAATAACTCTAGGACTTGCCATGATGAGAAAAATCAACCTCCTCTCCTTTATTTCATACATTTAAAACTTCATATTTATGAATGAAATTTGTGAACGTGCTGTGTAAAAGCGATCTCTGCAGGTCAGTAGATATAAAATCATCACACTAAAATGCTTTAAAAACACAATAAAATCACTGTACATCTTAACTGCTTCTGGATACTGAATTCTCAGCAACAATGCCGTTGCTACTGTAGTTGGCCAAGTACTGCCATCTTGTGTTCAAGTCATAGCTTTTTCTAAGCTGTAAAATTTGCAATATTATTTGTAACCAGATGTTAGATAGTGATAAATTGCAAGTAGCACATGTATTCTTAATTTCTTCAGCTGCAGGTCGTAAAAGCATACGAAAATGCTGAGCTCAGACTGTTCCTAGGCCTCTTTCTAAAGCAAATGCCACTCCACTGAACAATAGCAGAATACAGATGATTAGCTTTAGATTTACAGATTTGGGAGTAAAATGTTATATGCCTTGCAGAAAACATTACAAAAACCTCTAGGAATTGTGCCAAGAACTATCACAATCTCACAGAATCAACGTCTGGAGCCTGTATCTCTGGACAGTGATGTTGACAGAGGCTCAGGATACAACACACGGCGCAGAGCATGATGCCAAGAAGAATTCAAAAACGACAGAAGACTCAGCATACTCTTAACTACGTGATAAGGGTCTCAGTCACTTTTATAAGTGGACAAGGGTATTAATCATATAATGAGATAAAACTGGCTAGAAGAGAAGCCTCTAAATATGACAGGTATCACATTGCAATATGTAAAAGAACAGGACCAGAATATAGAATAAAAGAGAATACTCCTATCAAAGCTGATTTGTGTGTGTTTGACAAGCACATGAAAAGAACTGTCCACCGATAACAGAAGCAGCACTTTTCTATCAGTGAAGTACCAGTGAACACTCAGAAAGGAAGAGGCAAGACTTGCTGAATGTAAGGATGTACTCAACTGTGACAACGGTTAAAATAAACAAGACGCAGTACTTGACAAACTGAAAATGATGGGCTGCTTGTAGTTAGCAAAAATCAAGAACCTATTTTCACATTCAAGTATTTTCCTAGAAACCTCAGTGTACTTTTATGTTTTACAAAGAGAAAAACAAACGGGAGAAGCGACTTGTTTCTCCGTTATTATTACCAGACTCCAGTCCTCCCCTCTCATGGGCAGCTTCTGAAAACCACCACCCCTCTGGGCACAGCTACTGCCCTCTCCATCTCTGAATCACACAGCTGAATCCTTGCTGTGGAGGCTCAGGAGTTAAAGATCACTCCAAGTACAAAAATAGCCAAGCGTATTGTTATTAGCTGTAGTGTCAGACTCTTGCCCGCAGCAATTCAGAACTTTATCTGCAATTGCAGCTCCAAAGTGGAACACATCCAACGAAGACCATCTCTAGAAAGGTCTCCTTTGAAAAACTGTAACTTTCATTTTCTGAAAGCAGCGGAATCTGGTCGCTATCAGGGAGGCTTTCCACAAGATAACTGAAGGCACACACTTGATATCATATCCTCTCACTGCACACCAGGTTTGAAAACGGGATGTGAGAGATTTTGAAATAAAGCTTTAGAACTTACAATGCAGACAAATCAACATCTTTTTGCCAACTTAATTTGTGGAAACCAAGTCAATCCGACAGATGTTTTCTCAAACACATCAAAAACTCCAGGTAGACGTTAAGAGATTTTTATAGCAAAGTTACTAATAACTAAACATGAGTATTAGAACAGGAAATGCCAGAAGTCCTTAATAAACAGAGAAGCTACTGATTAAGCATTCGATTAATATCTATATTCATCAGTCAATTGTGTGACTGAAAGGGCAAATGCACCTGTAGTATAAAGTAAACGTTTTGCTGACACAAGATTTGCAGTACATAAAATCAAAGAGATAATTTTCTTACCCATCTGACTGGGTTCTTATTTCAAGCACCTTGAACCTCTGTCTTCCTATTGCTTTCACTTTGACCGTTTCAACTCCATATTCCTGCTCTTCTCTGTAGGCATAGATTTCTGCTGTTGTTCCAAAATGTGCTTCCCTTTCATGTGTGTTACTAAAAGTAACAGAATTAAAAAGGTTACCTACCCTTGAAACAGCACTGTTCATTCAGATTTCACGAGTTAGTCTACCTGCACTGATTGTACACAATTAGTCTTATCAAAAAAGTAAGTTTGGTAAAATACCTTCAACTAAGTGCAATCATAATTTTTCCATTTTGAAAGCAACTTCTAATGTGTTGTTTGGTTGGGGTGTTCTGCCAGTTGACTTGGTTTTATTTTAGGGTCTAGAGGTAAAATTCTGGGAACACAAGGATCATCTGCATTTTAAATGCAGATACTGAAAAGGACCAAAATTCTTTAGACTGACTTTCTACAAATAACTGTTCCCACCTCCTACATGATTTAAACCATAGTAAATGGGAGGAAGACGGAGGAATACTCCCAGCTTCTTTTGGCACAGATTAGCCTTTATCTTTTCTGCTTTTCTCTCACCTCCTGTCTCTCAACTCCATTGTGAAACATTTGTCTGTGCTCATTAATTTACATACAAAACAAGCCAATACACTTTTACAACAATACAGTGCTCAAAACAAGAATCTAATTTTTACAGTTCAGATCAAGGCTTATTCTTTAAGCAAAACGGAGCAGTGCATTCAAACAGTTACTGAAATCAAGAGGATGCTCAAACAAGGAAAGCAGATCAACACCACAACTTATGTTATTCCCCATGGAACTGATGGAACCATCCGCTTTTGATTCAGCATCCACAGAAATTGTGCTAAAAATACATGCTGCATACCATCAGTAAACCCACTCGTGTATTTTACCTGTATGCAAGAACAGCAAACGTTCTGTCTTTCTGAATTAAATTCCGCACCATGCTAACCTCTTGAGGGCGAAAAAGCTGAAGAGGTAACGTCTGTCCAGGAATCAACATCACCATCACGTGGGGCAACACCGGAATCACCTGGCAGCTGTCATCATCATGCACTGTTCTTCCGTGAAACTCTTCCATATCAGAACCTAAATACTGAAAACAGTACAGAAACAACAGTAGTATAAGAGGTTTTGGTGATGTATAAAGATAAAATAAAACCAGACCTTTGGCTTAAGAACATTACAATACCATCACACAAAACCAATCAAAATCTCTTCAAGATGTATTTAATGGCTGATATATAAAGAACATACCATATGTGAGGTGGGCAAACTGGTATCAAAATTAATGACGTTTGGCTTTTCAGCTTCTTTACTATCTTGATCTTCAACTTCCATGTCATTGTCATCCTCTTCCTCGCTCTCTGCTAAGAAACACATACAGAATACTGTGTAGAAAACAATCAGTGAAGACTCAGATACTGAGAAAAATCAAAGAATCACAGAAACGCATTCAATATTCCCAGGCTACAGCCCTTCACGGGGAAGCAACTTTCGGTTTTGTAAACTTGGAAACATACTTTTCTAGCTATTACAGCAAAATCACCATTCTATAGAAAGAGTCAAAAGCTGGTAATTTATTTTTGAAAGGCCAAAGAACAACTTTTCATGGAAGAAAAGAATAAACAAATTCTGACAGTTCAGATTTTCACTACAGCAGTATTTCCTTATCTCAATTCTGAACGTCTTCTGTTTGCACACCGGGATGCCAGATAACTTAATTTCTTGTAGGATGCTGAACACAGCATTTGAAGTAGTACAAACCTGGACAATGGAACTGCAACACATAAAGCAAGCAAGTTAAAAGTAATCTGAAGCTCTATACTCCTGCAAAGATTCTTGCTGGCATTTTAGGCAATTTCACTGCTGTCAGCCTCTTCTGGGTGTATACCAAACACACAAACCCCACTAAGACACAAACCCAGCACTGGCAACTATTAAGGAAGCAAATAACCTGACCCTGCAAAGCATTTCAGATATAAAACAGTATTTCAAAATTACTGCTTTCTTCCCATTTCTCAGTTCCAGATGTCACTTCTAAAATTACTTTCAGGCAAGAGGACAGTTAAATTATCAGCATATTTTATTTTGGAAACACATAAATAGTGCATTTATCTGTATAAATAGTTAGAAGTAAACTAAAAAACATACTGAAGATAATAAAAAACATACCTCTCTCTAAAATGCTGTTTTCCCTGACTGTTCTGTGCATTACCACACAACCTACGCCTGTACATACTCACCCAAAACAAATGCAATATAACCGTATTACTTGATCCTATTCCTTTTAGCACAAAACAGTATTTAAACATGCTACAGCTAAAATAGATGTTATCGTAAACTTTGCAAACCCATCTGTAGGATTCTTACACCAATAGCTCCTGGCTAATGGATAATCCCAATGGTGCTGAAAAACATCATTTAGATCTTGAAAGCTATTGAATTACAAGATAGGGAGAAAAATATCTTTACAACAGTCTATCTAGTTACTTGCCTTTGCAATTAGTATCTCCTTTAGAAATAATCCAGAGGTGAAACTTTAAAAGGTGGAGTGATTATCTCATCTGAAAGGTACTGTAGGCAAACCTTACAAAAGCAAGATGCTCCAGAAGGAAGGAGTCTTCCTTCAAGAATGGGAGCACAACCGCCCTCTTTCACTGAGATCTTACTATTTCTGAGAGTGGGAGGACAAGAAAACAATGAAGAGATTATAAGCTAGTTGGAGAACCTTTTCTTTCCCTCTTCGGCCTTCAGACACGTGTTAAATGTATTCTTTACAAAATGTTCAGTCAACAGCCTTCTTTTTGCTTCATCTCATTTTCGCATACTGTATAGAATCTTCTCTGTAGGAGGCAAGGCATGACATGCTGATATTATGGCTCCATCCCGTACTGTACTTATCTCAGCAAGAAATGATCCAGCACGACAAAAAAAGAGGTTAAAAACTCTTTGCTGTTTAGCCTAATTACAGACCTTAAAGATCTAAGACATCACCTTCCTAATTACTGTAAAAAATATTCCACTTCTTTATGAAATGTCTCTTCCATTCTATTCAGTTAGGAACCCTAATCATAAACAATTAGTCAATGTTTAAGATGTACAAAAAAGCCAGCATTTTGCTTAGCTTGATGGAGGGAAAGAGTAGAAAGTTTTTTGCTTGGTTGCGGGGTAGCTGCACAGGGTGGGGGAGAGAAGCTGACTTCATAAAAATTGATATTCTGGTTTGCAGGCACTCTCATCAAGTTGCATCACTCATTAGCAGTTTTTAATAGCCCTTTAGAGAGAGGCCGCTTCACTTGTTTTTCTGAACACAAGACGGAATCAACAGCAGTTGATTAGAAAGAACTGTGCCCTGCAAACTTTTGCTCGTTCTTGCCAAAAACGCACGCTGGCTGCTGTGTGGTGGCAGAGAGAACGATGACTCATTTTACTGCAGCAGCACCATGTGAATGTCAAAAAAACGCCACTGTCTTCACTCTCCTCCTCGATCACTCCACAGGAACAGGAGACAGGCGGCAACAGAAACCACACCTTTTACACCCTTAACTGTATATAATCTTTTTTTTGATTTTTTTAAATTTTATTTCAAGATTAGCAAGACCTTCAGATTATAGAAACAAGGGTAAGGCAAGTGCCAAAGGAACCTGCATGACAAAGCTCCTATTTCCTTTGTGGCAGGCCAGGCATTCCCAAATGCTCATCCTGGCCCATCAGCACTACCAAATCTACTCCCACTTTTGTGCAGAAATAAAGAAATATGACCCTTCTTTTCAAAGGCAGGCACAGGGTAGGAAATATTAAGGCCTTATTTCCTAGAATATCCAGGAAATATTTTCATATTATTCTAAATATACATGCATAAAATGCTTATAGAATTTCCTCCTATAGAAAATGACACTGGCTACTGACAAGACTCAGTGTTACATTCTCCTTTGCATGCTTATTCTGAAATAATTTGGTTTTTTTCCAGTTTAGCAACAGCTGCTTCCAAAACCATATGATCTCCTGTCAGTTTGGAGGCACTATATGCTAAATCAGAAAAAAACCCACACGTTATTATGCAATAGGTATCCACATAAGGAGTTACACTGCTGTACGTGGGTGGATGAGCCAGGCTGCTCCACGAACTCCAGCATGAAGAATGCAGAAGCCTGGAAAGCGTGTGGAATCCAGCCCTGCCCTCAGGCCCCACGCGCAGCATCTCTCATTTCCCTGTTTATTCGTGGCATTGGATAGCATTTAAAATTGAGCTGAGACTTCCTAAAACAAGGAACGTTTTCCTCGGACTTTGCTTGGCCTTACAGAGGTCCACATTTCCAGAGAAGTGTCTGCATTTGCCTTGCTTTGGTGGAAACTTCACGTTTCACCTCATCAGTTGCCCAATGCCTCAACACCCACTATCGCTTCTTCCACTGCAGAATGATGGACTCAGTCAGTAAAAATAAATAATCAGTTAAGACACAGAGTGAGCAATGACTCTGCCCTTCCGAGGGCCCTGCCTGGTAGCCCAGCTACCGCAAACCCGGGCGGTAGACGGCCACTGCCAGCACCGGAGCCGGTTGCCGTGAGGCGGCTGCAGCGCCATAAGCCGGGGCCTGCACCGCCTCCCGCCCACCCACGGCCCCTCCGGCCACCCCGCCCGGCTCCCCACAGCTCCCCTTCTCCTCCCCAGCCCCGCTCCGCCTTCCCTCACCCTCTCCCCGCTCCCGCAACCCCCACAGCTCCCCCTGCCGCCCCACACACCGGCCTCCGGCCCACTCCCCGCCCGCCGAGCCGCGGCCCGGCGCCTCCTCCCCGGCTCGGCCCGCCGAGCGCCGCTGGCTCCCCCCCCACCCCCGCTTCCCACAGCCGGCCGCGGCCATTACCGGGCACCAGCTGTAGGTGGTTCCCCATGTTGTTATGGGGCTCGCCACCTCCTTCCTCGGCGGCCATCGCTGTTTACCCGGAGAGGAGCCTGGGAAGCCGGCGGGGCGGGGGGAGGAGGAGGCGGTAGGAGGAGCCCGGGCGGCCACCGGAGCGGGCCCGGGAGCCGCTGCTTGGCGCGGTGGCTTGCGGTGGCGCCGTTCGAGTGCTGCGGATGAGTCGGGGCTGCCCGCCGGCTCCCGGGGCTCCGTGCCGTCCCACCCCAGCTGCCGGCGGGGGTGTTTTATACTGCGGGGCCCTGAGAAAGGCTTCGCGGAGCACCGGCGGGAGGGACCGGCGGGAGGGCACGGGGCTGTCCCTCAGCGCCGCGCTGAGGCGAGGGCGGCCGCGGCGAGCGGCGACATCGTGTCCCCGGGGAGGGACAGGGCCGCCGGCTCCCCCTGGGTTCCCCGGGGCTCGGGAGGTGGCAGGGGACAGCGGGGACGAGGCCATGCGTGTCCTTCGGGCCCCCGGGTGCCGCGTCTCCTGAGGGGACCCATCCATGGCTGGGCTCGGCAGAGCCGCTGCTTCTGTCCACAGGGCTCCGTGCCCGAGTTCTGGGAGAGGGGACGGATGTAAGTAGAATCCATGGTAGATCACCGCTTGGGTAAATGGCTCGGAGGAGAAACCGTAAACGCAACGGTTAGTTACGTGTAATCCCGGCAGAGATCCCTGAGGGAGACCCGATGGGGACGGGTGAGGCGAGAGGAGGCGGGGGAGCCGTGCTCCCTTGGCCAGTGGCAGAGTAAACTAAGGATTAGCCAGCAAACAAAATGCTATCATTTTTTCCCCCAGAATTAAAGTATTTTAGAGAAATAATTTTTAAAGATAAATAGCAGTCCAATTTCCTTGCCATCGTGGGTGGGAAATTTCAAAGTACTCACTCTCTGTACTGAACTGAGTATGTCCTTAGAGCAACAATCGATACCACATTCGCCGAACAAGGAATGTATCATAAATGTGCCTTTGATGATACATTATCATTTATAAGAATACAATAATCACTTAAATGATTTAAGTTAGATTCCATAACTTCTTCTGCATCATCTCAGTATCCTATACATAATTCCAAGGTATATCTGTTTATTATATACCATAACAAAAAAAAACCCCAAATTATTTTGTTTTCAGGCTGGATTGCAGTCTGGCAAACTGAAAAAAATATGAGCTGCTACTTCTCCAAACCCTGGGATTTGATTAAAAAACATTATGCTAAATATTTCTGGCTGCTTATGATATGCTAATCTATTTTGATTTCTGTTGGTTTTTTACTTAACTGCTGAGGGTACACTTGAGTCACACTTTTAAGCTTGTTTCTACAGTCTTGAGGGACAGAATTTATTTTTTAATGGCTACTTAGATTCTCAATTCACATGACTGAAGGAGCTTGGGGTTTTTTTTAAGGAAACACTAAATACGATAATAATCATAATAAAATGATGAGTCCTGGAAACTCTGGGACCAAAACCCAAGAGTTCCCTGTTTCTTATTTTGGATGATAATGCATCTCTTTATGACCTTAACACTGCTAAGAGCTATATTTGTGTTCTAATTCTAGCTAGTGCCTTAAATCTAAATCCAAACCCCCCAGTTGGGCACTAACTCTAATTTAGTCTCTGGCTATAAATTACAGACATTGTTATCCACCAGCCTTTCCTACAGGGGCACAGCGAAGGCACAAGATTTTTCTTGAGATACGTGACCTCTGTTAGGTTCCATGTTACTGTCAGGATGTTTATTAAATATGCTAAAGTATGATTAGGTTTAGGTTAAAAAATACATTTACCGTATAAATATTTACATTTATTATCACAAAAGGCAGTATATAACTTTAGGAGTGTGAGAGTCATTAATCTCACACTTTAATCCATCCCAGCATGTGGCATGTTCCCAAACTCAGACTGGAATCGCTGGAAGCCTTTTCCTATTTTCCAGCAGTATCAGCCCTGGGTCAGGTTCAAGACAGAAAGCAGCAGGTTGAAGACTGAAGAGCAACTGTGTAAATCCCAAGTTATTTTACTAAATTTGGTGAGGGCAAGTATATGTATATCCCAGAGTCTGTTAGTTAATCTGGTCAGTGCCAATTTGTCTGAGAGTAGCCCAAATTACTGTAATTTAGATGAAGCCGGAGCACTTCAATATGATGAAGGGCTTTTTAGTTTTTAGCAGCTGTTTATCAAAGATACACGCAGCCAGCTGTGATGGATTTTCATTTTGTTTTAGGAGTGCTGCTTGTAAGAATGTTGATTTAGAAACAAAATTTAAATACCATGTTACCGGACCTTGTGGGGTTTTAATGCCCAAATTCATATTGCAATTGATGGTTGAGAACAGTGGCTAATTGCAGTGTTGCTGTTGCTATCCTCTTAGGAGTTTGGAGTCAGAGAATGTTAATCACCTTTCCAGAACAAAAAAAACCCAGAGAAGAACAGCAACGCAAAAGATATTAAAATACAGCAATGGTTAGAATTTGATTTGGTGTTGCTGAGGGTCGTACTCAGGATGAAGAAATCCCAGGCTTGGGTGCTGGGTACCTGAGACAAGTACATTAATTACGGGTGCAGTTCTCAACACAACGTGTTTGCAAACAAACAGCAACCTCCCCCTTGTCAGTTGTTCATACGCACAGAACAGACTATACACTCTACCAAAAATACATCTCTGCCCCCCCCCCAATATACTATTTTGTTATTTAATCAAATACTTTTTATTAAAGTCAATTTGCTATTTAATCGCAGTACTTTTCCTCCCATTTTTTCAGCAAATGCACTCCTGTGTCCACGTGCCTGCTATCACCAGGAGGAAAAACTATGTGACTGGTAAGAGGATAAAAGAAGAGGAACTAACAGGAGCTGTACTGACAAAATCTCCGCTGTGTAAAATTCATTTACATCCCTCAGCTCCCTCCTGCCTCGGCAGCAGCTGAAAGAAAATAAGTTGTCAGAGTGTCTAAGCAGCCAATGCACTCCCTCTTCTCCACCTACATACTTGAATTAAGTGGAAAATTAAGTGAATTTACTATATTGCTGGGGTAAGAGGCACTAGATGGTGCTGTAACATACATTTTTGCAGATTTTGGTTTTTTGTGAGAATTAATCAGTCAGCCGTGCTGCGCTGTTAGCTCGGGGATTTCTATTTTTAGGGGATTCGCAGCAAACAATGGAAAAGTTTGATCTCTGACCTAATCCCTTTAAATTAGGTTTTTGTGTGTTTCTGCAACATGCTGTTGTGACTACCTCTGCTTCAAAAGTAGCCTGTATAGTCTAACTAAAATAGGGAGTCTTGTGTATATATGCCATTGATTTCTGCTCTGCCAATAAATTGGCTTGTTATACACCCAAACCCGCTAGTTCGAGGCAGAACAAAGTAATATGTCTAAATATTTCACAATAAAAAGTGACTCGACCTTTAGATGATTTATAAAATACTGACAGTAAGAAAGCAGTGGCGAGACAAAGAATAAATCTGTGCTTGCAACATGAAAAAAGCCAATTACAAAACATATACGGAGCCATCCCCATACCAACAACCAGGCAGCCCCGACATTAAAGACACTTGCCATCGCCTGAGGAAATTCCTGGCTTTTCAAGTCAATCAGCACAAATTACCAGTTTGGTGCGGTACTTCCAGTCAAAGGCCCTGGTGCAAACAGGGAAGGATTCCTTCTTTTAATTGTAAAACCAGATCCTAAGCTGGCAGCTCCACTTATACCAGGTTATCAAATTTTCCATCCCCGAGCTACTACATCATCAGAGCTGTCCATTCCAATATTAAATGTACTCTAAGAGAACACAGACAATGGAGTGAGGCAATTCCAAAAGCAAAAAAAAAAATAATAATCAGTGATGGACGGGAGAGCTCTTCGAGAAATACGTGTGGTTTTTCAAGGCTTGTGAAGTTAAGGAGCAGCAGATGACTGGTTTATCAGGAGGCAGCTAATGCTGGCTGCAGTTGGCATTCTTGGGCATATTTATGACTCTTTTTTTTAATATTTGCTGCCTGGGTCAGGCTAGCGTGACAAATGAGCAGCTCTGAATATGCAAAAGGCTTTCAGACAAAGAGCCTATTAGCCAAACATGCCTATTACTATGCGTAGAAGCAAATTCTCCTGCCAGTGAACTCTCGCCAAGTAACAAAACTATTTGGCGTGTGTGCAAAAGCCATATTCAACACGAGTGACAGACAGCAGGGGATAGAAAGCAAATGTGACTGTAAACAGAAATTTGCTTCAATAAAGAGAAGAGAAAGTGAGGAAAAACTCCATTTTAGGCAATGCTAGCTGAAGGGTACACCGAGTCAAAGAGACCTTACATCGTTTTAGGGGTATTGCCTCTGCCTAAATCCTGAGCTTCCAGGCAGCTTCGAGATGAGCAGACCCTTCTGAGAACAGGGGCCAAGACCGGCTTCTCTGCGACTGTGCTCCTACAAATAGAGCTGTAAATCGGCAGCGCCAATGGGCAGCTTCACAGTTCCTGATGTAAATTAAACGATGGGCCCTGACGCCAGATCCCGAGCTGCTCCAAACGCTTCTGTGCCTGTGGGGAATGGCACTTCAAAGAGACAGGCAGAAGCACCAGTGAAACCAGCAGTAGGGTTGAGCAGAGCTCCAGTTATAGCACTATGACCCGAGAGCTTGAAAGGAACAGATTCTACCAGGGCTTCCCTGACCTGCTGTGGATCCACCGTGGTTTGCACCGCTCCTGGGCCACCGCAAGATGTGTCTGGAGCGTTCAGATGGAGGTTAGTGCATCTGATGTGTCTACACCTGCAGTGAGCTGCAGAGAAGATTTAGCAGAGACATGGGTCTGATCTTTCCTTTAAGTTTTTCCGTAACAAAATTTTTGGTTGTCTTTGTGTTAATTAGGTGGCAAGACCTTTAACCAACATAAAGAAGAGTAACTCCATTGAGTCTTACGAGCTATAACATTTCTTTTTCTTTCTCCACTGTTCTGATTGGATCTGTCAGCACCCATCTTAGCAGAAAGATAATATATATATAGTTCTAGACACTATTGGCAAAGAAGATCTAACTAGCCCTGTCTGAAGAGGAGTTTATGCCGAGCTCACTGCAGCAGTCCCTACTCACAGCACGAGCAGTGCTGGTTTTATACACGTATAAAGTAGAGACAAATAAATTGTTTCTATATATTATCTAAAATAATGCAATTGGCTTTATAGGCACTTAGATAGAGGTAACTAGTTAATAAATCTGACTTAAGTTTAAAATACAGAGTACTAAGTATAAATTAAAGGTAGTATTTTTCTTGCACTGGTAGAAACATGCTACTCCATTATCCATTCAGGAAAATCACTCGGCACTCAGGAAGGTTCAGAGAAGTTAATATGGCAACATTTGCAGCAGTATTGTCCTTAATCTTGGGGAAAACATTCCTGATTCTGTTTGAGGCTTCTGCTGGCTTCACGATCTGCAGTTTGTCCTGGGGAGGGAAGCACGTCACCTCAGCAGACGATGGCAGTGAAAATATATCACCGAGTCAGAGCTAACACTGACAAAGAGTGAAAGAGACACAGCAAAGGCTTTGGAGCCAAGACCTTTCTGAGGTTTTTTCATCACAAAGTCCTGAAATCCGAGTATGCCTTCTTTGTAGTCTGCTTACTTAGGTTTTCTCCATTTCTTGGCCTGAAAGTTATATTGTTAACATCATTCCTTACCTTTTTTCAGTAGTGGTATTGAGTATGGCATCACTCCAATCCAAAGGTGGTCACACGACAAAGATGGTGGAAACAAACATACACTACAACGTAATGGACATAAATGCCAAACTGCTGGATTTCTGCCTGGGGTAGCAGAGGAACAGGCACACTAGATATGCTCTTATGCTTTTGCAGTTCTCATTTTGCTCTTGATTTTGCAGGACTTGACCATCACATAGAGTAGAGCAGCCTAGATCCCACAGTATATGGGATCACATAGGGTAGAGCAGCCTAGATCCCATAGGTGATGGTGTATTAGGCACAGCAAGACTAACTGTACTTTCTATCTGCCTCGACATGTTCTTTACCATCTCCTGGTGTGAAGCTTCAGAACATTCATGCTCTGAAAGAAACCTCAGGAAACCCTTTAACTGCTTTTCAACCACTTTGAAGAACATGGGAGACATAAAAGAGCTGGAAAATCAGAGAGAATCATCTGGCCTTATGACTTGTACTGGAGATGCCAGCTATATCGAGCTCTTACCAGTCTGTAGCCTAATACTAGAGCTGCCGCCTTCACGTCGCACACCAGTTTCAGCTGGCCAGACTGATGACAATCCCAGTCTTGCTCTCGCAGCTTTTTCCAGCGTGGGAACCTGTGGCTACGTCCTCCTGGTACGGCTGAGTCGCTTCAGGAGGGTAGCTACAGCCTCAGAGAGGTGTTCAGATTCCCCTGCTGCATCTAGCTGCCAGTTCTGTCTCTGTTGGGATGGAAAAAAAAAAGATCCTTCTGCCAACTGTATGGATAAAGAAACCTCTGTCAGATAACTTCTCTCATGTACAAAACTTCTTATCGAGGAGTATTTTCCCTTTACGAGCAAAACCGTCACATTAAGAGGATTCCTCTACCTGAGAGAGTCTCCTGGTGAAACGCCGCACAGACTAACAGCTTTAAAGGACTTCAGATAAAGCGACGGTGAAAACCTCCGCTGGGAATGGGAGGAAAATACACCTTCTGAAAAATGGAAATTCTCACTCTGCACAAGATGCTTCAGGTGTTTGATTACCGGCAGCCTCAGAGTAGGAGCTGAATATTCAAGCCCGCATCAAATTAGCTCTCAGTTGCGAGTTTTATTGGGTTTGTGCATTCAGGCTGTGTGTGTGTGTGAGGGAAAGTCCAAAAGGTCTGGAGTGGGATCAAGACTCTAAGGAGGAAGTATTTATATGGAAAAGCTCATTAAAAGGATGTCTCCATCGAAGGATTTCATAAGCAAAAGAACAAAACAATTCTTTAAAAAAAATCCTACACATATCAACCCTATGATTTAATACCTACAATATCAGATAAAGCTGAGAGATTAAGGAAACGCATGCTAATAATATACACAGTGATACATAAAAATGCAGTAATCATATTTTAAGCTGTTATCTAATTGCAGAGAATATAGCACTGCAGAAAAAAATTAGCAATTCAGCCCTCTGAGTTACCACACCAAATTTTCACCTTGTTTAAGGGCAGATGTACACCGATTCCAAAAGGAAACAGATGTTTTCAAACCATCACAGCTCATTTATAGGGATAATTACCTGTAAATAGTAAGGTTATTAACGTTATTAGTTGAATATCACTATCTATCAAGCATGAAAAATTCATCGAAGTAGAAGTTCTACTACTGAAGTCCCACTTAGGATTAATTTCCCTCAATGGCTAAGTATTTAAGGAGATTTTCAGCAATATATCATGTTTTGTTGGCCATTCACAAATAGCTGATTCTCTACAATGTTCCAAATCACCATAAGCTCTTCAATTTAAAACGCTAATATCTCCTCAAAATTTGTCATTGATTTCACACTTCACAAGTTTTAAGACCCTGAAGAAGCCAACAAACTCTTCCACAAGGAACTGACCTTCATTTAATGACCTGTCATTACCAATGGCAAATAAGAATAGTAACAACCAATACCAAGATACAGATTAATAAACTCCAGTCCAAATTTCCAGGTAAATACCCATTTTTTGCCCCTTTACATTCATTCTATTTCATCTAAATTGAATATTGTAGGTTCTTACAGGGCTTAAATATATATTGTCTAAGTATCTATCATAGAGCTTGGCACGTTTCTTTCAGAATGATTTTTAAATAATGTATTTTGTACATGTAATTTTTTTTTGGCATTTAGTTAAATGAACTGGAATGGAGGCCAATTCATTTTGTCTTTGCCTAAATTTCTGAACATTCTCTCATTTTAAATTTTCTGTTGTTTTGTTAAAGTGTCTTACCACCCGTTCCATATTAAGGAAGGCAAATCTAAGGCAAAAAAAGGCTAAACTACTGTTAAATTCATTTCCAAGGTCAGGTAAAATGTCATTCCGCTGTTCTTTTGAAAATCATCCCCACAGCACCTGTAACATAAGGAAATGAAAAATGGAAGAGAGTATTAAGCTAAATGGCCTTTTGGAAAGATGGAGTGAAAGCTTTACAAATGATGTATTGTGGGAGGTCAGCGAAACGCTGTGTTTTCTGTGGTTTCTTTATGTTTTGTTCCTCCCCCAGATAAGCAGGGATTGAAATAAAAAGAGGCCTGACTCGCAGTGTTTTCACTGTCTCGATCATTAGGCTCCGACACTCAAATGGAAGAAGACTAGCTATTTCATAAAATGCAAAATGGAATAATTCCCTTTTAATGTCCTATTTTTTAGGAGCTGAAGAAGGCTTAGTTAGAGAGAAGAAGCCTTGTCTCCCCTGAGTGCATGGATCACATCTAATTGTATTCCGCCCAGACCGGCCACGGCAGCGAGAAGAACGAGAATCAATATTGCAACGGAGACACCTTCCTCAGTACATTTCAAAGATGTTTACCCTTCGTAAGAAAAAGGTACTTTCTGCATAAGTAGTCTAGAGACACAACAGGATTTTAACGCTGGCGGCCAGCAACACAGGTTTAGAAAATTGCTGATAATTCATAGGTTTCCATGTCGGAAACGCTCCAAGTGCACCATAGCTGCCTTACTCCATGTCAAGGGCTTCATGCTTTGTGCTTGGACCCACTGGAGTAACTGGGTTTAGAATAAATGGTTCAGTGGTTTCATAACGCATCCACTCTCTTGCTCTTTCCAACCATTTTCTTTTTGGGAGCAGTTTTGCAACGTTTCCCAATATAGCTGAAATCAGGGATATTTTTGAGGAGGAGCTCCTTTCATGTTCAAACCCAGCTGTGGTTAGCATGAGACCTTCTTCCAGCTGCCTTAGAAAGGGTCAGGAAGGGAAAAATTGTATGTGAAACAGCTTTGCTGATCTTAAGGCATCTGGGGGCGTATTTCCAAGGGAAATTCTACCTGGCAACTGCTGCAAGAGTCTGGGTCCCTAAGTCCATCAGAATGTACGAGTGGGTTGGAAACAAGATTAAAATTGTAGTCCAGTGTTATTTAAATCTAGCCAAAATACTGCAGTTCTGCATTCCATAATCAGTTAATGTATGCACTCTTCATTCACTGGCACTCGCTTGGAAGCTGAGCAGTCACTGCATGCAAATAAAGCCTGCACTTCACGGGAAACAATAGTCTGCAAAAGTCACATTCAAACAAGAAAACTGCTACATTAACCAGACCTGCTGTTAGTTATCCCTGACACATATTGTCTGTACCATGTGTATAGCAAACACCCCAGATCTCACAGCCACTCTTGACTAAATGAGATGACAATGTTTATGATTTTGTTAATTACAAAAGAACTAAAGGACGCCATTCAATGGAAACATTAATTTAAATTATTATGGTGTTTTGACGAAGTCAAAAGAGTCAAGCTCTCTGAAGAGCAAGAGTCATGCTCTCTGAAGCTGCTAGGCAAGCCTGCCTTTCCAACCCCAGCTTTGTCCCATGGAACACCTTTAACAGTAGCCTAGAGGAGGCATTCTTGTCAAGTGTGCATCAAATCCAGGGGACTAATCAATGGGCTTTTAATTCCAGTGCCTGAGAAGGAGTGATCCGTTGTAGCATCTCAGGCTGGAGTTGCCCAGGTGGGGAACAGCCCTGCTGAGGATGACCTGGGTCCTGGGAGACAGCAAGCTGAGCCTGAGCTGAGCCAGCAACAGCCAGCAGCATCCTAAGCTGCATTAACAAGAGAACAGCTCAATGGAAACGCTCACCCTCCTTTATCCAACCCTCCTTAGCCCTCTTGGGCTCCCCGGCACAGGAATGATCAACACGTGCAGGTTCAGCAGAGGTTCCGGAGCAGGCGAGGACTGGCCGCTGGTGATGCAGCCCACCTCAAACCCTCGCGTCAAGGCTACAAAGGAGGTAGAGAAAGTGTTAGTTTCCATTAATGCATTAGGGTATGGTTTACCGGAGACTGAACCAGCAGGTACAGTCTGTAGTCTAATATTAGAGCTGCCATCTTCATGTCACACACCAGTTTCAGCCGTGCAGATTGATGACAATCCCAGTCTCGCTCTGGCAGCGTTGCCCAGCACAGGAACCTGTGACTACATCCTTGGGGCACAGGGATTTTTTTTCTTTATGGGCACTTTCTGTGGCGAGTACTTACTTGGAGTAATTTCTGGAGCGAAGGCAATCGCAGGCGAAGAGATACAGTCACGTTTGGAATATTTTGGTTGTTGTGGTTGGACTCACTGAAGATGCGAGCTGCAATCAGTCAAATAAATCACTCAAATAAATAAGCAGCTCCGGGAACCGCACAAGCAGGGAAACGAGCAGCTCCCAAACAAGATCCTGGATGTGCAGAGATGAACGCTGAGATATCACCAGAATTTCTGAGCAAATTCCTAGCTGAGAAATACAGAAGAAAGCCAGCAGATGACTAGTGGAAGACAAAAGAACCTTCAAGAACACTGCTGTGACAAAGGATCGGGAATTTTGTCCTTTGACCAGCCATATTCCTGAGTTGCCTGAATAAAAAGGATTGAGCCTAAAGACTGTCCTTAGGGTGACTGTCTCTATTTTCTGAAACACAATCAAAGGCAAAGAATCTATTCCATTGACAAAATAATTAAATTATTAATAACTGCATGCATATAAGTTCGGGACTGAATGATATCAATTAAATTTAATTAACATCTGTGCAATGCTTTGAGGGCATAAAATGTCATGTAACTCTAAAGAATTCTTGGAATTAATCCTATTAATCCTATTTTTAGGATTTCTTAATCCTAAACCAGTTTTTGCTGCATTAGCACACTGCTAACCATGAATATCTCCATAGGCAAAGTCAGGTGGTTCTCCAGGGTTTTAGGCTGATCGGTAATTCCTTTGTATGGAAAAGTAAATTTCTTCCTGAAATCAAGTTCCACTTGAAACTGGCAGTAATAAGCAAATCAATATTGATGACATTTTTAAAACAACCATAGTCTTTGTATCGCTATTGATTCTAGCAGGACTGACTAAAGAAAGGATATGCATAAATACACCAAAAAAAGAGTTGGATATTAATGTCATCTTTCATCACGGTAGGCACTAATATGGCTGGAAAGTATTGATTACCTTAAAAGCCCCTAATAACTACAGAACTATTGGCTTAATATTTTCTCTAATCCTCCATGAAATTTTACAGTAAGTCCTGATGTATTTTCTGTTAAGGGTTTTAGGGCTGAACTAGATCATGTACTTATCTGAAGTGTCAGCTCTAAGGCTTATACCGCAGTTGATGAGAGCTGTGTTAGAGGTGAGTAATAACCCTGAAATTTAAGTATGGTTTCAGGGACTTTGGAAATAGATACATCTTTTAGTGGACATTATTCCATCGCTTTTGTCTTTTAAATAATCTTCATAGTTAGGAAATAACCTAATTTAAATTCCACTATTCAGTGGAAACATTGGTCCTGTTCATAATTACTCAACTATGGCTGTTCTGAAAACTCCTTCCTCATTGTACAAGTATCTCAACAGCCATTTTTATTGCTTCGCATTTTCATATCACTCACTCACAATCTATTTTTCTAAAACTCCAATAAGTTATGTTTATCAAAATTAAATGAGGGAAATTAAATAAGTGAAAGAAGACTTACCCAAACACCTGAACTCTTCAGATCCCATTAAAGTGAGTGGATTATATTATTATTATTGTTGTTGTTTTGCATTCCTGGTTTACCAAAGGGAAGGTTATCTGAAAGCTCCATTTACATCTTTACTTTCACCATGTTTAGTACCAGAGAATTACAGACTCCAGCCACAGGCATGGACACTGAGCCCACTTCTATACATTTCAAGAGTATTTACAGAAACACCTTTGAGATATTGCTACCTAACACCAGAATTACGAGAACATCTCTTTGCTTTCTCAAAAAAGATAAAAAAGACTTTTCGATTAAGAACTAGTTGAAAAAATGGTATAGAAGCAGCACAATGATAGAGCTCCTTCTAGCTCACATCCCCACATCACTTGATAACAGCGTAACAGGGCCTCACTTATTTAACTCACATTTTCCAAGACCTCTTTATATAGTCAGGGCGATGCATAATGGGATCCAGCAAAGAAAAACAGACTTGGTTTTTTTCCCTTTCCTCCCATAAAACTAAGGACTTCTCTTGATCCCATGAGTTACATCTCATCCTTAGCGATTGGTTTTGGCTCAATGCTATAATCACTTATTTATGGAACTATCTTCATTATAGGAGCAGGCTCATTAAAACAAACGAGCCAGCCTGAGCGGGTTATTCATGTCCTTTTCTGCAGGGCCAGGCACCAGCTCCTCAAAGCCATTTAAGTACCTGAGTCCTAGCAAAGCCCTGCGTCCCCCTGGGTTTTGTCACCCCGCTGGAGGGACAGCTCGCGCTCGTCACTGCAGCATCGTGTCCCTCGCAGGGTGGGAGCACACGCGTGTGCCATCCCGGCGAGGAGGGGACACGCTGAGGTCAGTGTGCCCTATAGCTCTGCCCCGAGCACAGTCAGAGCACAACGCCTAATTATTTTAATGACTGGAAATGAACTGTGAATTTCTTAAGAGCCATTGAAGCAAAATGTTTTCAGTCAATCTACCCACATTAATAACAGACCGTTAGAGACTGCTTATATCTTTAACGTGATGAAGCACATCTGCTGTATTTCCCTAGTTAATGTTAGGCCAAGTGTTAAAATCTCAAACCCTGGCTTGCATCCTTCCGAGGAGATACATGAAAAGGACAAAAAGGAAAGCTCCCGAGCACCTTGCACCCGAGCCGTCTGCCTGCTCCCATCACCGCATCCCCGGGGAGCCCCGGCACGGACGGACCCAGGACTGGATCCTCCTCCAGCAGCTCCCGTGGCACCAGGAACACCGGGAAGCTGCGGGATGCTCTGCGGCAAAGGGCCCGGTGTGTGTCTGGTGGTGCCTTATGTCTCCTCCAGACCTGCAGTATTTCTCTATCCCCGTTTGGTTATTCCTGTGCTGTTCAATGCTGATCTGCTTTTTCTTTGTAATCCAAGGAAATGCAAAGCTGGAATATAATCAGGAGGATGAGACACTGCAGCCAGTGTTTGCCAAATAGTTTAGTGAGTGTGAGCACCTCCATTACAGACAGAAGATGAAGCAGCTTTAGCAGATAATTCTCTGGCAGCTCTGAGCATCCACGCAGAAAGAATTATCACCTAAAATCAGGATTCATTTTTTTAAAACGCTGCCCGATCTTGAGTCCCTTAAAAATAAAAATCTCATTACTGATTCAGGGAAGTTTTCGTTCAGTCACAAATGCCGGCATCCAAGTTTGGTACCACAAACGTGTCACAGCATTTCGCCCTGCGCTTCGGTGTCCGAGCTGTCCCCGGAGTCCCCTGGCAGAGCCACCCGGAGAAGGGGACCTCGGGGGCGGAGGCAGAGCCATCCACTGCCATTAACTGCCTCGCAGAAGAGGCATAATGCATATCAGATTGCAAATGGAGCAGAGATTAAACACAGCTTTTAATGGCTCTGCAAACACATTTCAGAAAAACACCAGAGTATGAACTCGTTACTTACCACTAAATAAACACCTCTTTTTTTTCCCCGAATATGGCCCGCTTCCGTTCAGCTACGGCATGCCTCACTAGATGTCGTCCCACGACTTGTGCAGTATTTCCTTAGTTTACGACCACGTACACATTTTTGCTGTTGGAGATAAAATGGACAAGAAGGTTTGTCACAGTGTGTCCAGACTGATGCTCCTGGCCGTGTGTGATGCCAACCACAGAAATCTTCCAACTCAAAGATCGGGGTCCGCACGCCACAGCCTGGCTCTAGGTCAGTAATTAGCAGAGTGTTCAAGGGATCGAGTCCTTTTCCTTCTCTGCTCCAGGAATCCTTGGAGGAGATCGTGTTCCTCAAAGACACTAGTTATCGGAATGGCTTTAGCACGTTTCATCTCAAAGGCTCTTCCCACTGAGAAGGCCACAGATGCTCAAGTGTGATCAGTTTGATAAGTTACACGGCAGCCTTTCTCCTCCCTGATTAGACGACTGCTCAAACTCTTCTGGAGAGAACATTCAAAATGAAAAATCAGGAAGAATGACGTTTCCTTAATGCTAATCATTTTTTTTACAGGTCATCTACCACCACTCAGCGCTCTCCTGCAGAGACACAGCCGTGTGGGACCACATCCCCCCGGGACCACAGAGCCCTCTGCAATTACCCCAGCGGGAAAATTCACACATATGCTGACCGCCTTGGAAAAGCTACCTGTTTTAAAAAATTGCCAGTTTTAATGAGAAAGCATCAGTGGAGAAAACCTCTGTTCAGATACACCGCCCTTCTCGGTGCCTGTGGCCAGGCTGCAGCAGCATCTGCTCCAACACTGGGGTCAGAACTGTGCCCCTACAGTCGTGTTCCCTGAATTTTTAAATACTGAAAAAATTAACATCCTAGTTCTGTTATTGAAATAGCACTGTTTAGCATTACTTAAGTTTATCTTGGCCAGCTGTGCACGCACATGGCTGATCCCAGGCCCCTGTGAGCGGGCCAGCCCACCTCCGACTGCTGTTCCCGTCTCCCAGCTCCCCTAAGTTGTCTCTTTAATGGAAATTATCATAGCTCATAGTCACCATCCAGTGCACCCTCCGGGCTGCTGAGCATCCAACTCACCCCTGTGGTGCCTTTCTTAGGCAGCCAAAAATCCCGAGGCTCAGTAAGAGAGTGAAATTCTTTCTCCTTGCGAATAACACCGTGTGTGTGCTGGGGAGGGCCGGCTGATTCCCAGGCTGTGCCCATCGCTCACAGAGCATTGCTTCTCCGAGGCTGATAAACCAGAGGACCAAGACGAATTTCTCTTCAGTAATTTTCCTTCCGCCCATTACAATATAACATAACTGCACGTTTCTCTGTGACTCAGAAATAAAGAATTGTTTAGATGTTTATTAAACAACAGAGTTGAATGAAATTAGTCGCATTATGTTGTCTGGAGTATGAAAGTTAATTGGAAGACACAATGATTTACTAAAGTTTGAAATACCAAATGGGTTTTTGAGTAAGTTAATGATGACTAGAATCAGAACGTAACTGTGCAAAATGGAAATTTTATTTTAATTCCTACTGAAGCACTTCTGTAAATGAGCTTGCTCTCGACTCGTTGTGAGAGGTTTATCACAGCTTGGTTTGCCGTTACATATTCAAATGTTATCCAAGGGTACGTTAGATACGGCGACTGGATCACATTCATCATAGGACACTGTGAGAGCAATTTAATTTTTCTAAATAAAACACAAAAGGGGAACGAGAGTGGCAACTGGGAGGAATTTCCCGGGCAAAGAAGGTCAAGAACAGCAAGTGCCTGGTAGCTGAGGAGCAGGGACAGCTGGGGAGCCCCACCGGGCACCCCCAGAAAACCCCACAGCTTTGCTCCCCTAAGCATAGACGATGGTTTTGATAATGTAAATGCAAAATATCAACTCTGTCATTTCAGAAAAGCCAGCGTGGCATTTCCAGAGTGTGTTTCCCTCTCCGTCTTTTGTGGCTGTGCTGTTTTCTGGTGCTGCAGGGAATTTTTTCGGTAGAGGAGGCACATCTGCAGAAAATGCCGGCGTGCTCATCCCCTAGAATAAAGACAAATAATAGGAAGGGATCCAAAGTCTCTCAGCAACAGCGGAATAACTCCAGAATAGCCCACAGAGCCCAATGAACACCGCACAAAGCTAAAACAGGATTTATACTGCACACAGCGGAAAGGAAAATGTGGTCCATTAGCAGGAAAGCTTAAATCAGTGGAAGAAAGTGGAAATGTTGCTTTTCCCACTTGAAACGCTTTTTTAACGTGATTGCAAAGAGCCCGAAGAGGAAAAGCCAGGCAGCCACCAGATGGTGCAGGTGGCATCTCCGGGGCTCCTGGCTCCCGCCGTGGGCAGAGCCGGCCCTAAATCAGCAGCAGAGTTTGGTAAATGGTAGGGAAAGAGATGCTGTTTATTTTTGGTATCCTTGGAGTATTTCCAGCAGTGGAATGTAATGAAAAAAAAAGAAAAAAAGGAAGGAAAGAAAATAACTGAGAAGTGTCTCTGTATAATAACTGCTCTGTCACTGCCTGCGACATGTCGCACAGTGGGCTGGATGCAAAGGGGAGATGCTATGCACTAACCGCGCTTCGTCTCAAAGGACCTTCACAGGCCACACTCATTTTATGAGGGCACAGAAATAAACTCTCCTGACTTTTTCTTTACCAGGATAGCACAGAATTTTTGCAAAGACATCTTTGTTGTTATCAAGAGATGATCAAATTCCCCCGTCACATCATGCCAGGAAATGTAATTGTTTCCTCAGCAACTTTCCATACTCCTCCTCTCCCATGGAAGAGCCAACCTCCTCCTCCTCCTCCTTCCCTTCCTCCTAATCATCTTCCACCTCCTCCTCTACCACCTCCTCCTGCTTCTCTACCTCCTCCACCTCTTCTTCCATGAAAGATGAGGCACCAGCTGTCCTTAAGAAAAAAATGCCCATTTCCTTCTCTCTTCCTCCCCACCATAACATTTATGAGTTTCAATTTTACTTGTGTTTTCTACCACTATTTTGTATAAACTCCATGCTGGCTGAGAGAGCTTCACCTGCCCCGGGACCTGGCGATCCCAGACTGCGAGGAGGTTAATCCAGTTTGCAGGAGTTGACGACCAGGTCCTCTCAGCATTTCATTACAATCCCTTTTCCCCCCCTTCATTTCTTTTTGCGTCTCTCTCTCCCACTGATCTCTTAATCCTTGCACTCAGCAGGTTGTTTATTGTTTATCTAAACATCCCCTACTGCTGTCTGATATTCCCTTCCAGCTCTTCTTAAACATTTGGCTTCTCCTGCACTTTCTTAGCATAAACCACCCCAGGACGGAATTGCATCACAGCCCTTTCAGTTGAACATCTGCTTATTTTCCTCCAGTTGCTCTTCCACAAAGTACTGCATTTCACAGCAATCTTGTAGCTCCACTATTTTGCTCCTCTAACAAACGCGGAGCTCCCACAGAGCTCTGCCGAGAGACATCCGAGTTTACTGCAGGTTTAAAGATCACACCTTCCCAGGAGCATCAGCTCTTACACAACTGGAAATTAAAACTATTAACATCTTTTAGATTTTTTTTGTCTTCAGTCAGAAACAGACTGCCGTTGCAAAGGAATTATTCCTGAGATATTGCTATCTGCTCGTTCCTCTGCAAGGACAGAGGGGGGAAAAAAAAAAGATTATGCAATGCTATAAGCTTAAAATATGTGGAAAAGGGAAAAATAACAAATCTGACAAATCTGAAACATTTGCAAGTGAAAACATATCATGCAATTCAAATTCCCCTAGAATTGACAAAACAGAAAAGTTGTCAAGTGTCACTCCAAATTTCTCCTTACACTTCGTGTTTGTCGCCCCCACCTCCAGACCTCCCCCAGATTCCCAGCGCAGGCGGCAGTGCTGGGATGTGCCAATGGGTGTGAATCCCCCCCTCCCACAGAGCCGGCTCCCTCCTGGGGCTGCCCGAGAGGGGGAATTACAGCTTCAGGCCACCCACGTATGGGACAAATTGCCCTTGGACTGAAACGGGACACGGACACACTGGTCAGAAAGATAATCTGTAATTTACGGAAGCGTAATCTGGGGTGACAAGGTTTTACAGGGATCTGAGTAAGTCTTGAAATTATATCTACTGCATTTGAAAGTCCCCTCCATTAAACTGTGTGACTTCCTTTGCTCTCACTCCCATTAGTATTGTAAATTTAATGATACTGTGATGCTGCTTCGCCGATGCTTGGCTTGCTATCAAGCAGGAATTTTGTAAAAGCTGGCTGTGATGCTGAATGGCTGAACTAATAAACACTACCCAACGCCACCACGCTTTGCCTTTCCAATACACCCTCCTCCTTGCTCAGAACTGCTCTGAACAACCACCAGCCCAAACGATATTGGTACCATTCCAAACACTTGACACGTTCCTTTTGCACATCAAATATCTCTGTGAGTGTTCGCTCGTTTTCCCTGATTTTTCTAACTGACCAAGACTGCACAGCAAAGATACAAGCCATTAAAACACTTTGGCCGTTGCCTTTTGAACCCTTAGTGTCTCTCCAACCACCATCTTTTGCTTCACCTTAAAGGAGCGGGTGGTGGTTGGAAGCTGAGCTGGGTGACAACTCCAGAGAAGACTGTGGGGAGAGCTAGAGGGGACCATAATCCATCCCGAGACATCCGAGGAGCTAAGTGAGACCTTCAGGCAGAGTTTGGTGGTCAGCACTGAGGTGCAGGAAGAGATGTGATGCTCCGGAAGAGCCATGGGAGCCTGGGGCAGGGCTGGGCGATGACTGATGGTGGCACGGGGCTGGTGACCGGCACAGCGAGGTGAACTTGCTGGGGGGCATTTACTAGTTTCCTGCATTAATGTATTGACCTAGTTTTCTGGAAATTCCTGGGTTTATACTTATGAAAAAATATTCTACTGACTTTTCAAAATACATACTGGAGAAGGAAAATGGTGTTATACATTTCAAATAGGTCCTTTTTCAGTTACAGCCATTTTAATACAGTTTAGCAGTATATATATATGAAATAAATGCAGTAAGGCTGCTACAGAGCTCATCTATACGCTCCTTATTAATTCCACAATACCTCCCATCTGTGCGTCACTTAAGGTGAAAATGTATGCCTTCCCCTGCCTCCTAAATTACGTCTATTTTAAGAAATATCGAGTGAGACACCGGGGTTCGGCAGGATACTCTGTCAGCACATTGATTGGGATTTGCATGGAAGGGCAATTTGTGTGCAGTCCCCGTGTCCCCCAGCACGCCCGAGTGTTAACCACCAAGCGAATTCCCTTTGCAATTTATAGCCCTGTTCTTTTCAATTTGCTCCGCTAAGTCATTTGGCTCCTCACAGGTCTCAATTCCAAGCGCCGGATTAACAAAACGACATCGTCGCCCTGATCAATACACAGTCGTGGTAACCTGCGGGCACACGGACGTCTCCCAGCCTGGGTCCTACAAGGGGAGTTTTTATCCACCCACGGCAGCCGGGTGGTCGCTGCAGCCTGAGGAATTGCCCCAGTGCAACTGGTCACTCCACCGACTGCTCTCCTGCACCCTCATCCCACCTGCAAGGGACTGGAACCATTAAACCTCCATCAGAATTCAAATGCCAACACCTATTCTATCAAACGGAGACACAACCATGATGTACATCCTCTCCAGCTATCCTAAAGAGTGAAGAATATGCAAATATATCTCTCTCCTTCACGTGCTACATGTTACAGTCTTTTTTTCTCTCATTTTCCTCCTCATTTTCTGTTCCTTTCCTACTTCCATCCAACCTCCCTCGCTAGCCCACCATAGAGTCATAGAATGGTTCAGGTTGGAAGGATCCTTAAAGATCATCTCATTCCAACCCCCCCGCCCTGGGCAGGGACACCTCCCACCAGACCAGGTTGCTCCAAGCCCCCTCCAACCTGGCCTTGAACCCCTCCAGGGATGGGGCAGCCACAACAACCATCCACAGCCTCTCACCATCTTCCCACGTTCCCCCATCCTCCTCCACCCTTCTCCAGCCCAGGCTCACACAGGAGGGCCCAGAATGCCAAGAAGGACCAAACCCAGCCCTTCTCACCCAGCCGGTGTTCCTTGCAAGCCTACGAGAAGCTCGTGGCCTTTCTGCCAGCAGCGATTGTCGGGGAAACCCACTGACACTATTCCCCTGCCACAGAAAGGTAAGTAGTGCTGCAGTTTTCATTCCTCTCACACAGCTCCATGACAGTACATCTAAAGCAAGGTTGGCCAGGAGATCCCACTCCTCTGGCCAGCTGCTCAGTTTGTTTCCTATCATCTAAACCCTTACTGGTGAGTGGTTTGGGTGAAGAATTCTCAAAACCCACAAAAAACCCCAAACACCATAACAAGAATCGGATTGGGTAAAATAAAATACATCCAGAGCCACCTTGGAAAACACAACTCTGCAGCTGTGGAAATCCCACTCCTGCAAGGGCAGCAAAGGGCTTCCTTCTCCCACGGGTCTGGGTCCGTGGCTGCAGGAGGAGAGATGGCAGAAAAGGAGGAATGGAAGCTGCAGAGCAGCTCAAAGGCGTATTTGTGTCCCTGCACGGGAAATACAGAGCGATGTACTGGGATTGCACCAAAAAGCACCGATTTCCCGCTGATGGGAGCCAAAGAAAAGGCAAGCTCGTTGCCAGCACCGGCCAGGAAGATGAGAAAGAAATACCCACAGTGTTTTCTCCCAATATCTTGAGCCTTGCTGCCTGCTACAGTGGAAGCGATGCCATCCTGTGTGAAAACGTATAGGAAGCTGCCGTCCTATTTCTGCAAAGGAACATGTAAAAAACACCTTAGAGATTATTCAGTTCAGAGCCAGAAAGTGATATTTAATGTCCCCCTCCACCATGGACAGAAGAGCAGTCGCGCCTTTGCCACCGCACAGCAAACTTCAAAGGAATGAAAAAACTAAAGACAAATAAATATACGTTGGAGAAGACAAACAAATGTATGTTAGAGAAGACAAAGAAATGTATGTTAGCCATGGAGTGGCCTCTGCTGACAGCACCTCCTCATCCCTGGGAAAACCCTGCCAGGTTTTTATCTAAACGGTTTCCACTAACGAAGTTAACCAGCACCCCAGAAATAACACACCCATGTTGTGTGGCATTAAACTGTCACATATTGATTAAAAACCCCCAGTGCCGCTGTGACAAGAGTAGCTGTTTTAACTCCACTTTCAGAATCGACGTATTTAATTATTGGAAGATCGCCGCCAGCCTTTACCTTCACGCAGCAGAGCACCGCACACGGCGGGTCAGGCTCCCTCTTTAAATATTTACAAGGAATCCGCTCTCTTCTCGCTCGGAGCCTGCAAAGCAGCGCAAAAGCGCAGACAAATAAAACATCCCTCTCCCCGTCTTTCCTGACTGCAAGATCCAAGTGTGCTTTCTCTACGTTCAACCTTGATTAGCTTTTCCCCTGGTTTTCCTGTGCTCAGCATTTAGATGGCCTGTCGTTAGCACAATTGCGACAAAGTCCAGTTTTTTGGTTTCCCAGCCCCCGATTTTCAGACCATCCGAGTGAGAAGGAGACTCCCGAGAGCTGCTCCAGTCCCGTCGGGGCTGCTCCCAAAATCCATCCTGGAAGTACAACGGCGCAAAATGGGCCAGCACCACGTAATTAATACCAATCATCATTAAATACAGAGGACTTGACTTGCAAAACAGATCCAGAGGTAACTGCTTGTCAATCAGCCTTTTATTCTATGATTCTATTTGCTGATGTGTTTGTCTGAATCCCCACCTCCGGTGGCATAAAATCCATCCGTGCCTTGTACAAACACAGCCAGTGGGCGCTGTATTTAAGATAAAAGTAAAAACCATCTAAAGAACAGATGGAGCAGGGCATCTACAAACTAAAAATAGACAATTCTTTAAAAATAGATGAAAGCAACATTTAATTTAGTTCAAAGGTTGAAATGAACCGTTAACACATCCAGGCTTATCAAAATACCTGCTTGTCATGTATATTTAATTGTTTCCATTTCCATTTGGATGTGCTCCACGATGACCACGGCTTGTCCCGAAGTGTCTGGCCACGGAGGAGGATTTTATAGTATTTCTAAATGCAGAAGAGGAGGAGATTTCTGGGCAAAAATAAACGCAAAAACCACCCAAAAGGCTGTTATGAAGAATTATTAGTCAGTCCCTGAGTGGGAACCAGTGTGTTTGGCACAAAGAGAATGCAAAATCAGGGGTATGCAACAGGGCAGCACATTACAAATACATGAGTCTTAAAAAAGCCCAGCCACTTGAAGACAGTTTGGTAGAACTCATCACACAAGAAATTACCGTTTTCCTTCTTTTTCTTCAAACCAGGGCAAAACCGTGGAAAGCACTGCTCCTTTGGAGAGCAGCATCGTCCCCCCAGCTCTGCCCTCACCCACCACCGCTGTCCCCTGCATGCGGAGGGCTGTTGTACGCGACCTGGGAGAACATCTAGAGGTGGGAGATAGGAACTGGTTCATTAATATCAGATCAGCTGCAAAAGGTGTTTTAGAAGTAGCTAATTAACAAACTTCTGATAAATCTAATGTAAGCAGAGAGATGATGTTTGCAGTTACTCCGTGTGCAGGTTCCAGACTGCAGCTCTGAATATGCTTTTCAGAGTCCTTGAAAAATTAATTTTCTTTGCAATTCTATTCATTATTTATTAATTACTCTTATTCTGAATTCTTGATCACCATAATTGCCTCACGCACGAGTATGATTTTTCCCCCTCTCTCCCATTAACATGTACACAGCTCCTCTCTCTCATTGTTTTCACCTGTGGGCAGTGAGCCTGGGTTTTGCTCTACGCTTGAGGCAAGGGAAGGGCAGCAGAACATGACAATTCCTGTATCATAGTCACAGCCTTGTTTCTGACCACCAGAAGTTTTTCCAAGCCAGCCACCCGCTCTGTGACCAAGTTTCCCCCCTCTCAGGCACTTACGTGGCCCCAGCAGCAGCGTATGCGAGATCCTCAAAGTCTTCAATATTTTCTTTTCGGAAACTCCTGCTGAGGAAGGTTGGGTTTCAGTTGAGATCCCAAAATGCGAAGAGATGGAGACCTGGCAGTGCCTGACCACCTGGAGAAATTGTTTTCTCAGTTCAGGTGGCACCTTAAACACCAGGATGACATTTTTTCTGCACATTTACAATTCCAGAGAGGTTTCCCTGCCTGTGGTTAAACATCTGGCTGTAATTCCCCCATCCTTCTAACAGCCATGGCCAGAGCTACCTCACAGGTTTGCCTTCACAGCTGTGTCAGTTAGGGGCCTGAAAATTCCTCCTACTAATGTGAGCATTTAAAAAGAAAAAAAAAAAAAAATAAAAAAAAATCTCTTTCTTAAGCGTGGTTTGGACAGATGGTTTTTCCCTCTTTGTGAAAGGTTTGGGTTTTCAACACAAGCTGTCTCTCCAGTGGAGAGGAGGTGGGGTAATCGGCTCCTAATTAACGCTCGACTGGCTGAAAAGCATGTTCTTTGAGTGGAAGATGTTAGATGTAGTTTTCTTACACAAAATTCAGACATAAAAGAAAAAAAAATCATAAGCCCACAGCTGTTTTGGTTAACTTCAGGAAAATTTGTATTCAAGAAAATACTAAAACTGGGGTCCCAATTCTCTCCCATTTTACACCATCTTGCAAGAAAAACCTGAATAAAGGCTACTCAGGAGTCCAGAGCCTATTTTCTCAGGAGGTGAACCGCATACACCCGAAGAATAAAGTGACAATTCCTTCGTGTTTCTGAGTTATGGATTAGAAAAGTAGTCTCAGCAACACTGATCAATGGGAACTTCAAAGAGAAGTGTGAACCATCTATTACATTTTCTCCCAATTACCGTCCTTCTGCTGAGAATTGCATTTTACGTGCCTCTTAGGCTTCAAAAAAAAAGGGGAGCAGGATTTGAAAAAATGCTCGTTAAGAGAGTTTTACCTTTTTATTGAACCTAAACACCATAGAACTAGTTAAGTTGGTAGTAAATTCTGAACTGCTGGTGCAGGTGGGACCGGTTTGATGCTCTACAAAATGATAAGGTTTTTTTTTTTTTTTTCCATTTTGTAGCCAAAGCAAGCAAAGGGAAAAGGCATTAAAATATCTTTGGGTTGAGCCACCCCCCAAAAAAAGTTTTATTGACTGAATGTTTGAAAAACTTGTTTCAAAGTGACTTAGTAGCTTTTGTCCAGCCCAGTTGGGTTTTATGGTCCTTTAAAGCCCCCAAGACTCCATTTTTGTAGCGAACTATGAAATGAAAATGTTATTTTGAAAACAAAAGTCAGAAAGGTCTCTCAAAGTTGTTGTTTGTTCTGATGATTTTCTTTCCTTTATGTTGACAAGTATTTGACAAATTTTATCTAAATCCATTAATCGCTTCCAGTAAGAGGAAAATAATTTATCTTACTTCGTTAAGTGAACTTTAGCTCTTCTTTACATTATTTCAATCTAGTGAGCTCCCCAGACCTTTTTTTGGAGAGGAGAACTGACTGCTCCTTTCTTCTTTTCTGCTGGAAACCACAGATAAACTTGATTCTATCGTTTGCTCCTTAAGGTGAAATGTTTCTCCCTCCATAACCTAACCCCAAGGTTTCGTTAAAGTGGAGAATCACCCCTGAAGCCAGAAAAACACTGGAAAGCAAGAAAAAATAGCAGCATCACCTCCAGAGTTGCTGGTACTTTTCCACAGTGGTTTGTTGTTGGTTTTGTTTTTTTTTTTTAACATGGAGCTCATCAAATGCCCAGCAGCTCCCACCGTTCCCAATTTCCACCTGATTCAGACCGTGTCCCACAGCCGCCGTGTGGGGAGGCAGAGGCTCTCAGCGCTTCAGAAGCAGGACCTGGCCTTTAAACCCTTTGCTCCGGGTTCCAGAGCAGTCACGCAAGCGAAACAGCAAATTTTCCCATGCTTTGTCCCAAACGCTTGGCTGATGCTGTCAGGCCGAGGTGAGATGTGTGACCGGAGGCACCTTCCCTTCTCCCCGCCACCGGAATTAGCAGGGGCTGCTGCCTGCTCTGGAAGGAGCACGTACCCCTCGGTGACCAGTTTGGTTTTAACTACCAACAGCACAGAATTAAATGATGTGATCTTTAAAGATCATTAACAAGCCCTGATTCTCATTTCAGCATAACTAGGAAATCACCCCTGTGGTTATCCAGAATTAGACATGGTTTTATTTTGCAGGGCACAGATAACAATAGATTATATTCAGGAAATCATGTAACAATTATCTCTAAAATTAGTCTGCACACAGGGGACCGGTGAGCTGGATGGGAAAAATGAGATTTTTTTCCTCCCACTCCAAATCCTGCCTCCTAAACCCACACCACACCTCGATACCTCTTAGATCATTATTTATTTGTGTTATGTTTTGTTCTCACGCAGTTCCATGCCTCGCAATCCCCAAAGAGATCAAAAGCCCCCAAACACCACGTGAAGGCAACTGTGGAGTGATGGGCTTTGCGAGTGCCAGGCACCTGTACCGACACCTGAAAAAACAAGGTTTGTCCATCGGTACCACACAGTGGGTACCAAATCCATCGGTGCTGCTGACACAGGGGGGGATTAGCGGAAAGGCACCCCCAGCTACAGCGGCTGCAGGGTCCACACCAGCCTACAGGACTCACCCAGGTTAAAGACCAAGTAGACTCTAGTCTACTGGTTCTCCCAGTTTCTCCTATGTCCTTTACTGGGTGCAATGAATGCAGCACAGGTCTCGTCACCTCCCTCTGATTCACCCACCTACTGAACGAGGTCAAACAGGACGGTGCATCTTTGAGACTAGTTGATGGGAAGGGGAGGAGATGAACTTCAGGGGAAGCTGTAGGACTGCTTTCAAGTCAATGAAGTTATGTGTGGGTGTAAAGTAAAGCAAGTACTTTGCTGGATCAGGGTCAGAGTACTCATCCTCGGGCAGGTATAAATAAGAACAACATACATTTTCACTCAAGAATATAAAAAAAAAAGTGAAGTGCTGACATTTTCATAGCACGTCCAGGCGATTGGGCGCTCTCTGGAAGAGATGACACTCTCCACGGATGCAGTGTCCTACACTTAATGCCCCATTTCTCAGCATTTCTCAACCCCTTGTGTATTGCTAAGCACAGAACTCCAAGCCAAACCGGGTGTTGAGCGAATGCTCTGATCACACACCTTCCGAGAGGCAGAAAGAGCAGATTCCTTTTGGCAGCAACAGGAAGAAAAGACAAATGACAGAAAGTTCTGATCAGTCATTGAAAATGACTTCTCTCTGCTGAAATAAATAATTCCAAAACCGAGGCAGCAAGACCTTAAGCATTTGTAGGAGTGAAACTATAACATTAACTGTAGCAGATCAATGGTTTCGATTAAAAAAATCATATAATTTAAAGGAATAAAACTGATCCTGGATCTCCTGCAAGGTGGACTGTTTTGCTCAGGGGAAAAGCTGTATCGCATCAACAGCAGCTGGGCTTGAGCTGTGCATTGGCCAGTATTAGAGTAACAGCCTTTCCTTTTGGTGCCATATTCCCATGGAAAAAGTCAAAGCAGTAAGTGTGAGCACCTCACGTAATTAAATGTCTATTAGCATTATTAATTTTTAAAATAAATATTTCGTTTAACAGAACAACTTAGATGCCAGAAATACAGCTGCTTCCTTGACATCTAGGTTTGATTTTAATGAAAATACTAGTATAGCTCTGCATTCGCAGCACCTGACGTGGACTACAGCACGTCTGCGCTGGACCAAATGGACCCAGAACACAGATTTAAGGCCCTGGGCCCATCCAAGTGAAAGCTGTCTCGTTAACCGCAGCTACGCAAACCTGTTTGTCACAGGCACTGTCACATTAATGGCAATTTCGCTTGAAAACTGCATCTGGGTTGGGCGGTTGCTGGCGCGGGGAGCAGCTTCGCACCCAGAGGTTAACGGGTTTACGGCTGGAAATCAGGAAAAAAAAAAAAAAAAAAGACAGGTGTGTATTTCATTCTGTAGCAAGGGAGGTTATTTGTGGGGGGTTTTTAACGGGAAAGGCTACAGCCTGAAATCTCACCGGCGGGGTTTGCAGTGTCAGCATCTCCAACGGGCCGAGTGGGATGAGGTCCTGACCGCTACTTGAGACAGTAATCTCCCAGGAACACTTCCAAGCGCTGCTTTCACTGATTCAGCCGTTTTTCAACCTTGAGTAAAGGGGCATTTATTCTTCGAAAGACCATTATTTGGACAAATTGAGTGTGGCAATGCAGGGAGCCTACCGGTGTCACAGCAGAGCAGGAGGTCCAGCTGAGGAAGGAATCGAACAGAGGCATTCAAAAGACAATATACCCAACAGCATCTGTGTTGTGGACCTCTTCCAAGAAGAGAAAGCTGATTTGGTCATTTAGTTATTTACATCCCACCATCCCAAGCCCTTTTTTGATATTTTTAATTGCACAAAGCATTTTTCTGCTCCTTCCAAAATTCTCTTTATGTGGAAACCGCTGATGAAGCACCACGGAGGCAACTGCAGCCCAGCAGGTCTGGAGCAGCCCCCGCACACAGACGGTCGATGTCTTCTACTCCTGAGCCACTGCCAGCAAATGTGAGAGAGGAGAGAGTCTGCTGGACCCGTCCCCACTGTTTTCTGATGGCTCAGGAGCTTCTGAGGATGTTTGGGAGGTACAACCTGCCCATGCTGCCAGAGCGCCTGAAGCTCCAGCTGCAGGTTGCCGCTCTTGGGGAGGTTCTTTGGCTCCGTGGGCATAACTGGAGCCTGCAGCCCCTCAGCACCCAACGTCTCAGCCCTAAAAAGGGGAACCTGAATCAACCTCCTCTGTCATGCTCAGGATGCTGGCAGACATCCTCGCTGAGCTTTGTGCTGGTGGGGGGTACCGTGCCTGGCCGGTGTTACACGCTTACCTTGGGACTCCTCTCCAAAACCAAGACGTGCTTTTGCCATTCCCAGCTGGGAAAATCCTCTCCTGCCGGGCTCCTGGCTGCTTTTCACATCCAAGAAGCCTCGTGCAAACAGGTTTAACTTTCAGACACCTCTCTTTAGCTTGACAGGTAAAACTGCATCAAATGGTGGGCCAGAAAATTGTTTTGGGGGGAAATTAGTCTGCAAGAATCATTGCTTTCAGAGTCCTTACCACTGAAAAACATTTCAGATGATTGAATCTCGGCCTTGCTAACACTCTGAATATGACAAAGGGCTGAAAAGAACCTGGCTTCCCTGTCACTTTGTGTGTCCCCGTGGCTCTCGCAGTATAATAAGGCGGTTGTGGGTTTGTGACACACGCCATTTTCTCCCTGCTTGGGTAGATATGCTGAACAGTGTGAGTCCGCACAAGCTGAATTTTTACCTGTCAATTGCCGTAACAGGTCCCGGGTTTGGGCATTTTTCTAACGGAAAACCAGGTTGTCAAGGAAATAAATGTTTATACAGAACCTTGGATTTATCACTGGAGCAAATCAGATGATGTTTGGGAAAACATAGCAGTAGAAGTTATCTACAGCCATAGCAATTTAATAGGTCCTTCTTACCACAGTACCTGAGAAAGCCCCTCTTGCCAGGGGTCTCCCTGGGAGCTCAGCTCACCTGAAGAGCCATGGAAGGAGAAATAACACAGCGAGGACCTGGGAAGCCGGAGGAGAGGATGAGGCTGTTGCTGCTGGTGGATGGTCCGGCCCATCATGCCAGGGACACGGAGGAGAAAAGGCCTGGAGGTGAGGACAGGCTGGAGACCTTCCCTCTTACCTAGATGTTCATCACAGCTCTCAAGGTCAAACTGAGCAGGTGCTAGGAGAAGACTTTAGAAGTTCATGGTGCAGATGATCAGCAGGATTGGGTTTTCGGTCACCTTAATCTGCCCCTGACTAAGAGGATATAGTTGCAGAGCAAAGAGTACTCATTTCCAGATCCCAAGCTAATACCATGCAGTCATATCATTGGCTTTGGTCTTTAATCATTCCAGATACACAAACTCCCACTGATGTCAGCACAGGTTTTGGTTTCTTGCAAAATCAGCATCTTTTTTTAGAGCAAAATCCCGTACTCAGCTTTAGTGGGAACTGGGTGGCAAAAACCCAGTGAAAAATCCCAGGCAAGTCTCCTTTTTGACCTGACTTAAAATTAAAAATGCAATAAATAGCACTTGGCAGAGACCTAAGAAAATACTGCGTGACTACACAGTGCAAATGTTACGCTGAGTTTAGTGATGAGGTCTTTGTACATGCACATACGTGTATATAAATACACTTAAAAAAATTTAAAGATTCACATATGAACTGAAAACAAAGGCTTCCTACAGGTCCACGTTACAATCCTACATACAAACACAAGGGGTTATAAACACTGAAGAGGAAATGTTTACATTCATGCATCTTCTACTGAGCTCATTATAAAACATCTATTGAAACACCCTGACCACGGCGTACTGGCTCCATGGAAGGAAAAACAGTTTACTGCCTAGTGAGCTATCGTCTGTGCGTGTGGGTCCTGGAGAAAATAAGGTCATCTGAGGTAGTACCGCTTTGCCGGCCTCGACCAACTCCAAAGAAAATGAGAATCTCTTTAATTAAGATTATCAAGTTACCTTGCATTGCCTGGCTTTCACTGCAGAAAGGACGTGGTTCTCACAGGTCAGTTGATATATGGGATCCTCAGGGCAATTCGCTCACGTGTCCATAGCCCAACTTTGCCTTTTTTTGAGCGATACCAAAAGTCTGACCTGCGATGACTCCAGCGTGTTCCTGGCAGTGCCTTTCGGGTGCAGGGTCCTTTCAAACAGGGCAATGAGGAGGATGCTCTGCTGCATTTTCTTTCCCTTTGGAAGTTCTAATGGCATTGCCAGCCCCTTACAATGCCACCCTCGGGCCAGTGCGGGTCCTATGGGACACAGGAGCACCAGGGAGCAAGGCATGGGCAGGGCCACGGAACTGGCAATTCCCCAGGAGAGCAGGGAAGTTTCTCCCTTCTCCATTTTTGTACTTCCTCAGATATAACCTTATTCTTGGAAAACGTCTCTTACTCCATGAATCATTCCTGTGGGTAGAAAAAAAAACAACAACCAACTTCTTTCCTAAAAATAAATCAGAAAGGCTCACAAAAATTCATGAGTTTATCAAATTTGTGAGGGACTGAAAAACTCTTAAAACTTAATTTAGGATTCAGTTTTCCCCCTCCAGTTTCTCAGCCCTGGTAGGAGCTGTAGGTATTTCAGTCTGGAACAGAGATATTTTCAAATTTATCGTCGTTATGACAATGATTATGTAGCCCATTGAGATCGAGTGGTGTGATTTAGTGTTTTGGAGCCATTTGTCACGTTTGATGAATGCATCTGGTGATTCAGGGCAATGAAAATGCGTGATTTCCAGCTGGTGAGAGATAAAGGATGCTGGCTGATACACAGGGTTATGGCAGTGGCTATAAAAGGTTACAAAAATTTTATTTGTTTCTCATTTAGGGTTTTAGAGGGAGATGGGAAGGAAGATACGCTTCAGTTAGCTCTCCGAGGTGGAGCTAGACGGGCTGTGCAGACTTTTCTAACGCTTTGGCAAAACTTACTTGGGAACTAATATTTTCACTTTCTTGTGTTGCTGGTTTCTTGCCTGTCATCACTTATCAGCACAGTGTCACACAGGAGCATTCGGGGAGACCTTGGGAGTATCTCCAAATTACCCCAATTATCACAGTTCTGGAGAAAGTCAGAAAAATACTTTGTTTTCTCACCTGCCCGCTGTAGAGCACGCTAAGGTTTGATACAGTGGGAAACGGCCGTGACACTGGGTCCAAAACGCAGGCATTTTCTCAGACAAATCGAGTCAAATGAGCCTCAGGAATTTCAGCCGTATCCAGATAGTGCCCGATAATTAATGCCTCACTTTAGTTTAAAATTCTCAGATAGAAACATCCTATGAAAAAAAGGTATTTTCAAGTGTGTTTTATGTTGCATCTTTGTAAAGAAATCGTCTCACTCTGTACGCCACAGGGACATCCCGTTTTAAACTCCGGATGCCAGAGAAAGTGCCTGGAATCCAATCTGATTTCTGTATTATCCCTGAATCACCGATGGCTCTCGGAGAACGGAGATGGCTTTATCGAACGTGGTGAAATGGCACAATGTGGGGGTAATCAACAGCTCAGAAGTGCCATTACCACCTCCGACAGAGCCATCTCCAGTTCCCTGAAAGCCATCATTGCTACGATAATAACTGGTAAAGACCATAAAAAAAAGATGTCTTTCCTGATGCTTTTCTATCAGGCATTGGTTCTGCAGTGATTCAGTACAGTGATTCAGTAGGAAATATCCCGAGTGTGAGCCTGAGAATGGCATCTCCATGGATTTGAGAATTACCTCTATATCCCTCTTTGAGCATCCATACGTGGGCAAAGGAGGGGGGCGGTGGCACTGGGAGGATAAGGATAACATGGAAGACACATGGCCACAGGCAGTAGCCCACTGGGACACCCCACATCCTCACCATCATCACCATTTTCTGATGAAGCCACTCTGGCAGGGGTATGATCAAGAGTAAAGGCAGTAACCCCTTCTAATATTGGAAATATAGCATTTATTCACTTCTCATGCATCCTTTTCGGGGTTCAAAAGAGAATTTTTCCCCCCTGCCTTACAGCCATCAGATCTGACAGGTGCCTGAAGCTAGAGGCTCTGCTTTCAGAAGAAACCCACACCTGAAATTCTGAATACACGAGAGATGCCACATTGTATTTGTCAGAAACTGGCTTGTAAAACCTCCCACATTCCTGCCAGATGCCAGGTTTGATCACTGCACGGCACCTGCCCCAACTCCCCGTCACAGGTTTCCACGGTGCGCTGTTCATGGCTCCCTGCTCCGCACAGTGGTCCTGCAGAGCTACGTGCTTTCCCTGCCGGAGGAAGCCAACTTCTGCAGCGAAGGGCCTGAATTTCAGTTTGACAAATTCCCAGACCCTTTAGGATCCCCATCACATACAAAGCTCTCCGCGAATATGAGCTGTCGCGCCATGGAATTCAACATGGCTGTTTGCGGAGCAAGGGGCTATCAGCATCCAGGAGCCGGTCACCCAACACGAGGCATTTAATGTGACGATTAGCTTGATTGGGCTCCATCCTCTTCCTCATTTGGACTGCCACCAGCCAGAACATCCCCATGCAGAGTTTGCTGAAGTTTCTGTTACGAGGGGATACATGTGTCACGCTAAAATAGGAGATTTATATGCGGCCATGCATTTACTGAGAGCTTGTCTGGAAGTATTATGTGTCCAAGTGAGTCCATTTGTTTTCCAGCTTATTATAAGCTTTGACTTCCATGTATAAGATCCACTGAGAAATAACATCTGCTGAAACCTGTCCCAATCAAGTAACTACTTCTGATCCAGGATCCCCATCATATCAATCAGTGTTTTAAAAACTTAACAAGGCTGATCTATCATAATGAATTCATCCTTGAAAAAAGGTACTAAGAAGTGTTTGGTCTTCTCCTTCTCTATTACTATTATTTCCTTTGACTTCTGATTTGGTAATAAAATAAATAAAATTGTGCATACATTGACGGATAAACTATTGAGCCTGAAAATGTTGTGATTAATGTCAGTCAATAACACTTTCAAACTGTTTCTAATGTAAATAACACTTTCAAAACAGCTTTCCAAACCTATTTTCTTTAGGTATACGACTGTGAGAGGCTTGAAAATCAGAGTCTCCACAGCTGAAGAAGAAATATTTAGCATAGTTGTATAAGGTGTGAAAACACCATGCAAACAAAACTCAGGTTCAAGGCTGTTTAAAGCAAAAAGAAAGGAGATTGAGGGTACTATTACTTCAAGGCAGATGAAGAGCAATGCTTACTTCATTAATGGGTATTACTCAGTAAATTCAGTGCTAGTCCATCTTTCTGAATTATTTTAGTCTCTACCTTTCAGATGGAAATACCCCATATTAACTAATACCTCAATTGTACCTTATGTTCTGTGGGGTTTCCAAAGAAAATATATTCCACTCATATTCAGTAAAAGCAAACTCCTGTTCTGCTGCCATTAGCTGAGCTTTAACTGAATCTGAAGCTCAGCTTTCACTAACAAAACCAGCTTTAGACGTACCAGAGCATCAATCCATATTACAGTACTCATGAGGAATAAATTGATTTTCTCATTGCTCTATGTTGGCTAAAAATTATTCGATTATGTATTTAGCTACTAATGGAAACTCATTAGTAGATTTTCATTTCATGCTTGTTTGCACCTGCAATCCATTTCTTCTTGTCCAAAGGACTGTTTCATTTAGGTTGCGTGCTATAAATTTTCTTGCATATAAACTGATAAGCATCAGCCAAAATTCAGTATACGTGGTCTGAAATAGCTCGGGGCCATCATTTTTGCAACAGCATCATTAAAGCAACAGATCTCTGGTGATTCATTGTCACTTATTACTGCGCATATTGATGTTAAAACTTGCCTCCTAGTTTACTCGTTATCTTTGCTAATGACAGTCCCTTGACATTTGCCTGTTTGCTCATCCCTTGGGTTCTGCCGCAGCCCCACAAGGCTCCTGTCCATCTTTTTTAACCCGATGATGGGACATACCTAACTTTGGGCATGGAATTTGCATCTATTACTTTGTATTTTGGCCAGGACTAGAGCAGAACGGTAAGCTCAGATGGTATCTTTTCAAAGAGTAGGCTGCACTGGAGGGTTGAGACAGACACTGATTGAAGACTGACTTACAAAAATCAGCCCCTCTATCAGGCTAATACAGCATTAACATCACTGCAGTCATATTTTTAGCTGTTCCTGATTTTTAAACCCTCATCTATGCCACTATTAACCTAGTTTAGCTGCACTTAACTTGCTTTGATTTATGCTGTGTATTTTGTGGCTGTTAATCTGCACCCAGACTTTGAAAAACAAGTGGAAGTAACTCTTGCAACAGCAGGAGTTTATTTCATTTTTGTTTAGCCCCATTACAACGTTAGTAATCCTGAGCTTAGCATAACCTGAGCAAAGCAATGGGGCTGGGCCAGAGGTTTGAGCCTCAGCCACATTTTCACACGTCCATGGGCTTGGAAGGGACAAGAAACCACCACCGGTCCCACTGGGGCTCAGACTCACTGAAGCTTTGTTTGGATAAAGGACACCAGCATTGTATCACTGTAATATCATCATAATTATCGCACTAAAAATCTCTGATATTCAATAAAACACTACTAAAACATATGCTCAGTGGTCACTTGTTCTATTTGGAGGGATAATGCTCTATTTTAACTCAGCCAAATCCAGCTACTGTGCCATCTGCTAATTTTTAATATTTTTTTTTAACAATATAGCTCAACTATACTTTTAACTGCATAGATCAAAGGAAAGTATTTTTGCCCTTCAAGCATTAGGTAAGGAAAATGAGCCTAATGAGCCCAACTAAGTCAACAGAAGAGTTGCTGCAGTCCTGGCATTTAGAGGGGGACCAGAGGAAACCCTCTGTGCAGACTAGCAACACAGGCTCCTACTAGAGGAAGAACCATGGAGCCGAGGCAGCTCTGCCCCGTGGTGGCACCTCACCTCTTGTCCCCAAGACCTCCATGGGATAAGCAACACGACTTCATGCGCAGGTCCCACCTTCCAACTTCTCATGAGGGCAATGTTCCAAGAGCAATGGCAAAAGGCTTTTCAGTGGGTATGAATGGGATGTTTTCTTCAGAGATGTCTTCAAAGCAACTTCAACTAGTGACAACGTTAAAAAGCGAGGCACTTGGCTGCAGACTACTTGTTTTGTGGTGGTAGGGCCATATCTCCTTATGACTTTTCCTAGCATAGGGAGCACAACATGTCCAGTTTAAACTTCTCCTCTCCATCTCTATACTCCAGCTTCCTGAAGCATTTATACCCTTGGGATCAGTCTCAGGTGAAGAAGGAGGAGGAATCACAGAATCTTCATGGTTGGAAGGGACCTTTGAGATCATCGAGTCCAACCACAAAAAAAAAACACCAAAAAAAACCCCAAAAAACCCCAAAAACACCCAACAAAAAACCACCAAAAAAACCCCACAAAAAAATCAAACCAAACCAAAAAAACCCAAATCAAACCCAACACCAAGAAAAAAACCACCCACAACCCCACACCACCCCCACCCACAAACAGACACAAACCAACAATCTCGGGCACTAGAGCATGCCCTGAAGTGCCGTGTCTACACGTTTCTTAAATCCCTCCAGGGATGGCGACTCCACCACCTCCCTGGGCAGGCTGTTCCAGTGCCTGACCACTCTCTCAGGAAAGTAATTCTTCCTAATATCCAATCTAAACCTCCCCTGCCCCAACTTCAGACCATTTCCTCTGGTCCTGCCATTATTCCCTTGGGAGAAGAGTCCAACACCCACCTCTCTACACCCTCCTTTCAGGTAGTTGTAGAGGGCAATGAGGTCCCCCCTCAGCCTCCTCTTCTTCAAACCAAACATGCCCATGCCTGCTTACCCTGCTGAACATGGGCTCTGCCTCCATCTCCCCTTCAGTAATGCTGTTAATTTTAGCCTTACCACTGTCTTCCTTTTTTTGCTCTTTCATCTCCCTTTGCTCTTGCTCGTGGGAGACAGAAAACACAGCTAAATCTCAGCTAGACCCCAGGCAAGTAAAAAAGCGGAGTAGTCATCCCTACTTACCCATCCAATACTCCTGCAAGCGTTTCCAGCATGGTCAAAGACACCCTGAGCTGCACCACTGAATGTCAATGGGAAGTCTCCTGCTGGCAGAAACTAGAAAGGAGAAGTCCAGAGATTAGAGCTGTAGGTGCCGGAGTAGCAGGTGACTGTTACTTTCACATGGCAAGTTGCTAGGTGTTTTATTTTGGAGCTTTGAATAAAAAAAAAAAAAACCAAAACACCCCATATCCTGGTTAGTGAAGTGGAATCTGATCATAATAATTACATCACATTTTGTTTTCATATAAAAAAAAAAACCACAAACTTGTTCAACTTCAACAGAATTATTCTGAATTGATCCAAATATGAGAACTAATCTATTAGTGCTGTGTGCTAATACAGCCCCCTGCACAGAAAAAAACACACTTGCTGTAAAAATATCCATCTTATCCACCAGCTTAACCCGCCGAGGGTCTGCCTGTATCCCCCAGCAAAGCAACTGAGAACGGGCACGGGTTCTGAATGTGCTTGTTAAGTGGTCGTGATCAATACAAATCTATTTTTCAATTAAGGAGAAGATAGCGGGTGTATGCACGTCGCCTGCAGGCCAGAACAGTTGTGAGCAAAACTGGATTCCAGGATAAAAAAGTTGTGTTGTTTTTGCTCTGTCTTTTAAATGAGCTTTACCAGCACGCAACTCCAATCCTTGTGAACTCTGCAGATTAAATTTCCTTGCAGTAATGACCACTAGGAATTAGTGAAATGTTAATCTTCCCACCTGCTGTGTATGATTATACATGAGTCTAATCAACCTGATTATGAAAGAAAGCAATTTCTGCTTTTACAGGATTTTTTTTTTTGTTCTTGTCTGCTTTAGTTCTTCTTGAGGAACTGTAAAATTCCTTACCCTACATTTTAAAGCAAAAATAATAATTAAATTAAAATGTGTAAAGGGGAGCAATGGAGGCTGATAGTAATTGCTTTACAACAGATACAGTAATTGATGCTCTGAGGATTTATTTCAAAGCATAGAAGTCGAATTAGAAACCCAGCTTTATCTGGATTTGCGTTGCTTTGATGAAGTCACTGCGTCTTTGTGTCTTGATTTTCAGCTAAACTGTTCTTAATGAGAATGCTAATAATTACAGTAGGACTAAATTGTTTTAGGGGCACAAGAGGATGAAAGAAATTTTGATTTCACTTAATGCTACAGCCGCGAACGTGACACCTCTGTGCTGTCACCCCTGTCACCCTGCTGGACGGGAAAAGGAGGAAACACACCGGCCGAATTCATCGAAGGCAGGTTGTAAAGACAAATCTAAAAAGCTACATCTAATTATATTTCTTGTGGAAAATATTTGTTTGGGCCCACATGTATTGACCTACCCCCCCAAAAAAAAAGAAAAATGTAAGGCTGGGTCCACACAGCTTCTGAGCAGGTACTGCAGGGCACGGATATTTTCCACGTCAGAAATCCAGGAAAATCAGAGTATAGAAATCTGAAAATAGAAGGAACGTAGAGGAAGCCACAGCAGAATGCCTGAACGTCACCCCCAGCACAGCGAGAGCCATCCCCGTGCTTGCACACCGCGACGGAAACACACTGAACGACCCCTGGATTGGAAATCATAATATCGAATCATCTGATTCAATATATTACCGCGAGTTATCTGAAGTCATTCCAGATCTGATGAGCGTTGTTCCACAGGCGAGTTTAATATACCCAGAGAAATATGATGCCAATTATGAAACCAGTGTTTCTCAGCACTTCGCATGCGAAGAGCAGCAGATAATCGGGGATCTCCATGGTGACAGCGTTAAGGTAGCTGGGTTACCTGAATGATAATTCCCATCCTTTCATCTGATCTTCATGGGTTTTTCACTTCTCATCTTTTCCTCTGAATGTGTTCGGTTTCTAATGGAGAGGGATTGACAAATATCCCAGTATTCCTCAGAGGAAAAGCAAATCTTTTCTCGTGTGCACTCCTGCAACTTAACTCGCCTTAACAATTTTTGCAGGGAGAGCTGCTGGTGGTAGTAGGGAATTTGCCTTCTACCCACATACAGCCAGCTTTGAATCGGACTAGAGACAGGGTAGAAAATACCTTGCTAAAGTAGACCTCCAGAAACTCCTAGAAGAAAGTCCTTTCCCCCTGGACCTGTGTCCCAGGGCTAATCCCAGCTCCCCCACACCACCAGTTCGTCCCAGCCCCGCTTCTCCCAGCGGAGACGCTCTACTGGAGAGCCCACAGGAAACCCCTGATCTTCATTCCTGTTGATGGCTCCCACTATGGCACAGAAAATGCGCCAGAAATTAAGTGTGCGTTGAGTCTGGAGCTTTCATAATTTGCAAGACCCTCATCCAATTCCCCATTTGGAGAAAAATTCTACTGAGATCTCAAAGCAATCTATCACTCCGAGGCAGAATCGACTTCCATTGATCTTGGAGAGGTGAGGTGTGCTGTGGTCACGGTGGCAAAGAAAGCTGGTGTCTCCTCAACTGCAAAGGCTGCTGCCTTTTCTCTCCTCCTTGTGCCCTTTACCCATCTGCTTATTAGAAAAGCTGAACATCTTTCAGTTTGGCTCATTAAAATCTTCAATACCTTAAACCAATCTGGTTTCTCTCACGCTTTCGGGTGGTGGAGGAATATCCTTGGAAGAGGAACCACAAGGCTGTGAAGGGAATCTCGGGGCGGGGGGGGCAGGAGAGGAGGAGATCCCGACTGGGGCACCTGGCAGCATGAGACACCGCGTGTTGTGCGGCAAAGCAGCGATAACAGAATTTCTGATTGCCTTTATCAGCTAGAAAACTGCTCTTGAAACACTCTCCAAGCCCCTCCTGAGGCCTCCCAAGACCCCTTCTGCTGCCTGCATCCCCATCGGGGCGGTGGGCAGGAGCCTGGCCACCGCCGGCTGCTCGCTCCCCGGGAATTTAACCGGCCAAGGCTTCATTAAAAGCGTTTTCACCCCCCGTGTTGGATGCAGCCGGTAAGAAAGAGGCTGCCCCAGCTGCGTGCTGTTATTCACAACTGTGGCTCCGGCAGCGCACGGCTTCCCGGGGAGCCGAGAACAAAAGCGAAGACCGAGTGCTGTGCAATCACCCAATTAACTTCTGCATTTTTTTTTTTGTTGTTTTTAATCTATTTCTGCTTACTGGAGAAAATAAATACAATAGATCATTAATGCTGATGCTCGTAACACTATGCAGTCACCTTCTCCCCCTTCCTTTACGGCGCTGTGTTATCTCACACCTGGTAGGGGATTTAAAAGGTTTCTCTCCATCTCATTTCATATATTAGTGCTAAGTTTAGCTTCTGTAGGTAACAATTTCTGTTTGAACTTTAATAAAGAGGTATGTTTAGAATCTCAGGGGCACACTCTCTGCTCATTTGAAACAAATGAGGATTATATAAGGAGGAACATGAGCTACAAATAGGATTCATAAAATTAATTGGCTCTAAGCTGCAGCTGAGCAGAGCTGAGCCATCAAAAGTGACGAGCGGCCAAAGCATGTCTGTTCCACTTGGATGGTGCCGAGGACCGGCAGGGCCAGGCCACTGCCCAAGTTGAGGAGCTCCCGTGGGCTCGTGCAGCAGCTTGAATTAGGCTGTTGAATTCGGCTCTCCCATGGCTCAGGGTTCCTGCAGAGCCAACCGCCTCATCCAACTACCCCAGAAACACTGCCACGATCCCAAAGACTCTCCAGGAGCCCCGAGCTGCCTCGATGTTTTCATTTATGGGGTGCCACAGGAGTTCTGGAGGGGAGGGACTCTTGATCAGGGAGTGGAGCCATAGGACAAGGGGTAATGGCTTTAAATTGGAAGAGGGGAGATTGAGATGAGATCTGGGGAAGAAATTCTTTCCTGCAAGGGTGGCGAGACCCTGGCTCAGGTTGCCCAGAGAAGCTGTGGCTGCCCCATCCCTGGAGGGGTTCAAGGCCAGGTTGGAGGGGGCTTGGAGCAACCTGGTCTGGTGGGAGGTGTCCCTGCCCAGGGCAGGGGTTTGGAACTCGATAATCTTTAAGGTCCTTTCCAACCTGAACCATTCTATGACTCCACCTCACAAGAAGCTGACTGATGCTGCAGACAAAGCCTGGAGCAGCACATAGAGCTCTTCTGTACTGCAGAGTCCCTCCATGTCACTTCAAATGAATAAAGAGCACACGCGTGAACATTCAAATGAAGTGAAGAATCCACGCTTTATTCTTTGGCTACAATTGTCAGTCCAGTTGCCAGAATTCCTCTGCAGGAATCTGTGGCCGCTTGCACTGTGCTTCCTCTGCTCGAGTTCCTTGTTGGACTAGAAACAACAACAAACTTCTATATATCGATTCTAAATGTCATGCTGCTAAATCTATCTGAGGGAATTCCTGGGATTCCTTGCAGGACCCCATCTGCTATCCCATCCTGGAACACCCCAGCCCTGACACATGGCCAGGAGCAGGGCAGCGATGCAGCCTCTCCTCATTTAGCAAACGGCAGCTCGTTGCTGGGAGGATCAGTTACAGCTGCCACACTTTAATGAGCTAATGTAAAACCTTTAGCTCAATCTCCCTAATTGCATTTAAAGCACTATATATATACATATATGTATAAATCTTCTAAAATAGCTTCCACATGTTCTTCCATTCCAGAGCCCTCTTTAGTTACAACCCCCTGAGATAAGCGAGCTAAATTCTGCCGAGATGTGCATCCCACCGATTCCCACCACAAAGCCCAACTTGACTTAGGCTCCAAGCAAAAAGCTGTAAAAACTCATCCTAAGCAGTGACGTGTAAACAGACAATAAGTAAAAGGCCTCAAGGAAATGCCGAAGGAGATGAAGCCTTGATCCTGGTTGTTGCCTCTCTGCTGCTCCTTCCATAGCTCCGAGGAGCCAGCCCTGGCCAAGCTCCCATGGGCTTCCCTGGATGCGGGCCCTGAGCATCTCAGCTGAGACACACAGGGTTTGCACACAGAGCCTCTGCCATCAGCCAGAAATTAAAATAAATGGGAGTAAAACTTCTCTTGCACCTAATCAATAACAGTAATATTACTGGGAGAATAAAGACCGGAAAAGACAAAAATCTCTTTATCTTTCTCTGAAGACTCTATCAGCTAAGCAAGGCCATAGTTCATTAATAGCTACTGAAATTATCCCTAATTTCTCAGCTGTATTTTATGCACTATCATCGGCATTTTAGTCAACAGCATTATCATCCAGGACAAAATACAGTTTGTGATAATGTCCTTGGGTAACGAACACACCAAAACGGGCGGTAACGAAATTGGGAAGCAGCAGCATGACCATTTTTCTGTACCCCCTGAGGCAGTGCTATGACAATACCTGCCACTCTTGGTAGCTCTCGAGGGGAGGCCGATATTCCCCCTCTTTTAGTGAGACTAACTTCCATCCACACCAAACAAAAACAAAAAAAACCCTTCATGTAACCATGGCATTTCTCAGTACAGAGTAACTACCAAGTTTAATACATCTATTATTTCTTTCCAGAGAAATCACACCTACTTGGATGCCACCGTGACCAAAGACCAACACAAACAGCGGGTGCTCCCCTGTTCCTATGAACCACAGGGTGCTTTACACTGCTTGGAAGAGTCACCAGAGGACCACCCCATCTTCTTGGGCTCTACACCTTTGTTTACACCCTGAGAGAGCAGCAGGAGTCATCAGTCCGGCCAAACGTTTTTCAAAAGAAATGGGATGTAAGAACGTGTTCTTTCGATAATCCCACAGAAAGAGCCAAGACTAAAAATTCGCTCTAGATTTCACAGCGTCTGGGAGTCTTGCAGCTATTCAGACGTGGTTTCTATTTAAAGAAAATGAAACCTTCCCCTGTTGATAACGTACTATTATCAGGTATCAGCGGCTCCTCCGTGCCGCCCACACACACACACTGGAAGTAATTGAGAAAGTAGCTGTTGACAGATCGCTGTGTACGGGGGGATAATAGACGCCACCGTCATTCGCGTAGGAAAAGGGAAGCTGGAGCTGTGACAAACCAGTGTGGCACTGGCTTCTGCTGCTGGGAATCACACTGTCACTCCGACTTTGTGCAACTTAGCTCATAGTTGTCAAAACAGGCGTTCGCTTATGTACCTGCTACAATAAAATTAGTCAAAATCACATCTCCTCCCGTAGCACTGGAAATACTTTCATATCTAAATTTTTCAGCCTTAATGCAAACATATTACTTTTTACAGACATTACAAAAGACTAGAATAATGTCATGATGCTTTCTATAATGCCATATCTGGGAAAAAAACGCTGCCTATATGTGTGTGTCAGTGTACAAACGCATCACTTAACACTCAAGTAAAAAAAAATATGAACATTTTAAAATCTTGCAAAACATCCAACCTTTCTCCTGAAGCCTCAAAATCTTGTCACACAGCTCATAACCAATAGCCATCACAGGGAGCATAATATCACTTTCTGAACCTTGGACTTGAAGGAAAATAAATTTAGAAAAAAATAAGAAAGAAAACAGTTGGATAGTCTTCAAGAAGTCATTGGAATATCACCACCCTTGAGGGAGGCCAACAGAACTCACCGTCCGATTTCAAAAATGAGAAGGTGACTCTCAACTCAAGTTAGATGGATGACTTGCTGCCCTCTGGCAACTTTTTAGGTGGCCTACAGAGAGCCAGGGAAAAATAGCGATAATATACATGCACAGTGGAAAGGCAAGTAAATATTTCAGGGGGAACCCATTGCAGATAGGGAAGTTCTGTTTAAACCAACCGAATATATCAACATGGCCAACCTTTCTTGTATCTTAGGAAATACATCCTGTATTTGCCAGCTGGCCAAAAGCAAGAGGATCTATAGCACGAACCTCAGCGATGGGAAGGAGCCCTGGAAGCAATTCACAGCAGGGGATGCCAACAGCTCCCTGCATGTCCCACCTCTCCAGGTGGGTTTGGGTGGGCTGTGTCCCGTGGACACCTCCGATATCACTCCTAACAGCCCGGCCAGCTGGCTGTCACCCCCCGGCCAGGGTTGTCGATCAACCAGCACCGCCTGATATTCTCACATGATATCGTCCCGGCTGTGAAACCACATCCAAACTGCAAGAAACCAGCACGTGGCAGATTAAAATACAGCCAGAGCATCCCGTGCGCTTCCTCGCACAAAGTAGGTGACCCATTTTCCACACCTATTGTTGGAGCTTTTCATTTTCTAACCTTTCCTCTTGGCATGGCACAGGGGAGAGCCCCGCTGCTGTTCTCCTACAGTAATGGGCTCATTCCGCAGCCACGTGCCATAAAGCTATGTAAATTCTTAGTCCTGCTCCCACTCAAGCTAATGGCAAAAGCCCTGAGCGTTTGGAGGAGCCCAGGACCTGGGTTCAGCAACCTCCTGCTCCAGAGCAAAGAAAGCGCTGGCTTTTTAGCGAGCCTCTTCACACACAGAATACTATTCAAACAGATTTATGATTTTTTGAACGGGTGCCTTCAGCTGGAACCTCAGAGACAAGTGCAGAGGGTTTATCTAGTCGTAACAAAAGCCTCATGGCATTTCTTAGATAGAAAGAAAACTGAGTTTAGCAATTATTCATAGCCTTACATACATTCTTGCAGACAGTCAAGCTGACTTGGCAGACTGAAGCTAATTGGGTTTACAGTAGAATGAAGCTTTGATTGAAGTGCCTCTCAAAAAAAAATAAAGAATATATTACCTACACCCCCCGACACCCCTGATAACATTACTCCTGAGTATGTAAAACAACCTCCCCACATATTACCAAAGAAGAAATGCAGAGATTTTTATTGCTTTACCAAGCAAAGACCCACAAGTGAATAATTCTGGACTGTTTGATCTGCTGTATTCTGATCCATAATTTAGTGGCTGCAGAAGGGCTGCGTGTGGCTGACATTTCAGGCTGCTTCTGAAGTTCACAAAACCCCTGCAGTCACCGGGGGGAGGGACCCTGCTCGGGAAGCCAAAGTGGGCGCCAAACAAAAGGTGAGTGGGAAACAGCTCCAAAGCTAATGCACAAAAAAAACTTGTTACAAAAGAGAGTGGAGAATGGAAATTTATGTGGCTTCGAGTTTACTGAGTAAATAATTCAAATTCTACCATGGTGATTTATGAAAATAAAAAGACTAAAAAGACATTTAACGAGCCCAGCAGGCAGCAGGTGCTTCTATTTTTACAAGTTAAGAGCAAAAATAAAAAGGCAGGAGCTTTTGCTTCACCAGGCTTTTTTCCTGTTTCATGGTTACAGTTTAAAATAAGAGCTCGAGTGTGCTTCAGGGATATGCTACACTCAGCAATTTTGCTACTCGAGAGAGGGGCACACAAACGTTTCTGTCACTCTTTATGCCGTGGGTTACGATTTCCACTCAACCACACGGAGAACGCTTCCAGATGTTCCTGGGAATTAAGGATTCTAGGGAGGTTTTACAGAAGTGACATAACCACCTACAGATTTCAGAGGAGAAGACTTTTTGCAACAGCCTGGTGTGGGACAGCACTCGACTCAAAGCTGCTGTTGACCATGCGCTCTTCAATCATAGAACCATAGAATGGTTTGGGATGGAAGGGACCTTAAAGACCACCCAGTGCCACCCCCTGCCCTGGGCAGGGACACCTCCCACCAGACCAGGTTGCTCAAAGCCCCGTCCAACCTGGCCTTGAACCCCTCCAGGGATGGGGCAGCCACAGCTTCTCTGGGTAACCTGGACCAGGGTCTCACCACCCTCAGAGTGAAAAATTTCTTCCTCTTATCTAGACTGAATCTCCCCTCTTTTAGTTTAAAACCATTACCCATTATGAACTTCTATTTATGAAATTATGTCTCATCACCTTTCTGTATGAAGTTGTTTATAGACAACTAGCGCAATGGAGATAAGATGACTTTGACTTCAAGCTCAGGCACCTTGCTGGGCATCTTTTCATCCCCTCAGGGGCAACCATTTAAATGCAGCCACATTTAGGGGGCAAGAAGCAGCCAGTGTTAGTAAAAATAAGCTTAAAAAAAAAATCACAGAGAAGGAAGCGCTGAGGTAGCAGCCCCACTGACCTGAGCAACCTCTGGCAATGTAGAAAGGAGCCGTGCCGCCCATCCTCCCTGCCACTTAGTTCTTCTGCCTGTCTTATTTATTCGATGGTCTCAGAAGAAAATCCAGTCTTTAAAGCCGACGATCCACCCATCTGCCAGCTTTATCCACCAGCAACCAAGGGGCCAGGCTGCGCCACATGTCGACACCTTTCTTCGTTGACTCCCATAAGGTTCATTGTGTGAAAATGCCTAATTAAGAGAAGAAGATGAGATTTTTAGGAAGTAAACCTTATGACTTCCCGTGGAGGGAATGTGAGCGGCAGCACTAAATCACAAGAGGTGGTAAGTACGGGCAGAGAGGCGACTTTGAAGGTAAACTGCTGCCTCAGAGTGTCGTGAGCTCTCAAGAGGTTTAGACTTCAAAATTACACATTTCAGGCACCGCACATTTGCAGCCTGACAGCAGGATTCCCCCGGCGAGGCTGGGGAAGGATCCTTGCCGTCCTGCGCACGAGGCTTTGTCAGATCAAAAAACCCAGCAGACAGTGATTGCAGATCAGAGGAGCTTACGGCTATTAAATCCAACAATTTGCCACTCTCCAGACATAAACCGGGATAATTCACTCCACACGCGTTAATAAATAACCCTCCTTCTTCAAGGCAGCCCCACGTGCGACAGATGGACGGACCACAAATTCAGATCGGTTTTTCTGACAACACGTAAAACATCAAAATATCAAAAACTCCCCTGAAAACCCCCAAACAACCCCACGAAAAGCTGCGGCAGCAGCCAGAGGTGTAGCCCATACACTGTGCAATGACAGACCACTGGAGCCGTGGCCAGCACTACCAACCCAGCCCCTGCCACCAGCGTCACCCAGTATGCCCAGTCCGACTGCTGCCACGGGCCCTTGCACACACCCCACGTCCAGGAGGGTCTGCCCGTGTGGTTCCCCCTGCTGAAAAAACACAGCCAAGGGCAGGAAAAGGGGCTGTTCTGGTTATACTGGAATTGTCCTTTCCCTGCATAGATGTGCTGCAGCTCCTACAGCCCGTGAATGCCCTGCCCGGACACACAGAACAGTCAGAGATCCCAGCGAGGGCTGTTCTTCCTGCTGTGTATAACTCTGAACCACCTCGTGACCTTGAAAAGAGAGGGAAATCATCTCGTAAGACTATTTAGCAAAAGGGCAAGAGAGAAAGGAATAGACATGGTCCAACGTGCTTTCTCCCTGGCGCTGGAAGGACAGGGAGAGCCTTCCCACAGGTATTTTTGTGACCCAACGAGGATAAATCCTGCAGAACACTTTAGGAACTCCGCAGAAAGTCAGCAAGCTGCATCTCCACCAGCTGTAAACTCCCCGTGTCAATCTAAGGCAGCAGAAAATACAGCCCTGCAGTCCTTGTAAGAGTGGGTTTTATCACCCAATTTAAGCAGCAGCTCAATTAGCTGCCTCGAACACCTTCACTTGGGCGCTGGGCTCTGCTGGGCGCTGCAGCAGAGGGACGGGGGGGACACGGGGGACCGTCCCGGGGTCTCATTCCCCACCATCAGCTGCGCAGTCACCAGCGGATGTTGCTGCGGCGATGGGAAATCATTTGGCCAGCATTAAAAATAAGGAAATAAACTCATTTTTATGACACAATGCATAAAATGCCCGGCTTCTGCTGGGAGTCTAAATTTGGCCTGTTTGGTTAATTTGATGGGATGCCATGAGCGAGGGCATGATTTGAAACCACAAGTCATTTTTCTCCTTGGAAGAGTGGATAACTGAGTCTATTAATCTGACAATACATTTAAACTGAGTTATTGTGACAAGGGACTTCCATTATCCATTTCATCTAGTTGCAAACTGTCAGAATAAATCTCAGGGGGTTAGGGAAAAAAGCTGCCTTCCTTTGTTTGCTGTTTTTCTATGCCACAACAGTTTAGATTTGGTTCACTTTAACTCATGATACTGTATAACTGTACGGGGGGAAGCTCACAGAGAACCTGGTATGGAAAATATAAACTTTATGGTCAAAGTTTCTTTTTAAAAAGGAATCAGAACATTAAAATTTGACCACCCGGCAGTACCTTGGCATTGACTTCAGTGACCCTTTTTCTTATACATTTTAGGGTTTTTTTGAACCATAACTGGTTCTCCCTTTGGAATCAATTAGCAAACACCTTTGGAAATTAAAAAGTGCTTTCCTAAAGCTCTGTTTTTTCTCTTGCTTGTAAAGCAAATTGACTCAAATAGTTAAAACTCTTATAACCAGAAATGAATCAACACAAGGCATAAAAGAGTAAACAATGGTATCAAGCTTAAGATGTCAAACTGCAATTCAGAACTGGAACTCAATTTTTTATGGCTCTTCCACTGACTCCTTAAGCATAGGGCAACTTATTCCCCCATCACTTATGCAGATGATATGATATGACACTTTCTTAGTATCTATTATTTGCTTATTTTTGTAACTAAACCTGTTCTAGTAGAAGACCAGTAGTTATTGATGTAACTGGCCAAAAAGTCTAGTGGCCAGAAAGGTTGGAGCCGCAGCGCCCAGCCCCTACTCTGCTGCCTTGGGGGAAGCCAATGTCGCTCAGGACCTGTAAGAGACATGTAAAATGCGCAATAAATTCATGTAATTGTGTAATTGCACACTCATGTTCACGGATATGTGTGGATGAAAGCAGGTAGGTGACAGCCCGCACAGAGTTGCCTGGGGAGCTCACTTTTCTCCGGTCCCCAGGGGCTGCATCCCTGGCCAGTCCCCCACCGAACAGCATCTTTGAAGGTTTCCTCCTGCAGTAACAACACTTTAACCCCCGTCTCGTACTTTGTTGGCAATTAGTCCCCATAAGTTTCATTTCAAAGCCACTGTGAGCTGCAGGAAGCCCAGAGAGTGGCAGATATATGCACAGCAAAACCACTCCCCCCCCTTTAATTACATCCTTTACAGATAAATATTAGTTTTGAGAAGTGAATTTTAGAGGTTTTTAAGAAATGCTAAAAGCTGGCTGTGCTCCCATGCAAAACACATGCATGAGCTCAAAAACCAAGTGCACCAGAGGAAAAAAAAAATATATCAAACCTACGTGTTTCTGGAGGGCAGATAAAACCCACATTGCTCCCCGAGCAAGATACGCCAACCTGGATATACACACACACACTTGCAGGTTTTTAAATAAAAAGCAGCTGCACTCTTAAGATTTGGCTGAAACAAATCAGTCCATCCCATCCCAGTACATAAAATATGTGAGATCCTGAAGCCAGGGGCAAGGTCAAACGGAAAAAAACCTCTATCCATCTTGAAATCTTTTACATGTCAGCTTAATTTCTTAAAAAGACCCTGCTAAGAAATAAACATTGTGACTTCAACTACTTTTAGTTCTACCCTCTCAGCACTATTCCTGTGAAACAATGAGGACTCTTAATTCATGATCTTCCCCAAAGTCATCGTTTGGTCTCAGGAGGTGGTCGGAAGCTCAGTGCAAAATGTCAGTGTCACAACTTCACAGCTCGACGCTGGCTTTTGATCAGATCTGGGAAGTGAGAATAGATGCAATATGCTCATTCCTTTACTGTGACTGCAGAGTATTCATTAGTTTTAATTATTTTTTAGGTTCTAGGGGGAACCATTAAAAAAATTAATCACGAATGGAAGGAACAGCAGCCGTATGTGGCCATAAAAAGACAATAAAGCATTTTAGGATACACACTTGTTATGATTTACACTCAAAACAGGACTAGAGGTAGCATATGGTGATTGCCATAAAGTACATTTATTATAAAAACACAGAGATTTATCTCTGAGCTCGGCTGCATGCAAGAAGTTGCATTCACTTTAACTTACATTCAGATTCTTCTAATACCGCAACTGGCTTTGTGTTGTTTTTTTTTAACCGAGCCAGGTTGCCACAATCCCCAGTTTGTTGTCCCTATAAACATACCCTCTAAACAGACTTTCTTCTCACCAATTCCAGCTGGACTATTCACGTGCCTGGATGCAGGAAAGGTTTAGATTTAAGTCAGGTCCTGGTTCCCCAGCCCCCTGCTCTTCTCCTGCAAGCGGTGAAGGCACCACCGCTGACTCCAGCTGCCCAGGACTCTCTAATTTGCTTTGCTTTAATTTCAGCATCTTAAACCAAGTAAATGTCTTGGGTGATAATTACTATAAACGGGGTATTATTATTTACTGTAAATAAGAAAAAACAGTATGTAAAATTATTACCTTAATTTCTTCTTGCTGACTCAGTATGGCAGGGAGGAACACCAGAAAAAGCAGATATTTACAGCATAGACGTCTTCAAGAAGGCAGCACAAATATTACGAAGTATTCCTATTAAAATCTGGAAATAATAAAAATTTTAATATATATTTTTACAGCTTCCATGAGGAATAGGCCAGGATACACCCCGTATGGGAGCAGAAGACACAGGGTCGGCTGTACCTAGGGCCAGATAGAGAACAGGGCTGAGGTCAGGATCATCAAGGGGATGATCTTTAAGGTCCCGACTCCAACCACTCTACGATCGACATTGCTTATGCTGTTTGCACTGACAAAGCAGCACACGAGTCTTCCCTGCCAATGCAGACCAAGATTTCAATGCTGTCCTTTCAGGATTGAACCATTAAGCCATCATATCTTCCTAGTATATAAAAAAAAAAAAATAAATAAAAATGGTCCAATGCTGAGGGTACCTACAGCCCCACCGCTTGTTGTTTCTGGTTTATAGTTTACTCCTTTCCTCTTCAGTCTGATCGTGTTTGAAGTCTGGAAGACAAAAAGGTCAAAGTTGTAAAATAACTGCTGTCTCCTTCTCCTTTCCTTCCCTCCAGCTCCAGAAAAATGCAAGAAGTGGGTTTCCGATTTTTTCAAGGAAAGGTAACCATTCTACCTCCTCTACCTCATCGTTTCTCTAGAGGCAAGAAACATTTTACCATCCCCACGGAGATCCTTCTCCTTGTCTTGCAGTGAACTTCCTCACACTTAGGTCTGCTGCCAGAAGACTGCAAACAGAGCTAATGAAACAGAGCTTGAAAACCATCACATTTAGTCTCTCCTCCCCAAAAAAAGCCATACAACCAGACTAAGCAACATATTCCTTCCTTGAAAGTGGTTGAAATGAACACTATGGAACGCTGAAGATTATTGATGCTTATTTCAGCCTGTGCCACGCTGCTTCTGTGAGGTGCTGTGAAGCTCCTGGTTGGTGCCAACACAGAGATAGCATTAAAACACACAGGCAAGATCCTGGGCTGATGTAAATCCCTGTCTCCAGTGGATTCCAGTGACTCCAATGGAGAGTGGGGAGTGACAGGACTGGAATCCTTGGGCTGCGCTGGAAGAGAGAACACCTTATTAACCATCCCCTTGCTGCTTCTACCCTGCACACCCGCTCCCCAGGCCGTAGAGCATCACTTCACCAACCAAGGTTTCACCAGTACTTCTTCGTGCTTTTTGGATACCTCTGGGACGAACACATCCAACAGCTGGGGCAGGGAATCATTTCCCATCCAAACTGGGCAGAAACACTTACTTCTTTTGCACAGAATGACTCATCTGCAGAAACAGCGCAGTTGTTGGGGCTAATTCAATGCAGCTTCTATTGAATTGTGGAGAGGCAATACAATTATTTGGAAGGTCTGAAAAAAGTGCAGTGATAGATATGTTTATGGAAAGTACATCAAAATAAATCACTTCTGATACAATTTTTCTTCCTCTGACATAATTATAACCATCCTTAAAATAATGCGACTTTTTTTTTGAATGGGGGTATTTATTTCAATTAAGTGGTATAAAGTATCAGATCCAAACAGAGCTGCAGGCAAAGGATTTGGTTATTTAGAATTATTCTGCATTAGAATTACACTGGCTCTATAGTTCTATATTGTACTCCGACGTTATATGAAATTAGGCACAACAGGGAGAAAGAATCAATCAGTCCTGGCTAAGGAATTGAGATAATAATGACTCATTTGACGGGATTGCTCTGGAAAATTAATAATGACGGTGGTAATTACTAACCTGGGATAGCTGCAGTGCTCATTATTCTCCTTTTACTCTATTGAATGTTAAGTATTATGAAGACATTTGTTAGGAACACTGAAAGCCTGCAGACAAGACTATCACAGACAAGGACTCTCCGAGAGGTCTGAAATCTGTCCTCCTTTTACACTCGCCAGGAAATAAACCCCAAACAATTGTAATATTTGATATATGGCACAGAAGGCGGCAAATAAAGTATTATTTTCAAGAGTCAATGTCTTGCAAGCCTGGTCCGTTGCTGCTCTGCTGCCTTTGCTCACCCGAGTTGAGGACCCGGCCCCATCACCTCCTTTGGGGAGGGAAGAGTTGATGCATCTCTGAGGATCCCATCATTTCATTAACCGTTTTATCACCTCTGTGTCAGCCATCACTCTTCTTGCTGACAACAGCTAAAAGCGGTGCCTTTTACAGCCCATCAACCCCACTCCTCCATCAGCGAGACGCCTCAAAGTCAAAGGGAGCAGGTTCCTCCTCAGGGCAGGAGCTCCTGGCCAGGGAATGAGGAGACACCGCAAGCTGAAGAGCTCACCCAAGGCATGTTGGGGATAGAAAATATTCTTTAATAGAACCAGAGAGAGAGATTAGACTCTAAAAAGCTGAGAGCGACTAACAATAAGGATGTCGAGCAGCTGTGCTCTCAAACATCTGTTCCACGCCCCACGGAGTGCATTGCACGACTTATTTATATTGTAAGTGGATCAGCAGAGGGTTTACCTTCTGTTGAGCAGCAAGCGATGGAACTGCGTGCCCTGTAACAGGGAAGAGGAAAAAAACCAACCCAACAAGTTCTTCTTGGGTAGTGTTGAAGGGAAACAAATTTCTAGTTTTCTGAAGGCGGCAGTGGTTTCTCAAAGCAGCAGCTCTCCTCCTTGACTGAGGGATTCTGGACTCCTAGACAACTTTCCTAATTACTCCCATTTTTCTGCCCAATTCTTTTTCCCAGCTGATTGAGCCCAAAATTGCTTCAGCCTTACAAAATGGACTCTTTTAATGCACCCTGTACACATATCACTGATTTTTTCACTTTAATCCCTTAGTGACCACCTTGCGTTGTATGCTAACTCCATCTTTTCGTGTCAAGATTGCCAAGCATGCAGTTTTTCCAGAAGGATTCATGAATTTAAGAATCTCATCTATAGATTTTAGAAAGTCGGAACACCTTTTAGTCCTAGAAATGTAAGGCATCTATTCAAAGCCCCTGTGATAAGGCAGCTTTTCCCCCTCTGTAGCTGGCCCTACCATTCTCCAGGGGGCTATAACGTTATTATGGGGCTCCCACTGCACCCCCAGCCCCCCAGGCTCAGGCAGCAGCTAAAGCTGGTTTAGCATCTCGGCCTCGCCCCAGCCTCCTCTCCTCCACTCAGTGCTTGGATAATGTGGTACCCAGGCACGCCTGAGGACACACGAGGGGACTTTATCCCATGGGGATGCTCCTCTGCGTGATCCACCTGATCTGCTCTGCTGCCGGGATTTTTACAGGCAGGGACATCCCACTGGGAAAGATCAAAGCATTGTCCCTCGTAATACTTAAACCTCAGCGAGCCACTACTGGGAAAAGTCAAGGCTTTTTTATTTATAATTGTAGCATCATTAATGCCACTTATTCTTTAGGATTTTGCCTTCTTATTGTTACATTAGATTGTTTTCAAACAAGGCAAGAACAGTGATATTCACTGAGTGCACAATTTTATCAAATGTCAAGGATGGGGGACACGAGCTCTGCTGGGGTAAAGGAAGATGATGACAATTTTTAAGTGCAGTCTCTGCTTTCAGGCCTCTTGTTTAGCTCCTTGGCAAACCCACTGTTACCCAGGCTTGTTGCTGCACCGTGCATACACCCAGTTACTCTGCTACAGCATGGAACGACAAAAGCAATCCAGCCATACAATTCAAACGATACACTTCTAGTTTAAAAATCCAGTTTTCTTTTAAACCTCTTTTCCCCTGTTGCCAGGACAGATCCTGCCTCCTTAATGATACCGAAATCCATCCTCCGGAGGAAGCGGGATTTGGATCGCTGCTCTCCAGGGTCGGTGTCACTGCATCAAATGGTTTATTTTATTAATCTGTGCAGGATTGAAGAAATACCCAAACCGGCTGCAGTTGCAGAGCTCCCCTGCTGCGTTAGCTCTGACCACTGCCTGGACATGTGAAAAATAACCATAAATAGAGCTCACCTTGCGCATCCCTCATAAGGGGATTTCATGGTATTTTAGAGAGGAGGTCAACAAAGTTAAATGAGACGCATAAAGTCAACAAGAACGCAAGAATTACAAAGGACAACTTGCAACCATTAGGCCACCAAGACAACGTGACCACAGATCTGGCTACCTGTCCCCAGAGCTAGCAGGTCTCTGTCGTAGTGGCTTCTGGTCCCATAGATAACCCCCATCATGCCTGGGTGCCAGCAGCCCTCCATAAACCATTTACAGGAATCGCTATGGCAGTGGCACTGGCCTTTCCTGAAGGATTCAAGCTCAAACAGAGCTTTCCCAAAGAACTGAGGATACACAGACATGCTGGATGACAAGCTCTTTTGAGCACCTCACTATAAGCATCAGTGTGGAGCTGCCACTTACCAAACACTTCTCACCATTAGTTTTCCCAACAGGAAAGGGCAGATTTGAGAGTCTGACTTTAGCTACGAGTGCTAAACGTTGAAAATAACTGGCCTGAGTAGGTGGGAAATCCATCAGTTTGAGAGCGGGGATCCTGAAGCAAGGATGAACAGAACTGTTCCGCAGCACAGACGCCTTTCGCAGCTTATCTGAAGCACAGCAACACGCTAAATCTCCGTCTCTGCTGGCAGCTGTGCTCAGCTTAGACTGAAATAGTCATTTATACAGTCACCTCCACCTGGGAGGATGTCACCTGCAAGCACATTTCAAGAGCAAGCCCAGATTTAGCAGGCTTATGATCCTGACTGACTAGAGCACTTCAAATGATCCGTGTCTGCTCTGTGCATTTCCTTCTCCAGCGTAAACAAAGGTACCAAATTTCTGTTCAAAAGTGCATGCAGGCTCAGAGTTAATTATTGTAATTATCAATTGAACAGACTCAGAATGCTAATCTATTATAAAGTGGTCTGTTAATTGGTGTTAAACTGTCATTAGCCTGCCATTTCCCATGTTATCAAGCTGACCTGGAGCACAGCGCGGTTGAAAAACCAATCCATTTCTCATTTCTGGCAAACACCGACTGCAGATTTGAAGAAAAAAAAAAAAAGTACATACCTGGAATTGCAATTACTCTAACAAGCAAAGGAAAACATCATTCTGCTGCTTTAAATTACAGGCTTTTTTACTACATGTAGAACTGTACTTGTATGTACCTTTCCATGTAGTGCTTTTTGCCTCGCTGCCTCCAGCGGTGCCCGTGATGCTCTGCCCACAGCCCCCGACCCCCCTGGTGCTGCCGTGGGCTCTGCCAGCTCAGGCGCTCATCGCTGCCAGCACAAGGACTCGATTCCCAGCTGCACATCTGCTCCAGGTGGAGCACGAGCTTTCCTCCTGGTGCCAGAAGCCTTTTCCACCATCAGAGTCTCCATTCCTTGACCCACCAAGCACAGCTTCCGTCCGCTCCTCCTTCAGTACCGCTGGGGGCTCAAGACCTGGTACCTGCAGGGTACCAAGCATCCAAGAACAGCGATGATCAGCATGTCGCCAGCCCCATGAATCACCCAAAAAGCATCCAGAGCTGTCCCTAAAGAGGTTCCAGAAAAAAAGAAAAAAGGACAGGTCCCAGGCTTGTCTCTTCCACTCAAAAAGTAGCTGCCTTCAGCCAGTCTTTGGGCTTTAATTTATAGAAGTGGAGACAGAAGATTGGCTTAGTCGCTTCTCGGAGGTCAGTGACGAAATCTGGGTGCCCAGCAGGGCAATGAACTTCCACTTAAACCTGCTGCAAGTGGGAGAGACGGTATTTCAATTTCAGACTATCACGAGGGAAGGCAGCACTGTTGACTGCTCTCGCTTCCCCAAAAGTCATCGCCAAGGTGGCATGAACCTGCCAGAGCATTTCTCAGGGCTCTCACCTGACTGACATTTATCTACACTAACTTTTCTTTCTTTTTTTTTTTTTATTTTATTTTATTAAATAACCAACTGTAAAAGTCCAGGGGAACTTAAAATGACCTTTATAAAATCCAAAAGCGATTCATTGTCTGAGACAACTTCACCATGGAGCAATCTCTGAGATACTTACTCACCTGCACGTTGCCTCCCTCTCCCTGTGAGGGCCACTGCACCCATCCCAGCACCCCTGGCCAGAGCTGGAATAGGGGAGCAGTGAATTTTCTATATGCAAATCAGAACCTCTTGGTACTCAGGTACTTTTAAAATCAGGTCTAGGATATTAGATAAGGGGGAAAAAAAAATGCTCAGATTCAGAAAGCCTGTGGAAATAGTGACTTGCCATTTCCTGAGACCTTCTACCACGTTTTAGCAATAACTAGGAAAACAAAGTTTTGTCATTTAGGATTATCTCCAGTTCTCCTTAGTTCGTACTCCTTCGCCAATGCACAGTTGTTGTTCTACCTTATTTATATCCTTTTGTACTTTCCTTTCAGAATCCTTCCATCACCTTCCTTTGCATGTTGACATTCTAACCAGATCACTGCAGAAGTACAAAAAGGAAGGAAATGAAACTTTTAGTGCCATCAGTAATAAACACAGGAAGTTTCTGGAAGTAGGAATCCATCTACTTCAATGCCTTTCACTACTGATGGCTATTATTCCTCAATTCAGGCCTGAGACATCTGACTATTTATCACTTTCTCTCCTTACACTGGTGGAATACCCAAGTATACCTGCATGAGCCTCATTTCTCCTCCTCCTCAAAAAACTTGCTAGTCGTCTTCTATTTGATATCCTTTACTGCCACACAGATGCTCACCCACAGGAAATTCCCATTTATTTTATTCCATGAGACCCTGTTACATTGATAAACTGATCCATGGGGCAACCAGCCATCCCATTCCCTTTTCTTGGTAGCAGATAAGCTAAGAGGCCAACATCACTTGTGTGCAGAAAACATAACCCCAGAACTGCCCATCCAGCAACAGGGCTTCTTTGTCAGCGTCTTCCACCTGAACTGGAAGGTTAAAATTAAATTAATTCTCACAGCCGACAGATACCTCTTCAAGAGCCCCAACGCAGATCATCAGTACTGTCTGTCAACTTCTAGCTCTCCGAATAATTTTCTCGGCAGTAGCTGCTGCATAAAACTCATATAGGTATGTAGGACTTTTACACATTGCACTCAACATTTTGCAGTGGTACCACTGACCACTTTTTTTTTTTTTGGCAGGAGATTATAAAACCATCAGTCCCGTCTTTTTCTCAGCCTGCCCTGTCACAAGCAGAATTTATTGTTGCTGGGATACTGTCACCAGGACATTCGCTGGACGTTTTGCTTTGCTTATCTTTTACTCTTCAAAGTGCTACATATTCTCTGTCTTTTATCTCCCTCATTGTTATTCCACCCATTGCTTACACCTTTACGGTTCCTCCAGTCGCCTTCATGTGATCTTGCTGCCTTATTTTCTGCCGGTGACTTCAAATTCTGCTTGAGTGCGTGTTCCTTTTACTGCACTAAAGGAAAATAAACCTCTACAGATGGAAAGCTACCTCTTCTGCTGCTTGGGAAAACGGACTCTACAAGCTTTCCACTAGAGGAATCACTTGGTGAGGCTTGCAGAAGACTGATGAGTACGATGTCAAGGATAGCTGTCAAAATGAGAAATGCCCATTATAGCTCCCTCTACACTTCAAAAAATCTTGTCTACTTTTACTTCACTTTATTGATACTCACTGACATGGTCCACAACGGATGTAGAGATGGAGGAAAGACCAAAGGCAAGTTTTTGCTATTTCAGGAGATCAAGATCTTGTTCAGCATACTCATTCAAGCGAGTGGCTCCTCTGAGCACCGTTCTTGTAGAGAATGAACAAACGAGTAAAGAAAAAACATCACTGCATTGATCTGTAATTTGTCCTTAATTACTTTAGGATTGAAATAAAAATGAAAAGATTTCCACATTACTGTTAAGAAACTGTTTTAGTACAGGGAAAATAATTAAAACCTATCCTTAATGTCTTGGGATGCAATGGACTGATTGCTAATGACTGTTCACAAGTGCCAACAATGATATTCATGGAAAAAAAGGAAGACTGGAGAATGCCATGAAACGGCATCTGAGCATTGTTTCTATTTTCTCAATCTTTCAGTCAAAGACGTGCAGCCTTTCTTTAACAGAAGGCAAGCAAAAAGCACAGGGCTCTCTCATTTCTTGGATGGTTAGTCAAGACTTACTGTTCAGCAGATGCGCACAAGGAGGGTGTTTCTTCTGCACTGAATAAACATCTTTCCTTACAGACACTTGCTTTTGATGCTCAGCCGAAGTGGCCTGTTGGGAGATCAGGACAGAGAAACCCAGATGACTGGCTTGCCGCTTCTGTTTCCTTTGGCAAGAAGTTGGGTGCTAATTTAAAACAAAGCGTTGGCTTTTTTACGGGGTGTGTGGGCTGGCAGCCTTATGCTTGCAAAGGCATGCAAGGCTACAGGCAATGCTTTTCTTCTTTGCTTTTTTTTTTTTCCCCTTTTAAGTAAACGCAAAAGGTCTCTTCTTTTTCATCAATGTAAATGCGGTGCAGAAGTTCCCAATTAGTGATTGTGCCTCAGCTCCTGTTGAGGGTGATGGCCAAACTCCTAAAACCACATTGTTTTATGACTCTAAGTACCAACATTTTTTCCCCCCACATCAAGAACCCACATCTAGTGGTGTCATCTGTTCCATCGGAAACTCACGTAAGGAAGCCACATCTACTGGAACAGCCCAACCAACCAACTTTGGCCCTTACCATGTATTTCTGATTGCTCCCTTTGCTTTGCTGTTATTATAGTGTTGCCATAACTTTTCTTTCACATATTGAAATCATAGAATCGTAAAATCATCTACATTGGAAGGGACCTTTCAGATCATCTAGTCCAACCATCAACCTAACACTGACAAAAACCATTGCTAAACCATATCGCTAAGTACTACGTCTACTTGTCTTTTAAATACCTCCAGGGATGGCGACTCAACCACTTCCCTGGTGGTGATGAAATGATAACCGAATAACACAATTTGTACGTCCTAGGAATCTGTAAGAATTGCTGAATTTTAAACCGATCCTCTCCAACTTGGTCATTGCGATGCTGGGTTTGGCACTGCAAACCAGCACCAGGCTGATCTGAGCAGTTTCTTTGTGCCTAGGGCTCGCTCATGAGTGGCCTTATCAGGATTTGTCCGTTTGGATGGAGAGCAAACGGAAGCATGAATGTGCAGAGGGCTATTTCTCAGCAGTAATTCCCTTCCCGGATGCTCCTGGTGCAAGGCACTGAAATCGAGCTTGCTCACTCTGCAAGCGGAGCAAACGCCCTGCCCGTATCAATCCCTCACAGACACCGCGCTCCCTGCAAAAACAACAGAAAAAAGGCAATTGAGTTCCTGGGGGCGAGAAGGGGGAGTCATCTTCTAAAGAGCATCCTTCTCCATTCGCTCTCCATGGGAAATAGCTCTCTAATTAAAGCGTTTGGTAAGGACCTGCCTTGCCTCCTGCTTCCTCCTGGGGTGAGGCGAGGACAGGTGATGGTGGCAGGACCTCCTGCTCCATCTAACAAGTGTAGACCTCCCAGGCTGAGACCCACCCCCGGAGATGGATAGAAAACAGCATCCAGAAGCAGATGAGGAGCTGGAGATGACCGGGAGGGCCCTGGCAATCACCAGATTGACTAATTGCCTAATTCACTCGTTTTCCAACAACACGAGTAGACAAGGAGCCCGAGTAAATTGCTGGGGCAGATTATGTATAACCCTTTGCTGCGGGCAGGTTGTAAAACTACAGGCTAGCTTTCGAGAACTGTCTGGCCTCCACAATTACATTTTTTTTCATGTAGTAATTTCCTAATTAACAATTTCTCCCCTTTGAAGACCTGCACTGTCAAATTGGCTTTTTTTTTTTTCTATTCTGACAGCAGCAAAATTATTTATCCCATTTCCTCCCATAGAGTTCACTTTATGTTCTAATGAACTATGGTAAGAAGAGACCAATACAGGAAAATACACAAAAGTTACCCCCTGCCCAGATCAGAGAGAAATTTCTTATCTTTGACACCTGCTGGCAATTAATCCTTTGCATGCTTGAATTTACAATTAGTAGCCCTCCTGTAACGGGACTCCAGTGTGCGATACCAGCTGCTGCTCAGCGCTGCCCTCTGCCTCCCCGGGCTCCCGGAAGGGGCTGAATCCTGCTCCTTTATTTTACAGCATCCAAGGAGGAAACTCCTCTCTCCCCAGTATCCACAAAGGGGGCACTTGGGCACGCACCAAACCCCCTGTTTTTATGCACCGTGGGTTTTACATGGATCTGCCTCGTCGGTGGGGGACAGACAGATATTTTCCTACAAAAAGGATGTGGATTGGGATCTCTCGGTCCTCCCACGTGCCTCCACCAGACCCCCTCACGTGTCCTTCAGCCCATTGGGTTGTGCTTGCAGAAAAAGCCTCTCCTCCTCTCCCAAGGTAGTGACTGCTTAAGTTATCCCACCTTAATTGCCAATTTTTCTGCTCAACAGGCAAAATCGGCTTACCTTATTCGCTCCCTTCTGGCCCTCTCTGATGAAGGCTCTTTCTCCCTGGCTTGTGACCACCCAAACCCAGTGACCTGCTGTGTTGGTCCTCCTCCAGAGCTCCAGCCTATAAAGCAATGAACAGCTACAATAATCGCATCCTTTAGCTACAGATTTTTTATTTATTTATTTATTTATTTTTAAGTTTGCTATGGAATCTGGAAGGCCAAGGAACCTTCTATAACATCAAATTAACTTGCATTTAAACTTCTACCCTATCAAGTACTCGGTACAGATTTTTCAATCCAGGGTTTTGTTGGACTGTAACAATACCCTGATTTTGCCCATCTGAAATTATTTCTGCACTACATACAATGAGTCAGCTCTGCACAGTGCAGAGAACTGAACAGAAATACTGTATAGAAATACTGTAAAGAATACTGTTCTTTGAAGCACTACTGGCATTTGAAAGCCATTTAGTGCTTTAAAGAACAGTACTTTATTAAGTATTTCAAAGGAACTTTGAAAGTACTATTATTTCTTATTTTGCTATTAAAACCTGCAAGTTTGAAAATTCATCATTATAGGACCTTTGATGCAAAAATCTATGAATAAAATAAATTCTGAAGGCTATTTTCACACTAAGTTATATTAAAACATTCCTTCATCTCCCTTATTAATTTAATGCACATCTCCGAAAGCATCTTAAATATTAGGAATAATATTCTACTAAATAATCCAAACCCCCTATGGCTTCTTGAATTTTCTTCCATTAACAAACTGTGATATTTCTCCCTGCTTCCTAGTGACCTTTAAATAAACTTTTCGGGTTACTAATTAGCATGATAAACAATAGATTCCCATTTCACGGGCAATTTCACGGTCAAGCAACCCACTAGAGACAGGCTGCACGCTCTGCAATATTCATATCTGCAGCAAGCATCGCGGCGTCTCTGTAAAAGACATTTTCTTTCAGCAGTATCTCTAGGAACACGTGTCGGTGTGGTTTTTGCTTAATTCCCGATAGCTGAGCCTAATTCTTTCGTTAGCATGCCTAAGATATGAGAGGAGTGGTCTCACACGGAAGGGGAAAGATGTTTTAAAATTCACAATAAGGGCAGCAAATGGCCCGAATGGCAGCAGAGCCCGACAGCAGGGACAGTCGGTGTGCCGTCGAGGAACAATACCCACTGCACCACTGTCGCAGCCAATTCCTTATCGTTCTGCTCTCAGGGCAAGTTCCTCTTGTCTCTTCTCAATTATGCTTCATTTGGTTTTATCACAAAATTTAATTTGAAGCAGTTGCTTTGCAGATGGGTTAAAGCATGGGTTGGTGGGTTTGGGTTTTTTTTGTTTGTTTGTTTGTTTTTTGTTTTTTTTTTGTTGTGTTTTTTTTTTTTTTCTTCTTACTTTTCAAGCAAGAGAAGACGAAACGGTAACTGGGATGGTATATAAAACCAGACCCCGTTAGGGTGTAGTGTGGGAGATGATCATGGTGGGAACTCTGCACGCAAGGAGTGGTTTGTATGTCTGTGTACGGGTATTTCTGCCCGACGAGGGCCACGTAGCTGCCTGGCTTCCTCCCAAAAAGCCTTAAAGGACTCCAGCTGGTGCCACCCCCCCGCCCCAGGGCTCACTCTGTCACCGCCACCAGCCACGGTGGCTTCCTCCCACTGCGAGGCGAGGACAGCCAGCATCTGTGGCACCAGACAGGGAGGGGGAAACACCTCCTGAAATTTCAGTGTTGCTGTTCAAAGCGGGGAAAAAAAAAAAAAAAAAGACCACAAGAAAAACCAGAAAGACCCAAGCAAACAACAAGTCACAGTGCTGAAGTACAGAAGGAGATCTGAAGAGGGGCTTGTCTCCCCGCAGGTCAGCAGGATGACTGGATGGGAAAAGCAGGGGCTGAAAAAGCAAGCAGAAAGGCAAGGGCAGGGTGTTTAAGAGGAATAAGCACTTGCTGCCAGCTGGGGAGACTGTTCCTAGTCTCATTTTTGCCACTGACCTCAGAGGAGGACTTAATTTAGGAGAACTGCTACAATCTCATCCCATCACAGAATGGTTTGGGACGGAAGGGACCTTAAAGCCCATCCAGTGCCACCCCCTGCCCTGGGCAGGGACACCTCCCACCAGACCAGGTTGCTCCAAGCCCCCTCCAACCTGGCCTTGAACCCCTCCAGGGATGGGGCAGCCACAGCTTCTCTGGGCAACCTGGGCCAGGCTCTCACCACCCTCACAGCAAAGAAGTTCTTCCCCACATCTCATCTCAATCTCCCCTCTTTCAGTTTAAACCGAAGGTCTGAAATAGGAAGGGGAGGGTTTGGTGTCCCATATTGGCACGAGGGAGAAACACAAACAAACCTTGAACACGTTGACCGTGATCCAGGCTGAGAACACACGGTGCTTGCTGCTGCCTCTTGTGCGGCAGGAGAGTCCCACGGGTGGCCACAGGAGCAGGGTCCCCCAGAGCCCACGGCCAATGCACCCGGTGCCCCGTGGCTCTTCAACCGAGTTCATGAGCAGCAGAGAATGGGAAGATAAACCCTGTGTCAACAGCAGCGATGCAAAAAAAGAAGAGGAAAAACATTAAAGAAAGGCCTGTTTGGTGAAAACCAGGTAAAAACTGCAGGTACAGCAAGGCAGGTCCCCTCATCTCCCCCCATCCCTGCCTCTACCAGCCAGTTGCCATAGAAACCTGTTACTGCACAGCTCTGGGGCCCCAAATCCTGCAAACCTCCAACTGATGCTTGGGAAACCCATCCCTCCACACCGTGTTCTGGGAAGGTCTGCCCTTCCCTGCGCCAGCTCCGGCTCCCGGAGCGGGGAGAGCTATAGAGCGCCGAGTTTCCTACATCCTGTTTGTGCTACTTATTTTAAGTGAGTTACAGGCAATCTTTCATTTTATATGTGTGCCCATATATATGAAAATAACATTATGTGCCTCATTTTCTGGGAAGATACTTACACCGCAGCACGCTAGATAAAGAAAATAGTGTATTGATGGAAAAGAAATAACAAAATATTAAAGGAAAATCAATAAATGCTTTGAAATCTCATCCTTCAGCCTTACCTAACTTCATTTAGGCAGGCAATAAAGTTCCCACGAGCTCTGAAGGCAGGCATGCTGCGGCGCTGAGCTGACCGCTCTTACTGCTGGCACGAGCTGGAGAGAGGAGCAGACAACCTTCTCGGAGAGATCAGCACATTCCCAGGGCCTGGCATAAAGCACTAAAAAGAGAAGCTGGTTTTTTTTTGGTTTTTTTTTTAATTAAAAAAAAAAAAAACAGGCCTATATTAATCAACAATCAGCATTCATCTGGGCACCTGCAAAGCAGCCCGTTACACTGACTGTCCCCAGCTGTGATGCTGCTCAGGCTGCAGCAGAGGCAAAGGAACCCCCCAACACTTTCCTAATTGTTCAAGTAAATAAACCTTAGCTTGTTTTACCTTTTTCAGCTGGAGACGTTCGGTGTCACCTCCGTTTTCCAGGGGAGGAAAATGGGGGGGAGCGGGCAGGTGGGGGCACGCTGGGTTTCTGCCACCCTCTTTCAAAATGCAGGAGAAGCTGCTGTCATTAAATGCTTTTAGAGAGGCCCGTTCTCTTTCAAAAGTGGGTCCAGAATTAGGTTAGTAAGTCGATATTTAGACACAAGATGATGTGCCCTGGTTTTCCAAAGTGCTGAATACCCAGAAGTTCCCTTGTGGGGCTTGAAACTTTTATTTTCAGCACCTCGTTTTATAAAAAGACCATCTGTAACAGCGAGCTCGAGCTGCCATGTAATTAATTCCAAGTTACATAAGCCATTCATGAATAAGCATTATTTTCCATATATTAAACTTGCAGAGACAGGTTTCAAAACTGAATTGGTATTTAGGGAGGTAGGCCTCAGAAATTATCAATTAATGCTCCTTGACATTTTATAAGTATGTTAATTTATATTAAACCTACTGCAGCTAACTTTGCATAAGATAACTCCGAGCCTCAGTCATAAACCAGGAAGACTTATGCAGTTCAGGAGCATTATGGCTGCTCTTTATCATCTTGCTTGACATAATGCACATTGTGCATGCAATGCGGTGAAGATAAACACATATATAAAGCAGGCAACTACCTCAGTTCACACAGACTATCATATTTATGACCATTTGCAGAGGCTTAATATAATTCATTTACTCTAGGTGCGAGAGTAAATACATCATTATAAAGCCAGGAGCCAGGCTGTGAGAGGCAGGTCTCGAGATCTGCTGCCATCCAGCCGAGTCGGCAAAAACTCCTTCCTCCTTGGAGGGGTGGCTGGTGGTGGTCGAGGGGAAACGGATGGGAAAAACTGGGTCCGGCGCCGCTCGTTGCTGAGCAATGCAGCCAGGACACAGCAAGAAAAGGGTTAAACGTGGCTCCAGAGACTGAAAATCCTGCTCACCGGAAAGGAAGACATTCCCCACCTCAAGCGGCCACTTGGAGTGGACCAAGGCAGAATGTTTCTGCAAGGAGCCGGGGTACTTTGGGCAGGGGAGGGATGGTGCAGGTATCCACCACGGGCACAAGAGGATGGAGAGCCAGGTTCGACATGAATTTGAACACGGGTATCAGAGCAGAATACAAGAAGGTGTCAGGGGAAATGCGGGAAGCATGTTCCCAGGGCTGCTCATGGAATACTGTGTGATTCCCACTCGGGATGTCTCCGAGCAGCTGCTGCTGAGCTGGGTTTGCTCCGAATCAGCATTTTGGGGGCCTCCTTCCAGCCCCACAAACACCTTTGATGAATGATGGGGGACCGCTCACCCAGACACTTTGCCCGTTGACTTTGCCACTAGTATCAGTACATCACATATCACTAATCAAGGGCAATTAAGACCTAATTACTCCTTCTCTGTCGCGCTCGCTGCAATCGCTCACAGCAGTACGAAGGAGCAGAGGGCGGGCAGACAAACCTGCCATTTGGATTTCCCATCCTTTCACACCTGCTTTGATCTGATGCAAAACAGGGCAGGCAGTAAATCAAACCAGAAAAACCATCTGACCTCACAGATTACGAGAGGATGTACCACTCAAAACGCGGCATCTTCCAGGTTCTCAGTTAAACTGGTATCAGCCTGTCTTCCCTGAATCCCAGAGACAGGCTGGACAGGCACGTACCTGTGACTTGACAGCACAGTTTCAGATGAATGTTTAGTAAATGTAGGTTTCAATAGATGTTTCCAGAAATCGGAAACATTTTGGGGCTATATCTTCAACAATCATTGTCTACTCTATTCCGTAACGAATATGAGTGATTGCTTTAGGAGATAAAACACGTGCACAATTTTCCTAAAAAAGATCATAGGGAGTGATAAGAAATGAATTATACAAACACAGGGAGAAAACCAAAAAAAGGAAGGTTGTTCTACAAGAAACACAGCTGATACCTTGATATCGTATCACTTTGGGAAAGGAAAAAGGGGGGCATAAATTAAGCATTTCCTTCTGTAAGTAAGTTTTAAAGTGATCTGATTACAACAGCTCCCAATAGCACCATTCCATGGCAGCAAAGAATAAAATCAATAACGAGCATCAACATTTTCATTTTGTTTAGTGGTTCTGTAGCTAAGTGAAAATCCGCGTTTCAGTCACGGCTTGGCCAAGGGAGGGCCACGACTAACCCAGGTAGAACTTCTCCAGCTGATGTATCCAGGAATTGCTCATTTATTGATTAACAAAGAACAACGTGGCTTCAAAGGCGACACTGTGGTGCGATTATTTTGGAGAAAGTATAAAGCTTTTAGGACTTGATTTGACTAATGCTGCTGGAGGATTTGTTAGAATTTAGCAATTTAATGGCCATCTAACAAGAGGACACTGCTGTCTTAATCTATCCTTGAATATTAAAATATCAAAGTAAAGGCTAATCCTTGTTCCCAATGGTTTAAACAGACAAAATAGAGAGGAAGTGGAACCCAAAACCATGGTTCCATACATCAATGGCACAGTGAACGGACACCAGGCCCCAGGGTCATCGCCCACAGCTTTTCCCACCAGAGAAAAAGAAAAGAGAAAAACTTTTCAGTCTCTGCTATAAAATAGCTTCCTTCCACTGAAGTCCGAGTGGTGTAAAACTTTTCTCAGGTCTATACCCAGCATTGCACTTGTCTACACACAAATAAGCAGCCCCTGCAGTAATCCACGCCTTGAATATCCATCGATTTCCATGGCCACACAGCTGCCCACATCTGGGCAGTGGTTTCCTGCGTTCGTCACTCAGGAGATGGGGCTGGCAGTAGAGGATGGCAGGAGCTCATTATAACAGTACCGCTCTCTTATTTCTAAGTATTCCACCCTTGTATGACAGAAATCTTACCAGAAAAAACTAACTGAAAATCAGAAATTTGCCCATGTGGAGGCAGAGCAGCCTGGCCGTGTTCCCTAATAACACATGGAGGTTGGCAGCGATAAGAAATGATTCTTTAGGAGAAAGGTGAGTGGAAAGTGCTCCAGCCAGGAGAGGCAAAATATGCTAAGCCTACCATAGAGCACCAGCTTCTGTGATACTCCTCTTCAAAGCCTAGTGAGTATTTTCTTTCAGAAAAAAAAGTAGGACAAAAGACTATAATCTTGCAGTGCTGTGGTTTCATGAAACAAATAAATATGGGTCAGGGGAAAATTCATGCCCTTTTCCAAAAGCTTCCCTAAGTTCCTGCTCAGAAAAATCAGCTTTGTGATTTGATGGAGCTCACGTGGTGACCGAGGGACCAGCGGAAAGGGCAGGGTGCAGGTTTCAGCCGATGCCCCCCCCCCGCCCCTTAGCTCAGGGGTTTGTCTGTGCCCCCGGCACTGCTGTGAACCCCACTCCTGCGTGCAGCCCCCCCGGCATTGCTGTGAACCCCACTCCTGGGTGCAGCCCCCCCGGCATTGCTGTGAACCCCACTCCTGGGTGCAGCCCCTCACGCTGTGGCCGAGGGAGGCGAGCGGCTGGGTGGGCCACGGTGTGCTGCACTTCCCCGGTCAAACCGAAGGAATTCTAACCAACGGGGGTTCAAAAACCCAGGACCAACTCAGGGAAGAGTTAAGCATATTCCTATCTCCCTTTGAAATAGCAGAGTTGTCTTTTTAAAATATATATGTAATGAAAACTTATGTGCTTGCTTAAATCTGGCGCTGAAGAGCTGTTTTCTTCTCCCAAGCTGCCATCTGCCATATTATCTGATTCAGAGAACACTTTCTAAGAGGTGCAAAGTAAGATCTGAGGCCACGGCGGGCTACTGAAGCCGGTCTCAGCTCGCCAGAACCAAGACCAAGTGACAGGAGAGGCTGAGGCCGGCCGGAGCATCGCTGTCCTCTGCCTCCACCTCCCTCCTCTGGCATGCACAGACCTCAGGGCGGGATGGCGGTGCTGCAAGCCAGAGCAACAAAAAATAAAGAGAGACGAGTACTTTTCTTACAATAGCTGCAGATTTTCCTAATCCCATGTCCTCTGGACCACCTTGACGATGCTCTGAGCCTCTGTTGAGCCCTGGCTAAAGCAAGCACGTTTCATCACCCAGAGAAGCTCAAGCTGTCTCACATGTGGGAGCAAGCAGACCTTTCTGAACCACTAATGAGCAAATAATTCACTTTCAACTACAAATAGACAGTCTTGTGTAAACTCACAGAATAATCCTGCACTGTACACGAGCCAAAAGCAATAAATGCTCTGCGCCATGTCTTGACAATAAAGCTAATGCACATGGCTTGCTTCATCAGAGAGCGCAGAGCCTCGTTAGCTCAAGCATCCTTCAGCAGAACCCTGAAAGAGCCGGATTAGGCTCTATAAAAGCCCTGGCACCACGTCTGTTAAATGACGTGGCGGTTTTTACACTTACTGGAGTAATTTCCCTCTTTGCGAGGCCGCGCTCCGGAACGCAATGCAGCGGGAGGAACGGGTGTTACCGGTGCCCCGCGTGCTGCCTGGGCTCTGTGGGGAGCTTCGACAGCGGCGTGACCCTCTCCATCCCACGCCGAGTGTATTTCCAGCGTAACACACCGCCCACCCGGCGAAGCCATGAGTTTGTGACAAGAAAACATCGAGGCGGTTCGTGCCGGCCGGCTGAATTCCCCAAGCGGGGGATAACAAGCCGAGGGATAACGTCAGGAGGAGCTGAGGAGAGTTGAGCCTAATAAAATCTTCAGCCAAAATCTTCAGCCCCGGGGCAGAATGCAGCCGAGACCGCTGCCTCGATACGACTGGCATTTGTTTCTCAAACACGGACACTTTTCAACAGGCGGCGTAGGAGGGATTATACGGATCATCTCAAGGGCAACACGGGCATTTGCGAGGAGAGAAGCCTCCTCCGTCTGGAATCCCAGGAAGGAAGAGATTCAGTCCCTGTGTGCCGCAGCAGGAATCACCTCCCAGCGCCCTTGGGTTTCGCCACATCTCTATTATTTGGGGAGAGGAACAGAAGGCTTATCGAAACACTTTTGGGTTTTTTCCAATGGGAAAATAAGAACCGGTATGTTCACAATAAATGGATATTTGTATAGAAAGCCACGTACTTGGAGATGAAATCTTTCCAGATTTTAGCAAAAAGCCCATTTTCCCAGATTCCATCTGCATTTCATGGTTCCCACTCTCTCACCCTTTTTACTGTCATTTTCCCCACTGAGAAAAACTGAGGGAGAAAAACAGCACAAAGAAGAGGTTCTGCCCAGATTTAAAATAACAGTTCACTGAGAAAAGCACTCGCTTTTTGAAGGGCAACTCTTTTCAGACAATTTTCCCGCAGGAAAGGCTGGGATATTTGCAGAAGGTCAAATGCTGCTGGTGCAACCAGAGTCAGTGTCTTCACCAGTTTTATTGCTGGCTTTGTGATTGCTTCACCTTAGCCAGTTTGGGTTCAAACCCAGAAAATTTCAAACTCTGGAAAGGTACTAACCAAGGGCTGTTTGGCTCCTTCAAGCGCAAGGACAGCTTCGAGAGCTGGAGGTCTGAGACCTGCTGGGCTTTCTGAGCCCCAGGAGATCCCACAGAGCTGGAAGCCTGGGTGGTGGGCGGGAGAGGAACGAGCTGTGGGTTCCAGACCTCGGGGCACCCACCACGCCGCTGATGTGCAGACCCGCTTTCTGCATAGATATGGACCTTGTGGTACCAACACTTTGGCTGCCTTCCATATCTAAACCGTACAAACCTCCAGAAACTGGGATCTCCACCTCGTCCTGCCCCATGGCACCACGGCTCAGCGTTGTCCTCCCCGCTGCGGGCGCCGGTGGTGGGAGGAGAGGTGACGAGCAGCACAACGGGGGAGCAATCAGGAGGAACGCATCACACCAGCCAGCAATCTGGAGACTGTAAAAATGAATAGTTTGTGTTTCACTGATTTTGATGCGGTCGTATCATCTGTAAATTACATACCCAGCCATTTTTCCAGTTAGCCATTATTCTGTCAGGCGATCGGCTGCCAATTCCAGCCCTCCTAACCATATGCACGGCTGTAAACCTTGAAAGCAGCTGTCTCCAAAGCAAGCCAGTTCGGGAAGAATAGGAAACAAATTACATAAAAGCAGATTAACTTCTCTTTAACTTCCCTCAAAATATTTCTTCCCCACAGCCTCTGTAATCCCATTTTTTAAGGGAATTTGGTCTCTTTATTTCTTATACTTATCAGTGTGACTTGAATTTAAAGCTTTATATTTCATGTTTCTGCCCATGGACCTGTTGCAATTATAATCCTCAGCCTTTTCAATGGTGGGGACGGCTCTTTGAGCAGTTTTCAGCCTGTTGCACTGATACTTCCCACAGGACAAAGACGGCCAGTGCACGCTCAGTGCGTTCAGTTGAGCAGCTCCTCGGTGGGCAGCAGCAATATTCTGGCAGTCTTGGGGTTTTTATCGTTTTCTCTTTTAATCTTGGTCCACTTGGATACATAAACTCCTTTCAGGGAGTTGCAGAGAGCGAGAAGGTCTCCCCTCAGCCTCCTTTTCTCCAGGCTGAACCCCCCCAGCTCCCTCAGCCGCTCCTCACAAGACTTGTGCTCCAGACCCCTCACCAGCTCCGTTGCCCTTCTCTGGACACACTCCAGCACCTCAACGTCCCTCCTGTTGTAAGGGACCCAAAACTGGACACAGCCCTCGAGGTGGCGACTCACCAGTGCCCAGTACAGGGCGACAGTCACTGCCCCACTCCTGCTGGCCACACTGTTCCTGATACAGGCCAGGATGCTGTTGGCCCTCTTGGCCACCTTGGCACACTGCTGGCTCATGTTCAGCTGGCTGTTGACCAACACCCCCAGATCCTTTTTCCCAGGCCACTCTCCAGCCACTCTTCCCCAAGCCTGTGGTGTTCATGGGGTTGTTGTGACCCAAGTGCAGGACCCAGCACTTGGCCTTGTTGAACCTCACACCATTGGCCTCGGTCCATCCATCCAGCCTTTCCAGATCCCTCTGTAGAGCCTTCTTACCCTCACGCAGATCAACATTCCTACCCAACTTGGTGTCCTCTGCACCAATCCCCTCGTCCAGGTCGTTGATAAGGATATTACCAGAACTGTTCCCAATACAGAAGGTGGACCAGCCCCGGTGTGGGACCACAGGAGGGTGAAGAGCACACAGAGCCCTACCTAAAATTAGGGTGCAGCATGGGAAGGTGTGAGTCCTGGGGGACGCATTGCTGAGGCCTCAGTTATGAGCTGGAGAGTGAGGAGAATAGTGGAGGAGGTGGTGTTAGGGCCATGGGTTAGAGAGATGGAGGGTACTCAGAGGTGGGCACAAGGGCAGCTCATAGTTTGTGGCCAAGGTTTACTTATTCTGCTCTCTATAAAGGCCCTCTCTCCTTTCCTTACTCAGAGAAAGACCTCGGGGCTTGTAGGAGAGATGCTCTACTGCCCTTCCCCGGACCACAGGCAGCCGGGGCTGCTGCTCCACTGCCAAAATCCCATTGGGAAGGGCTCTGCGCAGTGGAGGAGCCTTGGGGAAGGAGCTGGGTGACCGCCCCGTCTCGCTCCGCTGGGCTCAACACCCCAGGAAAATCGCGTGCGACGTGGGAGGAGAGGATGACTGGTCCCTTCGGGGAGAGCAAGAGATCAGAGAATTAAAAACTGAATGAGCTCCCTGTGCCCTCTGCAATTAAAGGGAACTTGAAAGAGTTTCAATTTGGTGATATCATTAATTTCCCCTCATCCTCCTCCCTCCTGCTGCAGTTCAGAAGAGTCCTTTTCAACTGTTTATTGACTGCGTGATGAAAGGCTGAGCTGGAGAGACCCTAAGAAAAGGAAAGTTTGAAAAGTTTTCAGCCCTTTCATCAGTTCTTTAAACAATGTTCAGAAAAACATGAGAGAAATACTATGTTTGAGAGAAATAGTGTAATTAAAGCTGCGTGCAGTGGGCTTCACTGTCCGAATGTGACTCGAATACTCGCAGCCCTATGTCGTGTGAAGATTTAGTTTGCAATTTTGTCACAAACAAGGCTGTTAAGAAACACATTTATACTTACCCAGCTATTTCCTTTATTTGCTAAGGAACAAAATCGCGCTGGTACACTAGCTAGGTAGGAAACGCAGCATGTTAAGAGTTTAAAAATAACTGATGTGCACAGAACGTGTATATGGCACGAACCCAGGGATTTTAGGGAATGTGGGATCATACAGTGTGCCAAGCACCTCCAAAATAAAACCTGAGCAGAGGGCACCCCACAGCTGCACGGGCAGGACCCACGAGTTCTTGACTCGCCTGAGGAGTCTGTCTGTCAAAGAGCCCAGAGGAATATTTTTTAACACGTCCGTCTTTTTTCTGCCAAAATTTCCATCTTTCTCAAGACCCCACCTGAAAATTTCTGCCCCTTTTTTCTTTTCCTGTAATTCCTTACACAGTCTCGTCCCATAGCTGGAAGGTAACTGAGTCTTGATAACTCATAGGATGGTCCTGTAGATGACGGGAGCAACCAAGGGATGGGTTTCTACAGCAACATAACTGGTGTAAAATGCCCTTGTCTAGGTCTACTCACACAACACAAACAAGCCAACGGGAATTGCTGCCAAATCTCACTTTTCATGACTCTTAAATGGAAGAAATCCTCAAAAATATCCCAAGCCCATCACGTTTCCTGGGCACAGTTTGCCCACAGGAAGGATCAAAGATTTCAAACAACTCCACTTCATTGGCACAGATTGATCAAAGCCGCTTTCAAAGCCCAGCCAGCCACAAGGCAGTGACAGGGACCAGTCCCTGATCAAAAGCGAGTGGGCAAACGCGTGCGGTTTGCTGATAACCTCTTATCAGATCTCCATCGGGTGACAGCTTTGTTGTCACGGCAAGAGACGAAAGCCTGGCATGGGACTACTCGTTCCTGAACATGATGGAGGAGGAGAAGGCACACGTGCTCCTTGGCTACTCACGGGGCTCAGTGCTTGGGAACAGCTCCTGGCTTCTCACAATTACAATTAAAAAGGGAAACCTCCAGAATCACAGACCATTGCACCTCCCTGGTGTGAAGCCACCAAGTGTGATTCCCCGGGGTGAGGCTGCTGGCTGGCCACGAGCTGGCAGTCTGTGCCAACAGTGACCATCTGGCCTGCCTTTGGGACCTGCTGGAGATGGCTCCCGTAAGTATTAATTTTTGTTGAGTAAAGCTTTTCTGACACATCTCCTGGAGTCTGTTGGTCCATTGATACAACACGGTGCTGCAGGCACCTGACATGTGGCTGCTGTCCCCAAATGTGGCAGTAGTCACAAGAAGGGAGCACGACTGAGGAGCAGGAACTGAAAGGATGATTGAGATCTGTGGGGCAGGACTGAACGGAGCAGGACCGAATGGAGCAGGAAGGGTTAACACAGCCATCAAATTAGAAAGCAGTCCTAATTATTTCAGCAATCAAAAGCAACCACTCACCTTATCAGGCAGCCAACTAGTCCCACCACAGACATCTTCTGTGTTTATTTTCTTGTCTTCTTAGACGAGAAAGAGAACATGGGGGATCCCAGTCCTGGCCATCTGGCATTAGTGTGAAAAATACGGTGAGAGATATACAGTTGTCTGAGTAACTCCCTTCTAGAAGATAAATTCATATGTTCTCATAATCCTAGATTTGTGTTTTTTTTCCCTAGGCTTTACTCACCCATGGCTACAACCTGAGGAGATGGGTCCATTTACAACCCCAACTTCAATCAGGTTTACTTCAGGTTTTATTCAGGTTCCTTATTAAATTACTTCAGGTGCCTTATTAAAACTGTGGTTCCTAGAGAGTAATTTTTACCCCAAATTAAGAATTTTATAAATTGGAGTCACAGGCGGCGTGGCCACCATTCCTGCTTTCTCCTGAAGGCTGCCCTGAGCATCTGCCCTTGGTGGGACTTGAAGCGCTGGAAGCTGATGGTGTAAGTTCCCCACACGGCCCATGGGCTGACCATCAGGGACAAGCCAGAACTTGTCTCTGTGATTGGCAGCACTACATTCGTGCACTAGTGGCTTCCCTAGCACTGCAAATTCAACCCAAATGTGGCGTAATCACCCCGCTCTTTGTAGAGATCAAGCCACGGCTGTCCTGAAACCTGAGCGACGTACCGAGGTCAGCCCGAGATCCCTGACGTGTCAGGCACGATGCTCTCCTTGGCACCTGCAGTTGTCTCCTGTATGTAAGAATACTCTTGCATTCGTCTCAGAAAGGCTGAGAAATGAAAATCAGCTCCCATCCAAGTTTGCTTCTCCTCCTCCCGCACAAAGCTGCTCCGTAAATTGCCCTCGGCGCTGCTGCACAAACGAGGCAGCTGCTGAGAGCCTGAAGAGCACCGCACGCACGGGAAGCAGTCTCCTAGCAATAAGGAAGATGTAAAAGCCCTCAAAATAGCTCCTCCTTCCATTTCTTTTCAGTGACTCATACTGTACAACATGGGGTTTTTTGGGGGGGGTGGGTTTTTTTTTTGGTTTGTTTTTTTTTTTTTCCTTCACTTTCTTACAGCAAAACCACTCACACTGTGTGTGTCAGGTGAAATGAGGCGAGGAACAGGGCGCACGCACTGCCTTCGTTTAAGAACACACGGGCATCCCAGGTGCCCCCCCCAACCTGAATGCATTTCGCGTTTTCTTGCTGACACACGAGAAGCAGCTGTAAGCGCTGCCATGATCTGCAGTTAGGAAGCATTTTGCACAGCCCGGGCAGGCAAAACCACCTCCTCTCTGCCTGCTACATCCTACCAACGCTTCGTGGGAACCCTGCAAAACAGAAGGTAAACAGCTGTCAATGCGCCTCGTGTGTGTGGAAATCGGGAGCAGCTGCACTCAAGGCAACGGAATGATACAGCTCCCAAACTGGTGCGATGGAAGAATTACGTTGTCTGGCCTGACAGGGGTTTTAGAAGCAGTGGTAAGTAAAAAAAGAGCAGGTTTCCCACGGTGCTGTCGGATTTACACCGTCTCACAGCCGAGCTGGAACTGTCCAAGAAGGAAATCATTATTTAAAAACCAAACAGACATGGCTGAACGGGCAAATTTGCCTTCAGTCCCAGGAGAAGTACCTAGACAGGTTTCTGAAACCCCCCACAATTTTCTTATCTTTTTTTTTTTTTCCTGAATAATCCTCACCCTCTAATTCTGATTGAAAAAAATACCTAAAAATAGTTCCAGAGAAGAACTCCAATGAATTATGCAATGGACATATGCTCTCGCATCAGATCTTGATGCTTACTTTATCTGATGTCATGCAGAAGATTGAAGCTCGGGACTGTGCTGGGAATGATCCCAGAGATGCAGTAGGATTCTAGGTCACATCACTTCATCTCTGATCAGGCGTGGGAGCACCTGGGAGAGCAGATGGCTAGACAATGTAGCTATCGCTGGTGGTTTTAATTTTCCTGGATTAAGAAGCAAGTACCAGGCAAGTAGTTTGATTTGCTAAAGACACAGCGGCAACCCTGGCAGAGGAAACCCTTCCACAGCTCTCATGACAAACCGCCTTCTCGCACAGTTTCTGGTAGGACTGCAAATCCACAGGCAACTCATTCACCAGTCACTTTCCAGTTATTGCTGTTTTAACCACATATCGCTAAGAAATACCCTGCCAAAAAAAAAAGAGATAATTTAAAATCTAGCTTCTAACCATACAAAGTGCATTGCGCTTTCTCCCACTGTGACTGTAAACCAGGGGAGAACAAAAATCTTTAATGTGTTTTGTAATTCTTTGTGACTGCACCTCCTCGCCCTTGTGAATCGGCAGCCTTTGGATCTGCGGGCTGCAAACCTGGGCTGTTTCCAGCGCATCCTTCCTCCGGCATCGCCTGAGTCAGAGGAAGCACTGCGTACCACAGACCAGCATCTTCCCTCTGCTAGTCCCCTCCCAGGTGAGCTGGCTCCCAGCCATCAAATTAGCTGCTCTCTCCTACACCCTGGTCAAAAACCCAGCTGGCGTGAGCTGGGGCTGTTCATGAGAGTCACCGCCAGCAGCACCAAGCCTTAAGAACTCTTAATTTTAACGACAATCTCTCACTAGGAGCTTTTGGGGCTGAACTGTAAATAAAGAAAGAAGTATTGTCCTGGAAAAAGAATTGCTACTCTTAACACACTATCATTTCATCCTGCAAGTAATTAATTAGCCAGTAGGGAATAAAAGCGCTGTTTCAGAGATGGATACAAGGAGGTAAATTTATTCCCGGTATAACTCCATTGCCTTCTGTGGAACCACATGAGGAGAGGATTCAGTCCAGTGTGGGTGTACAACGTATCCCTACTACTTCATCCCTAAACCACACAGACAGATGTGCAGATTACCACGGCAGTTCCCAGATTTAGGATTCATAAATGAATTTCTTGTTTCTCTAGAAAAAGGGCATAGCAGGATTACATGGAGAAAATTACGCGTTCTTCTACTCAATTTTAGTTAGGAGCAGCTTCAAGATAAAATGAACCAGTTGCAGCAAATGTATAATAATAAAACAACACCGATACTAAAAGAAGGGAATTACTCTCTTACTATGTTCACACCTATCAAATTTAGAGGAAAGAAAAAAACCTACAGTACCACTGTGTGTATTATCAGGACAGTCAATGAGACATGAAACAAGGACGAACTCCATTTGCCTGGGCAAAAAGCCCAGTTTGGAAGTAATTGCTGTAGTGGTGTAGCAGCTGCAGATATAGCCAGATCAAATCCAAAGATCAAACGCTTATTTCATTTTGATAAAAGTCATTAAACCACAAATCAACTTACTTTGGAGTACAGTCAGGAAATAACTCTGTATATACCATCTGCACATAACTCTCCCCTAATAAATTAAAGCAGTGACAGCAGCTTTCTTATTTGAAATCCCCAAACTTATATTTCATTAAGTATCAACATTTCTCATTTAGATTTTATTTAGCAGATAAGCCACCGCACCATGTTTAAAATCAGACCAGAGGATTTCTGAGCTGAGGGGGTGTGCTGGGACCGTCTGCCTCAACTGACGGCTCAGGACCAGGATTTCGAAACCCCTCTCCCTTTGAGTCTCATGATGACAGAGAACGGAATGGCATTAAGGGCTCACGTGTGAAATTCAGGGAGCACCAAGGAAGCTCTACAAGCGTGGACTTCTTCAAATATAGTAAAAATATAAGCAAGAGCGCAAGAAAAAAATATTGTAGAAGGTAGCAATTGCACGGGAGCAATTTAATTATCGAAGTGCACTTTCTTCAATACATTAGCTTGGCAATTTAATCAGTCTTTGGAGAGCTTTTGGCCATCCGTTACAGGGCTGCTTCGGCAGGCACAGCCTCTGCCTGCAGGGTTGGTGCAACACCAGCCAAACCCCCCGGAGCATCCCTGGGGCTGGGAGAAACACGGGGTGGGAAGGAAGATTTCACAGCGGTAGCAAACTTTCTACTTCTCTCTGCTTTGATTTGAAGATCATAGAAAACTTCATTAATTGTAGCATCCCAAGACAGACCATGATGCTACTGTGCATCACGGCTTCTCAAAGGGCTGAAGTAGGTTGAGCCAAAGTTTATAACCTTCCTTTACTTATTAAGGCTTGCCTAAACTCATATGGGCTTGTGAAGAAGAATTTAGGATTATTTTATTAGACTCAAATTGTAACAGTCTGACCCTTTTGGAATAGCATTTTATTCTCCTTTTTAGTCCACCAGAACTTTAGCAGACAATTTTTGTAGTGACACACATCTCTGCAGTCGTGCCAGAATGTGGCGCAGCCATCTATAGCTACAAAACAAATGTCAGCTTTCATGCTGTGATTATAGCAATCAATCTCAAACCCTCACTGCCTATTAACGTAATAGATTGTTCTGGATGTCTGGACCTGCAATTCTAATACCACTAGTGCTCATCAAAACTTTGAGAGATCAAAGATCAAAACTTCACCTTAATAAATTAATCAATTTTTGAGACTAGGAATCAATTTGTTGATTTACTCCTAATGCACCTCCCACAAAAGGTAATTCTGTTACCTGTGCCCTTCAGAAAATCTCTGCATTACTGACGGATGGATTTAGAGCTAAGAAGATCATTATTAAATTCACGATTAACAAGAAGTTATCGAGATAGTGTTAGCCAAACTAATGGAAAGATTATGAAATTTTCATCTCAATTCTTTTTTTCATGGTAGTTCTTTTTTATATTTACCTGCTAAAGAGAAAAGGACTCACCTATTAGTCCTACGCTGAGCTCCCAGCGTTCCTGGAATGGTGTCCCGTCCTCCGCAGGGAGCCCACAGAAAAGCTTCTTTTGGGTTCAGGAAACGCACCCTCATTTTCGGCAGTCCTCTGCTGTCCCACGTATTTTCTTTTAGCGAGTCTCCCTTCCACCTGCAGTAATTACTTGATTGGAAGTTTTTGTCATATAAGTGGGAATTACTTTTAATCCTCAAATTATTAGAATTCTTAGCATCCTGGAATGATTTTTGAAGATAAAAAGAAAAGTTTTAAATGAGTTTTGAAATATTCTTCTGAAAACTAATATAATAGCATAACTATTGGATTTTTTTAATAAAACCCCATCAATTTGAATTAATATATTTATATGAATGGATTCTCTGTCAATGCTAAGCCTCGAGTTGTTCTTACTTCAAGCCAAACTTTTCAAATATTAAGCAGGAAGAAGGGGAGTTAGTCTACAATGCACAGTTATCAGGAGACCAAGGCAAAGTTAGCCTACCAAAGGTGATGATATTAATAATGACATTTATGCTGCAGGAATTTAATTAGACTGAAAAAGAATTTGTAGTAAAGATGTCACAATAACTCAAGACAAAATGAAAATCAGTCCGAAGGCATTCAATCCTTAATTAGTTTGGGAGTAGTAGATTAAAGATAAACTTAGAAAAACTGGTGGAGTGACTGGCTATTAGGGGCCTCTAGAATGTATAATGTCACGTTAGATGTTTCACTTTTTGATGCTTTTAGATAAGACCAAGTGCAAAGTATTGTAAAAAATACAGGAGCTGATTTTTTTTTTTTTTCATTCTTCAAAAGATCAAACGTTTCTGCTTTTAATAAAACCAGTGACAGTCACAAGCTTTGGTTGTTGACACTGATTTTTTTCCTGAGCACGATGAAACAATAAGCTGCGTGACACCTCGGTTATATATGGAGAATGGCAACTCTGTGTACAGACAACATTCAATTTATGTGTACTGTCTTTTGAAAGATGAGGGGAAAAAAGGTGTTTCTGATCATCCACAGTAAGTTACTTTCTCGGTGTTGGCTTGTTCTGTGCAAAACACATGAAAGGAATAACGAAGCAGAATGTTCATAAAAGAACCAGGAAGATTTTCAAGCTCAGTTGATTGATCTGTATGTGTTCATATTTAGGTAAGAAGAAAAGGAATCTATGCAAAACATCTTGCAGTCACCGGTAAATGGATTGTAAAGCTGTGGGACTCTTCCAGCTGAGTCCTCGTGTCCCATCTGGCTCTGGGAGGTCGATGCCATTAACGTCTGGCTGCTTCCCACCCCAACTGATGTCAACAGCAAACTCACCACTGAGTTTCAGCTCTAGGCTCACAACATAATATATTGACCAAGCAAAAAATAAAAGCCAAACACTTAAGTCATTCAAAAGACCTCATTTTATGTTCTTATAAAAGGAAGAGACCTGAACGAGGAGGTAAGCTCACCCAGACTGAAATCCTGCGAAGCTGCCACCTCTGACCAGGAGGTTATCAGTCCAACATCTCCAGGAGCCTCTGCCATGAATTCCCTCCCTGACTTAGGTACCAAAGCAAGTCAGGTAAGCGGCCCATCCTTCATCTTCCAGGAGTATTCATTTAAAACAACAAGTAGGGAAAAAAACCCACAGAAAAGGCAGTAACGTACTGTCTGCCTGACTTAGTGAAAGGACCTTGACCCTGCATCCCGTGGGACGGCTTTAACGACGTGTTTGGATTTCACACAATACATTGTTTTTCTGTTTTATCTCAGGTGGAACAGACTCAGCAGATTAGGGAAATTCAAAATTAGGAAGAAAACACATTTAGTAGAAAAATCTAGCAGTACATAGATTGTGAACAACTTAATAATAATAGCAGAGGCTATTTTGAGAATGTTATTCAATTATATTCCTGTTTTAAATGATTTCTGCATCAAACCCTATCTGAAACAAGAACAGAGTGAAGAAAGCAAAACAGAAGCTCTCCCTAATTTGCATTCAAAGTGGTTAATTTGCTGGGTTGACTAATGGATTGCTTTTTATTGTAAACGCCACGCAACCATATCAATACTTACTTCTCATCTAAAGAAATCCCCAAGAGCCGTGCTAGATTCCTATCTGCACCCTGCAGCCCCGTGAACATCTACAGTGCCTCGTTAGCATCAACACACTGTATTTTTAAATTAAAGCAAAGCTGCACTTGCCTAGCAGTAAAAGTATGGTCCTAAACTGCCCATCTTGAAAAATTCCTCTCTCTCTTTGCCCTTACTCAAGGACAGAGGCATTTCCCCCCATCGCTAGGACAGCTTAAAATGCTGGTCTCAGCCTTTCGGTGCTCGGTGCATATGGTGCTCCCCACGCCGTTTCCCACTGCAATCTTTCTGCCGCGTTCCTCGCTGGCCTCGGGCTCTCTGTACAGGTGCTGCAGCAGACTGCTTCTTTACTGCTGATTTGTGCTGTCGTTACTCACTCTCTCCTATCTTCTCCTTGGCTCCAGTCATGCTGTTATCTTCTGTGCTGGGTTGTTAAACCGAAGTACGAATAGCATCCTTCCGAAAAAAAAAAAAAAAAAAAAAAAGAAAAAGGCAGTGTTAAACCAGTTAGGCTTTTCTTTTGACCTTCCATAAGGTCAAAATAGGTTGAAGGTTTTTTCACCTCTATCTAAACATTTTTCATTATGGGAAAGGAGTAAGTTCCATATATCAACAGTACGAAAGAGTCTACTGCTGTGAATTTTGGAGTACAATTCCCACAGCTGGTGAGGAGAGGGGTTTTGCCTCACCAGCGCACGACAGATGATAGTTTCTTCAAACCTCACTTTGCTTGGGTTTCTTTATCAGAACCAAGACAGATTTCTGAGTGAGGAGCTAAACCAAAGCGTCAGTGGGTAGGTAACGTGGTCAGCACTTACACTCACCTCCTCCAGCTCACGACTTCTCAGCAGCTTTGTGAGACTGCTCCAGCAGTGGCACAAGGGGCATTGGTTGTCCACGAGGTTTAGATGGATGGAGAAAAGGACAGTTCTTCTACCATGAGTAGGCAGGGAAGAGGGCAACCACGGCAGATGGCAGAGAAGAAGAAACACAGAGTGGCTGGTGCTGGATGACTAGCTGTCAGTTAGCATTTCTGGAAAACACAACTGAATTCTCATGCAATTACAGGCATCCCTCATCCTTCGTCTTTCACCCAGCACGGAGAATCCCTCTTTGTAACCTTTGGGGGACTAGAGGCGCAAAAATAAAGGTGCCACAGCAGCAAGGCACACCAGGCAGCTTCTGGAGAGGGAACTCAGCTTGTGCTGTGCTGGGCAATGGCATGGCCGGACCCGCTGGACCCTTCCCCAGCTGATTTAAAGGAAGCTCAGACCTCTCTCCCCTGCCCCGCCACCTCCTCCACCGCCACACATCACTCAGCCAACACCGAGCACAGCTCTGAAAGCCCAGCACGCTCAAGTCTTGTACTTTTAATGTCAAGGTCCGAGTCAGGGCAGAGAGTTTAGAGTTTACTCTCTTTAACGTCTTCTGTAAAATTAATTACTGGTCATTTGACAAAATAAATTGACCTTATAATAAGGTTTCTAAAAATGCAAGTGGTGTAATTCTCTAAATTATTTTCTGCACACAGTACCAAGTTCTTTCCTGCCTTACACCTCCCCTAATGTTGTACTCAGTGAATATAAGGCAGGGAAGAATTTAATCTCTAATATATAAGTGGGATGCACTTATTTCCCTAGGGAACTGACTCGATCTAGAGCACTGGCTATTTATAACACATTCAAAAAATAAATCCGGGGCAAAAGGGTAGGAAGGCTGCTAAGAAAGGCTATATTTGTTGATAGAACTAGAAAAAGTAACATAGCTGTGGATTCCCATATAAAGTTAGCTTTACAGAATGCTGAAAATTTTAAATTGTCACTAAAACCGGGCATTACTCACAACTAAGGCAACTCCCCGCGATGGGCACAGCAATGCCACGTGATCTGAGCTGAATGGTCATCTGTCCAAACTTCTTCCCTCTTTGGCCTACGGGATTTGAGGAGCATTGCTCAGGACTAGTTCCGTCTTGGATGAGGTGGCCTCATCCCACTGCACACCCACTGGGACCTACGGCAATCCTACAGGAGATAACCACCGTTGGTCCTGAGATGATACCAGGGGTGTTTCACAGCTCACCAGAGCTGCAAGACAGCACGACGATGAGAATACCCACTGCATCTGTGACAAGCAGCCCTGGAGAGCTTCCTCTTGGAGGGAACTGGCTGGCTCGCTTCAAAACAGCGTCAAACACGGACACTCAGACGGCGAAGACCGGGAGCAAACAACAGTTGAAGTTATTTGGCAACACAGATGGGCCCTGAGTCATTTCTTGGAGCTGGTCTTCAAACACAGTGTGACAGTCAGAGCTGCAGTCAGGCTTTGGAAGGGCTTTGCAAGGAGCAGACAGTGGATAAATGTGCCAAATGCCCTCTTTACCTTCTAACTGTCCTATTTTTCCACTGCTTAGTCTTGCCTCTTGCTGTAAGCTGACCACGTGGCACAACACTGCACCTCCAGAGACACTGGTGATTTGGGTGGGCTGAGGGCACCGGAGAAGTTTTATTCAAAAAAATATAGGAGAGTTGAGGAATGCTGAGTTTAAGCTGACTCTACTGGATGATCTTTGTGAATAACATCTGCATTTGGCCTGCAGCGGAGGCAAGATTAGAAATTTCTGACCATTAATTTCCATGAATACAGATTTCCAAGCGTTCCTCACAAGCCCAGAGCATCACTTGCTAAAGAAACTACTTTCATTCTCTCCTTGTTTTTCTGGATAGCTATGAGCGTTTGTCCCTTTTCATTCCCCCTGCAAACTTCTATCAGCAGAGAAAACCATCCAAGAATGACACTTAAACAGAGAGACAGCTTACCTGCGCCAGCAAAGCGAGACGCAAAGTCTCTGCACCGACTCCTTATGATGAAATATTGATAGAAAATACTGCAACACAAGGAGTTTAAAATCACTCAGTCCTTTATATACAAATCTTTTTTGTTCAACTGTAGCCTAGCAGTACCAGATCACTTTTCTAGCTTACATATGAATAAAACTGACTATTCAAAAAAGGCAAATATATCTTCTGAGAAATTTCAAGATAAATTATTTTTTTTAGTTTGCAATTTTTTAATTTTTTCCCCATTTGTCATTTTCGGCAGTACATTGTTAAACAAAGGGTATAGGATTTTTTATTTATTTATTCTGAAGACATTATAACTTTTCAATCTTCTGTTCTTTTTCCTGTGGCATAAAAGGAAAAGGAAATAAAATAAATTGGAAGAAGAATTTTCTTGCACCAGAGTTACCCAAAACCATGAGTGATGTTTTCCTAACAGGAAAATCTGAAGAAATCAAAAGGTTTTTATGAAGAAAATTCATTGAAACAATAAGCTGACAAAACAGGAGTTCAGTCAGAACTTTTCACTTGGTCTGCTCAGCTACCTACACATACGGTCAAAACTTGTTTCTAGAGTACCAGCAGGCCAGAGGGTCCTGTCTCACTTAGCTGCTTTTTTCAAAATAGACTCTACATGTCCCTTGAGGTCTTTGCAATCGCTTTATGGGGCTACATAACTCTCCACTTCTCTTAGATGTGCTGAATTTACTACCTAGCCTCCAGCCTTCAGGGCCTTCTGGGCTGCAGGATGATGGGCACAACCGTGATGCTGCACCTCCTACCTCAACCTCCACAGAACCACAAGAAGTCCCTCCGTGACTGGAAATCCCATTTGTACCCAAACTGGGTGTCCCCAAGCCAAGGCTCCTGTCCTGGACACCACTGCTGCAGCAGACCGGGACTTCCAAACACCTTGGGGTGATGTGACTGTTTTGCTCCACCACTCAACATCTACTGGTTTGATGAATTTTGAACCTATTTCATGCTGTAGATATATAATGACCATGGTGAAAAAAAAAGAAGTGGCATCCCAGGAGGCATCAACTAATTATTTGGTATCTAATTAAGGCCACAATTTATTTGTTGACCTTCCCGTCAAACTATGCAGAGTTCTAATTAATTGATAAAAAGCTGGAACTACCAAGGGCATGCTGAAGTTTTGTTTGGTCAACTTTGACGCAGAAGTGGTACATACCTTGATTCTGGCATGTTGTGTGGAGTTCAGTGACACAGATCGAGAGGAACCAGATCACAAAATGCTGCTAAGATGAACTTGGCAAGATTATGTGAGTAAAATATCATCGCCTGAAGCCATGCCACCTTGCTGGGATAACATCCAATCTCTCCTGTCAAGCTACATAAAGCAGGGTAATGAGTGAGGAGCACCTCGATGGCCCAGGAAGGGGCACTCATTAGTCAGCATGTAGCACGCTGTCATCTTGGTCAGAGGCACACTGATTTCTAGCCAGGAAGGGACAACTTGCCTTTGCACGAGTGCCTTTTGGATGAGTGGCAAAACCCAAAGGACGGCTAAAATAATTACTGATCCTGTTGTGGAAGTTTCTCACACGTACGTTTTCATGGTGTGAATACAGCTCAGAGACTCGAGAGCCCTTTAGGGCTCTTCAGAAATAAATGAAACTTTATACCATCCTCTAAGGTGTTTCAAGAGAAAAGCAGCTGTGCGTACGTTGCAGCCTACAACTGGAAGGACAGGAAGGGTGGCCAAAGCGGAAGACATCTTCCCGTACAGAATATACTCAACTCCTTCCCTTGAGCTCTCTCTTTCTCAATTGCACCTTTTATTGACAGATGCAAAGCAAGACTAATGAACTATTGATAACCCTGGCACAAAGGATTATTAGACAAAGCAATTTTATTTTGTGGGCATTGATTTATACGTCACAAGCACAGTACAAATGAAAATGGTAGTTTAGATAGATGAACTTGAATGCTAAACAGGTGGTCATCCTGTTTATTCCTAATTCCTGGCCTAATTGCACTTATAGATACATTTACATATACCTCTGTATAGTCTGTATACTTACAGAGGTGCTTGCATCTATATTTTCTAGTTTATTAATGGTATTTAGAGAGAAGCCCAAAGCAATCCAAACATTAAAACAGAGATGTTGTTTTGAAAGGGCACGAATCTTGACATCACACTGAATAGTTTTAATTTGATTCCCAAACACACAAACAAGAGATGTCCAGACACAAAGGGAATCCACAAGTAAAAATATGGGAGAAGAAGGGGCTTGTCCTTAAGCAGCCTGTAATAAGTATGAAATTTGCTGGCCTGAGAAAGAGGGCAGGCTGAAACAGGAGGACAGGCGTTACCATTTAACTGCAGGCACACAACCACTGACCTGTCTCTACCATCAGCCCGTGGCAACATCCAGAAACTCCGTCCACGGCCTCTTGGAGAGCTGGAGCCCATCCAGAGCCAGCGAAGCTGCTGATTAGCATCTGTGAGGAAATAAACTCTGTCTGATCCCAAGAACCAGGCAGACACGGCATCCGAATTTTAATTCTCATCTTGTGTGGCATTCGTCTGACATTTAATTTGACAGCAGCTGCTGTGTTAAGGACTGCCTTAGCCCAGATGGAATTATGAAAACAGTAGTGAAATTTGTCCTCTTACCTTGGTGAATCCAGGGGGAAATTTCAAAGACTAAGACACAGAGACCTAATTTTGCTGCCTTTCCAAGGGCAAATAGGTAGCCAGCACCCATTTTTGTCTTTAAAAGCTTCCTCTAGCTCTCCCGGTGACTAATCAATCACCTCATCAAAAGAACTGCCATTGGCCTCTCCACCGTCATGATTAATACTCGATCCCTCCAGATCACAAGCTCAGATAAAACAATATGAAGGGTACGCACACAAGAAGTGATCTGACGATGCTAAGGCAAAAGCAATCCCCAGGATTTCCCAGAGAAGGCTGTTCCATTTGCAGTTTCAGTCTGGAAAATAGTAAAAATAAAACTGCACTTTAATCAACTTTTAGAGGAAAAAAGGTTTAGGGCTTTTTTTTTAAGACAAGCCACAACAACAGGACACTTCGCCTACCCTAGGCTCTGTTAAACGTGACACTCAAAAGCCATCTCCAATACTCCAGGGCTTAAATTATTTTCTGAAATCCAATTCATTCCCATCATTATTACTGGTATAAAGCTGTGAGTTTTTCGCCTTCCCCCCCTTTTTTTCCAATGCTAGAAATAGATTAAACTGGCACTTCAGGATGCTGAGCTGCAGTTTCAGCTGAGCTCTGTGGTTCACGGAGATTTATCAAAAATGACAAGATTCAACATCCAGGAGATGTCTCACAGTGCCCAGAAGCTCCAAGAAGATGCAGCAGTTACAACAGTAACCAGAAAGAAATAAGAAAGTGTTAGAAAAAGAACTGTGTGGTCCTTGGAAATCAAAGGTCTGACAGGAATGGGAAGATGCTGTGCTGATCAGCACTGGCCATTAGCGGGCAAGAAAGAGTCACTGCCCGCCTCCTCAAAATGAGGAAACAGGGAAAGCTTCACTGAACCTTCAACTTCAGCTCCAAGGGCCGTTACAAACTTCCTCGCAGTTACCTGTCAGAGCCTCCGAGACGCAGAGGTTTTCTCCTGTTCCATTTGCAAACGGTGTGGTATTAGCTGCAAAGTGATGAGTGTCTATTTGTGATCACTTCTTCTCACTTAAGCTGTCACTGGAATAGTAAAACATAATACTCTGTAAGCGCATTCTCTTTTTCACACACATGCATGTAAAGTAAATTATGATATATTTGAAAAAGGCTAAGAAAAAAAATGGAATATCTGGACAGTAAATACTTATGAAGAGCAAAATCATCCCCTCCGCATAATCAGCCTTCGCTTGGGTAACCCACCCTGCCTAAGTGAATGCTTATGATTGAGAACCCCCTTGCAGCCAGACTGCATCATTTCTACTAAAATTAATATAGTGCAGGTGGGATGGAGGCTTTGACAGAGACTGGGTTTCACCAAATCAGGAGCAGAAGCATCCTTTCCTGCGCCGGAGCAGGACCAAGCGCGCCCTGTGCTCTGCTGCTGCACAACTCCTTCTCGCACAGAAATAAAATATAGAAAACCCGGGGCTATTTCCAATCCTCACAATGAGCCAGGCGGGATTCCGCAGAGAGCGACCGGCTGCCTTTTCCCTCTTCATTCCTACAATGAAAGTGAAGGGACAAGTTAAGGATTCATATGCTGAAAGTTAATTGGAAACACCAACGTGTGGTGCTTTATATTGCCTCTCTGTCCGAGTAATTCTTATTTAGCGGTGTCGGTCTCTTGCACGCATGTGGAAGGTGTCTGCGTTGTCTCTCCCGATGCCACCGCCTGCACGTTCACCTTGCACAGACTGTGCTTTCAGCACATTAGGGCACCACATGTGCTCGTCCGCAGCCCATCGGTCTGCGTTGCACCTCCTGCATCTACCTCTCACGTAGGTGTGTTTTAGAAAGGGCTCGTTCCAAGGTTGTACGCAGTAACGAAGAGATAACATTAAAAAAACCTCAGTATCACAGTACATTAACTCAGCAACCTCAAGTCGGCTCCGATATTTCCTTAGCTATTTCCCATGCATAAACTCAGCTGAAGTAACCAGAGCTGCAGACAAGGGCAGTGAGTACAACCACAGCAAGATACGAGAGCACCCAGGTTTCTTCTAATAAACAACGACTCTAGTAAACCCCTGTAAGAGACACCCGCTCCCAAGCAGTAAGCTTGCATAGCAAAAAGGAATCTGAAATAGAAAGTTCCACAGTGAAGTCCTGCACTGAAAATAGGACTTTGTAGGTCTCCTGATTTCTTTACAGAAGTCAAAGGCAAATTCTTCCATGAAGAAACAACGCACTGGGCATCTTCCCCTCCCTCCCATGCGCCAAGACCTTCTCCTTTACAGATGTGGAAATAGCCCTAAGGAGTTAGGCTAATCCAGGAGAGTGAAATGGAAATAACTCCCATAAGACCTCTGGGAAAGCTTAATCCAATCTTCTCTTGTGAACTAGATATTATTCCTTTTTTGCTTGCCTTCAGTGGTGATAAACTGCAGACAAAAGAGATAAGGGACTCACACACCTCACATTTAACCACTCGTAGTAAATACTCTTCTTGCTTTTGCTTATCTTACAGCCTGGTATGGATTTCCTTTTAGTAACCTCCTGAATCACAATCAAATTATACTTTCAGGGCCATTGAATTGCATGACTTGCAATACCTTAATGGGTTCTGTTCCGGCTCCTCAGGAAGGACTTGTAATCCCTGTCATCTTCTATATTTCAGTGAGACTTACGGATATGCCTCAGTGCTATGCAGAACAGCACGCACCTTACATTTACCAGAGCAAGTTCCGTGCAAACAGCGCGTGGGCGAGTGAACTGCCTCTTCTAAGAAAAAATTTAATAGCATATGTTTTTTCTTTTGCCTTACAGTGACAGTGCAGGGCTTGAATGATACAGTAATTCCAAAAACTCTTCCAGACATTTATTCAATTTGATTTAATGGCGCACAGTCTATACACCAGGTGTCGGCCGCTCTGCAAACTATTTGAAAAGGAATGAAAGTATTGATGCTCAGAAATGGCGCAGCGTGTGCCACATTCCTCCGGATACCACTGACAGCGGATGTCTTAGATATGCTTTCACCCTGTAATATAGAAATTGTTGCTTTGTTAGTTATGGGCTACATAGCAAAGAAAATATAGTATCTGGTCTATAGCTGTGCTGAAATCAATTTTTGAATTATATAAACTTTCAGGTAATTTAAATAAGAGAGAGGGAGAATCAACACAATCTCAAAGTCCTAAAGAAACCTCTTGCCAGGACTGATTGCCCTCCCCTGAAATTCTGAAGGTCAGGATGGTGTCCAAGGTAAATGTGCTGATCCATCAGAAGTCAGTTCCGATGCACATCTGTTCTAGTTCTCCTCCCCACTCCCCCGCTAAGGATCCGGCAGGAAAGCCAGAAAACAGAGATATATTTATATTACTCACACAGCACTAAGGTAAGAGCTGCAGCACTGTGCATCTCCCCTCCCGTACTCTCTGACAAGTAAGAAATATATTCTCTAGCCCGTGTTTGCAGCCAGAATATCCTGTCTCCTCGTACTCATCCTTTGGGCAAGATTTTCAGTGATTGATGTGGCCAGTTACTTCTTCAACTGGGCAGACTCTGAGGGGACAGGCAGTCAGCTGGTTTTGGAAATCCAATCTTTTAGGGTGCTTCATGCTGATTTCCTGATGAGTTTCAATGAAACTAACTTTTCCTTCTCCCTCCCCCAGTATATAGGTACTATCCCGCAATTATACTGAGTAATAAAATAAGTTCTTTGACAAGGTATTTCCCAGTACAGATCAATGAATACACGAATAAGCAAGTACAGCAGTAGATGAAGGGATTATCTAAACGACTGACTAAGAAATAAAACAAGGTCTTGAGATTTTGAGATTATACTTTGAAACAGTGGATGAATTATCTGCTGCTGAAAATGGGTTATTTTGGGAGGGTGTATATGACATCTCCAGAAAAAGATCACTGTAGGTATCTCCGAACACTTCCTCCATCAAGAACAAATCAGGGCTATATAAACAATTAAGAAACTCTGCTTAGAAGACAAAGCATGAAGAAAAATTGCTTAACTTTCAATCCTGCTGATTTTGTAGCAGTTAAAACAAGTGCCATACCATCATCACACACACTCCCTAACACAGAATTGGAATAAACCGAACTAATTTTAAAAGTTTCTGTTGGTTTGAGCAAAATCGCTTTTGCTGCGGGTATTCCCCCTCGGGTTCGAACCTCTCTGAACCTTATTGCCATTGACTTTGCTCAACATCTGTGAGACCAACAGCACCTACAAGAAAGCAGTTTTCAATAGACATTACAAACACATGGATTGTTCGACCCAATGCAATTCCTATTCTTTTCAAACAAACTAAGCTACGAGTAAGCTGAGATCTAGAGAGGGTCTGAAAGGATCTCAGGTGTGCAAAATGCCACTCCACTACCTACCAAAAGCTAATGCACTTCATCACCAGGTCCACTGAGAAAAATTACACGCTCCGGAGAAAATCAGAGTAGGAACTGCCTCTGTCTGCAACTACTGGGTGGGAAATAAGAATCTCTCTTCTCCCTTTATTCATCATACTTTCTTAAAAATGTTATCATGTTTTTTCCAATTGCATTCCCAATAAGGCATCAGGTAAGAAATCGCGTTTGCCAGCCCTGAAAAGAGGTAATCTTTGCTGGCAACATCATTTATCAAGATAGGGGAAAAAAATGTGCAAGTAACAGGTAGGAGGAAATTCCCCCGTAAGACAATTTGAAGAGTTGCCGACGGGCACCAGATGAATGGAGAAAAGTGCTGCCGAGCAGAGGAGAGAGGGAATGGTATTCAGCAGCACTGGTTTCAAATGGAAAATTAATTCTATTCTGACTGGGTCCAAAGTGCTTTTCATCCTCGCCTTCCTTTAAACACCCCAGGATCCGAGTCTGCTGAGTGCAGTGTGTGATGAGAAGTGATTCACCAAAGGGGGACGTTTCCAAACTCATCCCAGCTCAGCTCCGACGGCACCTGCGGGGTCACAGTGGCCCTTTCAACATTGTATATTTGACCATAAAATTCCTTACTTGTGACACCCCGTCGGGGGAGGAAGCCAACCTCCCTGATTTATGACTTTATTTAAGGCCTCATTCAGGGAGTAGGATTTCTGCCAGCCAAATATCGCACTAGTTTTTCCCAACATTAATGTTTATGATAACAAAACACATCGCCACAGATGTTTTCTACCTTAAAACAGATATGCTGCATTCACATGAGCAGAAAATGGGTATTAAAATATGCATCATGAATATTCAAATACGTTTGCAAACAAAGAGACTTCAACTGTGTCCTTGTCCTTTGCGTGTTTTCCACAAATATTGAAAAGGGAACTTTCCTGGGAGAAACATTCATCACAACATGACGTTTTTAAGAAGTAACTCACTCAAGTTACAGCAAATATTCACAAAACAGATACTTTAAATTGGCATGTACTTGTAGGAGAAAGCTGATTCTGGGAATCTCCAATTAGGCAGCAGAAACTTTTTCCTCCAGCCTCCTCAGAGAAGAGCTAAGAAAAAGGCTTATTTTGATAAATTATTCAGCAAAGATTTTTGAAATGGCAAATATAAATGTGAGAAAAAGACAAACTTCATCCGTAAATTATTCACTCAGCATTGTGAGGGGAGGAAATGCCCCAGCACACCGAGCTGGAAGCAGCAGCTACACCTGAGTTAAGTATTTTAACTGTGTGCTGAGTGACTCATGTATACTGACTTTCCTGAAAGCTCTAAATCAGGGCCCCCATCCCAAGAATCTTCCTAATCATGGTAATTTCTAATAACCTAATCTTGCATCTTGATGCACAGTGGCACGTCAGGGTGGTGGGTGTCTGTGCACAAAACCCCACGGCCACCGACTCCAGCCACCTCCCTCCCCTGCCTTTAACCACGGAAGCTGTATTTTTGATCTTTAAAAGAGAGAGAATCATCCCTTTTCCCTTCATAGCTGGTTGCACTGTGAGGATATTGTTGATGTGTCAGTCTAGGGTCTATGATAAGACCCCTCCAAACACCAACAGAATCTAAAGCATTAGTGACAATAAATATTTACCCTTTCAGTTTAATCATGATAATAAATGGGCAGGAAAACTTACCCATGAAATTCCACCCGGAGGCTTTCTTCTACATGCAAAACATTGTACAGTTTTCCAGGTTTGTTAGATTTCCTCACCTAAGTGTCTAATAACCTTCAAACTAACCGAATTCATCGTCTTACCAGATGTGTCCATTTTTCTTCCCTATGGCTGGGAAGGTCTATGGGCAGGAGGTCACACCTCAAACAAGAACAAGTGCCCTTTTCCTGGTTTGAAAGCAGAGCTTCAGATATCCTGGCCTGTCTCTGAATTTCATTTGACTTCCAGAATATTTTGGTTTACAAAATGGCCCGACAGGGATAATTAGACTAGAAACATGCCTGGTGATTCTAAACGCTCTCTGTCAAGCTAACACCTTTTTTTTTATTATTACACAGGCTAACACCTATTTTTATTAATTCTCTGTTTTTCAAGGGAGTTACAATTGTATTAGAAGCAGCATGTAGGTGGCTCATTTTTCCCTCCTCACGTTCCCTTTGACAGTAGTTTCAAATAACCTTCATCAAACAGTATAAAAAAGGTTGAAAGAAATTAATTAAGCAACCCAGAAAGAAAAATAAGATGTCTTTTCACCAGCACTTGGATTATTCGGTTTTATAGTGCTGCGTATTGTAATTTTCCGAGCAGAAAAGGCAAATAACGCTGTACCTTTGCATGACTAGGGAACATCACATTTTGAACATCACTGCTGTTAAGGTAAGTTCTTGTCCCGGGTCCTTGCAGCAGGTCCCTGCGGGGCCAGCACAGCTCACCACGTGGAAATTCCCTCCTCCCAGCAGCTCCCCTGGTTTCCAGCGCCTCCTGAAACCGAGGTTTCCAGTGCCTCCTGAAACTCTTCCTGCCTTTTGCCATCAAGGGTTGAGAGCAGAGACGGTAATGCCACGTTCCAATTTAATCTTCTCGGATTAACAACATTCTGGTTTTTAAAAATCACCGTTGTTCAATAGCGTTTCAATGAATATTGTCCAATTTTTGTACAACGGCCACACGTGAGCACCGCAGAGCCTCTTCCCAGCTCTCCACCCGAAATGAGAATTAACCACATGCTGTATTTTATTGCGTACGTTCCCATTTCCACTCCGAGTATCTCTACAGGCTTCTCTGGTTTGCCTGGTTTTGCTTCTCCAACTACACCGACCTCACTACCTCACCTACGAGGCCAGCACTCTCCTTATCCCAAGCTCTTATTTAATTAAACCAGTAACATCACCAGCACAAGTGGCGCAGTGAATTGATTTGTGGTCTTTCCAGCAAAGCCAACGGCGCAGCCCTCCCCGTGCTGAGCCGATGAGTTCTTCAGTGATTTTACTCCAGCTCTTGCTTTGTCGCACAGGTTAGGGAACACAAAAACCTGGCTGTCCCGCTCAGTTCCCTGTGTCACGGCAGACACTGTGCCGAGGGACGGGGCATGGACACGCCGCTGCCCTCCCAGCACCCAGCCAACACAACCAGAGTGACCCGACCCTCACCTCAAACCTCCAGTGTACACCATCTAACGGAATCCCAACCCAACAGGAGGCTTCAACTATTCACCAAATTGATTCCCATGTACCTAAACCAAATAACTACTTGAGCCTAAAAAGCTGGTTATGAAAACATGTAGGTAAGGACACTCGCACCTATTGCTGGTTGCTGAGAGACTCCCAGCTGCTTTATTGAAGACAATCCTCAGGTAATTCTTAATTTCATGTTCGTATTATCTGTTCCTCAAGGTAATAACAGAGGAAAGACCACAGATATAATGGCACCAGGTTCTGTGATTCACAACGAATCTGCTCGGTACTCAGAAGCCACGAGGAAGGGATTAACAGTGATTTATGCAAGCAGTTTGCCAAACACCGAGTGAATCTTTCTCATCAGGTGCTGTTTTCGCATGAGCACTGACTTGAGCATCTACCTGCCTTTCCATCTGCCTGGTTTAAGGGCTTCTAACCCTTACCAGCACCATCCTGGCACAGAAGCAAGCTTCTCAGAAGCAGTGCATCAAACCTAACTTGCACTCGAGGAAAGGACTAAAGGTGGGAAATCTGGATTCTCCTTTTTGCCTCCGCGGCTACATTACCTTGGGCAAATTTGCTGAAGCCAGATTACCGGCAGAGCAACCTCTTCCCTTCTGCACGTCAAGGAGGTGAGTGCTGGAGAGGATCTCCGGCACGTTGAGGACCAGGATCCGATCCGAGGCTCCATTTCTCTCTGTATAGCAGGGTAGGAATTGCTGCTTCCAAGAGGCTCTGGAAGACTTAGCCTGTAATTGCTTGTAAACCACTTAAGTGGTAAGTGATACAGAAATCCAAAGTGGTAATTGTCGTAGAGGCTTGAGATTAATCTATTTTTGGCATGTTAGATGTACTTATGGACTTGATTCAAGGCAGTTACTGAAAACTGTAAAGTGTCCAAAAGAGTGGTAGAAAAAAATAGTTTGATTAAAACCATTCCAGAGGCAAATCAAATCTTCAAAACACTCTCTGAACACTCTATTGTTATGGCCTGAAGATGTAGTTCTCTTGAACGTGTTTTGGTTGCAGTAGGAGACACAGAGCTGGGAAAAACCACAGTAAGTTTAATGTCAAATAAAAGGTGATCCAGCTTTGGGATCCCAGGAAAGTGAGTGATGAGAAGAGGCGTTTCCTCTCCTCCTTACCCCCAAAGCAAAACTGTGCTAGGAAAGTCAGTGATCGGAGGTAACGGGGGTCTGCCAAGAGGGGATAAGGTCCCCCATGTTGAGCTTTTCACCATCCAGGATTCAGGGCTGAGATCACTGAAGATCAACTATCAGCTTATATTTTGCTCACCTGCCCTCAAGTGAGCGGTGACTAAGAGAAGACATTAATTAGCAACCATGGCATGGAAACCATGGGCAGACTGGTATTAATTGGCATTATTCTCCATATCACGCAATGAAACTGTCAGTGCATGCACTAATGTACTACGTGGTATGAATAAAGGACACAGAAACTCTTGGTTTATCTCTTTATCTCCTGCAGACAGGGAGCACCAGTTTACTATTAAGTCCGAGAAACAGCCTGTTCCCCCACAAAGCTGCAACTTTTCCAAACTTTCCACCAACTTACACTTTACATAGCCTCAAGGTCAAGGTTACCCTTTATTAAAGAAAGCGAATATTCAATTGTTTCCTTCCCATTTACTTTGGATTAGGGGATGTTTTGCCAGTAAGGACAAATGAAATTTGCAGGTCAATATAAACTCTTGCTGCAGTATGAATGGTGCTTTTTTTACACAGACCTTCTATAAAATAAAAAGTGACTGATGCCACAATATGTTTTAATTATTTCCTTCATAAACTATCAAATTAAATTTTAAGCACCTGGAGACGTTATCTCTTATTAAATTGAGGCTGAACTCAGAGATGTAACTTTTAATGAAACTTTCCACACCACAAAGCTTTTTTTAAAATTTAATCATTTTCAGCAGCCTGCCACGTACAATATCTTACCAAAGCTGCTTATTTTCACGCTATTCCAATGGACTCCCATTTCAGCTGAACAAGTAAGAATATCCCTGTCTGCAAGCTCTTGGCTCGGCCACGGTCCAGCCCTCAGTATGGAACCTTGGGTGCCAAGCACCGCTACTCCCCGAGCCCAGCAGGAGCAATATTTAGCCCTTCTGAGCCACATCATGATATAAAAGCTCCAATATTTTCTCCGGGATTTTCTACTCACCGTATCGTGACGTACGGTCCCAAAGGGCAGCGCCGAGTATCTCAACGATGAGCACTGGAGCACCTGGAAAACACAGATATTAATCAACACCGTATTCAAGGGAAAAGTATTTTCCCTAATTTAAGCACCAATCCAGTCTCAAATTAGCAAAGAAGAAATAGAGGAAAGCTGGTCTGCGAGTATGTAGCTTGTAAAAGTTAGTGATGAAAATGCGGCACATTTTGGGACCAAGCAGCAAAATACAAGAATCCGCAGAAGTCACTGTATCCTATTTTTGGATCATGCCTTAAGGGGAGAAGAGGAGAAACAGAGACAAAAATGCAGCAGCTGGTATGAACATGAGAAACCATAAAGAAGAATAAACTAGAGAAGCAGAGAGAAGGGGAAATACTGAAGTTGCTGGGAGAAAAAAGAAAGGAACCAAGAAATGGAAAAAAAAGACTCTCAGTCTGCCAAAGTTTTCACCATTTCATATAATGTATTAATGTAGCTGAGAGAAAGGGAAAATAATCTATAAACTGGTTTCTGCCTTGGATAGGAGTGCAGTATACAGGTTATTTATTTTCTTATTTCAAGCTCTGCCAGCCAGCGTGGTTCACCACAGCGAGTCCCCGACCTCCCTCCCCTGCGCCCTCCTGCAATCCATTACAGCTTACCTCTTGGCCACGATCTTTTTGGTCACACAGCGACGGTCCCAGGGGCTCAATTTTCCACCTCCTCCTTCAGGCCAATAATCCCTAATTCAGATCCCTAACAAACCATCACCCATCAAGTCATGGATATAAACACTCATTTTTTCCAAATGGTAATTTCTTTGTTGTTAGTAGTAAAATGCTGCTGTACTTTTCTTTTTTTTTTATTTTTATTTTATTTTATTCATGAACTAAAGTGACTTTGGGCAGTCACAAACCAATTTTTCACTGCGCTCTGAACAGATGGTTGTTCCAAGAATACCAGCATCCTGGCAGTGTCAAACAGACTTGACCTTCCCAAGCAGCAGTGCAGACTTTTTATTAAAAGCAAAGAAATAAAGAACCTGGTTTTTTCAGGATTATTAAGACCCAGCCCATGGTGTTGGGCAATGCAGGCACACACTGCGCTGCGGGTTTGTTCTTCTAGGGGACAGTTCGGTGATAGTTTCCCAACCACAAATGGCTGAAGTTCACTGTGAGCCTTCAGCAGTCGTTGGCTTCCACAGCTTCAGGGACCTTTGCCGACAGAGCCTTCGGAGGGAACGCACATCATTTTTTTCTGCTTTTTAGTTTTTTTTTTATAGAAATAATCCTATTTTTAAGATCATTTAAATATCATCTCTGCTAACTTTTCCAGAAACCACGCACAAAATCCAAGCCAATTTTACTGCACTGTTTTTGGTTAAATCTCTATGTCCTTAATCTCAAGGGAGAGGCCCATTATCTCCTGGAGACAATTTTGCATCTTTAGCAGATGTGAAATATTTTGTACCTGACTGTTGTCTATAAAGAAATAAAAACCTTGGGGGACAGTGCCAGGGGAGCAACTCTTGCCACTAGATCAATGCCTCATTATATATTTAACATAAAAGTTAAGCCACCCACAGTTTCCAGTTGACAAAGAGTGGCATAAATACCCACTTTGGGGAATTTTGTGCAAATTACTCACTTGACCTCCTTCTAAGAGCAAATGAAGAGATGTCACCCTTCCAGCAAGCACTGCCTTTTGCCTACGAGCTATAAAACACGGCAGAGGGATTTTGAAGCCAATCCAGCCTTAGCCAGCGAGAGGGAACGCAATCATCTCAGCTGGTGTCCCCTCAGATGGTACGAGGAGGGTTGCGACTCAGATGGAGTCAAGCAGCTGAAGCTCTACTGCGTTTTCGAGACAACCATGTGTGAAAAGCAGTCGGGCTCAAACAACCGGACGGCTGAAGCGCCGCTTTAATGCGGGAGGCAATTACAGACTTACGAGGTGTGAGCATTTCTGAGCGAAATCCCTTCCATTTTGAAGACTGCAGCGTGTGAAGTGATAGACCACCTCGGAAAAAGACCAACCCAGCGCTTCGGTGCGAAGCGGTTATTGCTTCCCGCGAGTCGCCCTGGGTACTCTCTGGCTTTTCATGCCACTGAGAACCACTCATTATTCCTCTGACTCAGAGGTTTAACTAATTCAGAGCAAAGCTTTCTTTGTAACGGGGGAAAGCAGTGACGGGAGAAGAAAGCTCTGCTCAGAAGGTCTGTAACATGCCTCCAGCAGAACGTCTTCACCGTGGGCAGAGGAACCCATTTATCTTCTCTTTTACATAAGGCACAGAAAGGGCATTACGGAAAAACAAAAGGAGCTTCTGCTGAGTGGCCATGGGGGGCACAGGGATGGGGGGAAAGTAATTTAGGTTCAGAAATACTTAGCAGACCAAACTGTAGAAGTTCCTCACCCTAAATACAGGGTGCATGTGGGCAGGGGGCTCGTTTGCCACTAACCACGTAGTCAAATACGGGCTATTCTGTTTCACGTGTCTAACTTGGAGAGAAATATCCACGCCAGGAAAAATGCAGCCGCACAAATGCAGTATCATCAATCCACACTACGCCCAAACCCCAGCAATTTCCCTTTGCTGGTCTCCCCAGTTTACCATCATTTAACACCGAACGCTATTTTCATCTCTTAATTGTTTAATGATTGGTGGAAACAACGAACCTCTCGCCCTGTCTGCAGGAAAATGAAACCATCGAAGCGATGATCCAAACTCCACTCAGTGATAATTTGGCCCTGAAAGTATTCATCGCATTATTTTATTTTTTTTTTCTGACTTCACAATTTTACTTCAGCTGTCAGAGCAGCAATATGAAATAACATCCTATATTCACACTGCCATCTGCATTACAGTACAAAATCTCCTACCGATCAATGCAAGTGTCCAAAGAACACTTCCAATTTGTCACAATAACCTTCAAAACTTGACAGGAAATCATGCAAATTATTTTTTTTGGATCTCTGTGTATCTTGTGATTATTTATACATTGCCAATATAATTCTAAACATTTTCCTTGGCGTCTCCCATAATTCTCAAAAGAAAGGTGGAATTGAGAGATTAAAACCCGCAATAGGTTTATTTTCCACTTTGTGCCCATTTTGTATTTCTGGACATTAAGAGACACTGCTATGACTGCACTTGGAAGATTACCAAGAAAATCAGTGTGAAAAAGGCTTTAAACTGGCATGTCTCAGAATATCAATAATCAAGCTGCTTTGCTCAATTCCACTTTTATTTTTTCTTTTATAACAAATTTTAGATTTTAGTGGGAACAACTGCACCAAAAAAAAATACAGTATTTTTTGTAATCATCAAGCATGATCATCCCCTAAACTTCAGTTTTAGCCTTTAAAAAAAAAAAAAAACCTTTTAAGGAGAAAACGTCAAATGCCAGAACTCTGGGTTCCCTGAACAAGGTGCTCACTGGTTTTATGAGTCAGGAGAGAAGCTCGTAAACCAGTTACTGCAGTGGTTGTTACTGGCACCGAGCTTGTTGGTAGGGCTCACCCTGTGTGTGTTTTCACTACCAGCTGGTGACACCTCTCCTCCCTCCGTGAACATCTGGCCAGCTGTGGGATCACAAGCGTCTGCTGCTCATGCCATTCACCAGGTCCTTTGGTGGAGATCGTTGGGGGTTAGAAACATAGAATGGTTAGAGTTGGAAGGGACCTTAAAGATCATCCAGTGCCACCCCCTGCCCTGGGCAGGGACACCTCCCACCAGACCAGGTTGCTCCAAGCCCCCTCCAACCTGGCCTTGAGCCCCTCCAGGGATGGGGCAGCCACAGCTTCTCTGGGCAACCTGGGCCAGGCTCTCACCACTCTCACAGCAAAGAATTTCTTTTTAGTATCTAATCTAAATCTCCCCTCTTTCAATTTAAAGCCATTACCCCTTGTTCTATGGCTCCACTCCCTGATCAAGAGTCCCTCCCCATCTCTCCTGTAGCCCTTTCAGTACTGGAAGGCCGTTATAAGGTCTCCCCGGAGCCTTCCCTTCTCCAGGTTGAACAACTCCAATTCTCTCAGCCTGTCTTCATAGGAGAGGTGCTCCAGGCCTCTGACAAATTTTGTAGAAAAATGCCATTAGAAGGCATTAAAGCTTACAGGAGAAATATATTTGAAGTTGTAAACAGGCTCACCAGCTGGTTACATCCAGCTCCCGACCTGGAATCCAAGCAAGAGCCTCATCTGCTGAGCTCTGCTGAGAACATGGACCACCCCAACTTTGCAAGGCATGAGAAAGCAGGTCCCCGAGCTCTGAAACCAAAGGCAATTTGCTCTCAGCACAGAGCCTTTTCTAAACGCATTCAGTATTGGGAAATGCAGATTACGCTGCAAGTCTATAAAAAGCTCAGTTTAAATAACAACTATAGAGCTTCACAGGAGACAGTTTTCTAGGACAATGGGCAGACTACTGGGATGCACTTGTAAAGGTCGCACCATAAGCAGCTGCCTGTACAAATTTTATGACTGGAAGCTAATAAACAAAAAAGTGAAGGAAGTAGTCAATACCCATTACCAACCAGAAAAACAGACCGCGTGCACTGTAAAAAAAGAATTTTATAGAAATCGTTAGTGGTGGATGCGCTAAGAAACCCATCGGAGAATTCACAAAACTTTTCAGAGAACAAACTCAGCCGCTGCCGCTTTAAATCAGAATTCTGCATTTGCATTGAAAATTCATCAGGGTATTTATAGCCAAGATTAAAAAAAAAAAAAAACAAAAAAAACCCCCAACAAACCAAAAAAACCCACAACTGAAAAAAACCCCAACCATTGGTGTTAACAACCTGTTGCAAATGGTTATATCGGGCAACACCTTTCCTGAGAGCTGCTGTTGCAGGTGTTGGAGTGAAGTGCCGAGAGCCGGGCGTGCTGTTCGCCGAGGTGCTGCTGGCAGATGCTGCAATGCAGCTCTTGTGTAACCACCCTCCCTGCCTCGGTAAAACCAGCAATCCCACAAAACAGAGACGTTCCACCCTTCTCTGAGATGAACGGGGCCAGATGCCACCGTGCAGTGAGACACGGTGACCTGACCCAACTGGCGAAGGGTGCATTTGCTGCACAGGCGGAAAGGGTTATTGCCATTTGGCCTTTGGCTGGTCAAACATTAAATCCTGGTCTAGGGGGAGATGTCCCTGATAGATGATCTAGAACTAGATGATCTTTAAAGCCATAGAATCATAGAATGGTTGGAGTTGGAAGGGACCTTAAAGATGATCTTGTTCCAAACCCCTGCCATGGGCAGGGACACCTCCCACTAAACCAGGTTGCTCAAAGCCCTACCCAACTCTAACCACTCTATGATTCTATGACTCTAAAATAAAAACCTCCAATACTACCGGTAAAATAAATGCTCTAAAGAGCGACAGAGACCCAAGTTAGTCCCTGCAGCTGGCCCACGTGGCCAGTACAGTGCATGCATCTACATCCCGGAGAACCTTCTGGGAAGTACAAGTTGCAAATGTCAAACACTTAGGAGAAACTGGCCATTTATTCAAAGACAACATATAAAAAAAGAAAGAAAGGTGGCATTTGTCAAATTAATTATGCTCTACAAATCATCTCCTTGCTCGGTTCCCTCAAGAATTCCAAGGCTGTTGCAGCCATTGCTTCCTGACCTCCCCGCATCAAGGATGGTCCTGCCGAGGAGCGGCTGCACGCTTCCACCACGCTCAACAGGTCTACGGGAACGACAGATAAAGACTTTCTTGGGTCTGTTCCTGCCACTCAGCAATATATTTGGATTTTACCTTGGCATACATCAGTGATAATACAACATCAATCATGTGGAAAGTGCCTAAGACTTTTTTTTTGGGATGTGGCTAAAAAAAGCCAGTGTGATTTCTCACTATCAGAGGTGCACAGTGTCACAGCCAAAGACAAGCACTGTAGACAGCTTTTGACTTCAGGCAGTTAGTTTGGAGGCTAAAAGATAACTCTGTGAATAAAAGGTGAACTTTGATATAGCTACTTAATTTCTCATCTATTTACTAAGAGAATTGGAAAAGTTAGAGAAGAACAGTGGTCTGTGACATGAGCGGAGCAAGACCTTCTGAATTTCAAGGCGCTCTGCTTAGTTCTGGTTGACTTCTGATGGAGTATCCCTTATATTTATTAAAGAATATTTAATTGTTGTTTTAAATGAATGCTACTGACAATGACTTCTAGGAAGAGAAATTCCCACCCAAATACTGTAAAAAACTTCTATACTCAGCTCTGCCCATTGCACAGCAATGTCCTTTGATTACGAGACCTCTAAGATTTGAAACTTAACCTTCTCGAGAGCAGAACTTATTCCAGCTGCACAAAACTGCTCCAGATAGAAGAATCCACACATCTCAGTTCCCTAACCAGACCTGCACCAACAGAAATGCAGCACAGCAGCTAAATCACAAACAGTTATAACACAAGGCATACAGATTTCTAATTGAGTACACTAAGATACAACTAATCAGTAAAATAAAGAGCACAGCTAGAATAAATAAAAAGATACCTTTGCATAAAATATATTCTCATTAGAAGAAATTATGACTGCTACAAAAAAGATCACCAAGGCACTCCTGTGACTGGCAATTTTTAACCAAAGACAGTTCTACGCTAATTAAGGAAAACAAATCCCTAAAGAAATAATAAAGTCTGCCTTAGCAGTCCTATCATTTTTAATATATAGGTGCTATTGACGCTACGCTGTAATTGGTGCTATATGGTGCTCTTTAAAACTTGTTGTATTTGTTTTCCAAAGCAAGAACTTAAAAAAAAAAAAAAAAAAAAAAAACCAAACCAAACAAAAACCCCATCACAAAAGGAATCACTGATCGAAAATTTAGTTTTTGAGACATTTCACAGAACAACGTTAAAAAAAAAAAAAACATTTATATAAATAATTCTTATTAATGACCAACGTGAAACGCTCTGTTAGGGGATTAAAACTGTGGACTCCTACCTATTGTAGGACATAAAACTTGAGGGGCTTGAGTCATGATAATCTGCATTCAGTGTACATCCTGGTCTAACAACTCCTACGATCAATAGCAGCTCTTGGAGAAGGGCCACAACACCTATTAGAGTCTCGGCAAGCTTGACCCAAAGCATTAACACGTCCCTGACTTCAGCCCCATCAGCACAAGTATTTCTGGCCAAGCACACACAGGTTTTGACTGGTGGATACAAGGTACACATTGGGAAATGGGGGTGCACGTGTGTTTATCTGACGATTCACAGAATCACAGAGTGGTGAGGGTTGGAAGGGACCTCTGGAGATCATCTACTCCAACCCCCCTGCCAAAGCAGGTCCACCCAGAGCAGGTCCCACAGGAACGTGTCCAGGTGGGTTTGAATGTCTCCAGAGAAGGAGACTCCACCACCTCTCTGGGCAGCGTCTTCCAGGGCTCTGCCACCCTCACAGGAAGGAAGTTCCTCCTCGTGTTTAGGTGGAACTTCCCATGTTCAAGTCTGTGCCCATTTCCTCTCGTCCTGTCCCTGGGCACCGCTGAAAAAAGACCGGCCCCATCCTCCTGACACCCACCCTTCAAGTATTTATAGGCATTGACCATATCCCCCCTCAGTCTGCTCTTCTCCAGACTAAAGAGACCCAAGTCCCTCAGCCTCTCCTCATCACAGAGATGCTCCAGGACCCTCATCATCTTCGTAGCCCTTTGCTGTACCCTCTCCAGCATTCCTGTAATTAACTGTAATTCCCTGTGATTAACTGAGTAAAGATACATATTTGGGGATGCCTGCAGGCTCAGAAGCTCCGGAGATGTCTCAGCACCAGACAAACACTTCATTTTTGCCCCTGGCATTTCTGAGCTGCCCGTTCCCATCAGTTTAGGGGACAGATTGCCCCAGCGTCGCGATGTTTTGGTCCCATTCTGCGCTGCCTCACCCAGCAGTGAGGCCAGGACGATCCATCAGGCGCATCAGGATAACGAGATGGGAAGGAGCACTGGGATAACCACACAGGAAATCAATTCCCCTCTCTCCAACACCACATTTGCCGTAAAATTCTTCGTAGTAACTTTTCTTAACTCACAAATTGCGTAGCTTACTAACTGCTTCCAAACACGCGTTACGACGTTATTCAAACTTTCTATACCTTTATATATACCTTTCTATACCTTTTTTCAAGCTGCAACAGGGTAGGTTTAGACTGGACATTAGGAAGAAATTCTTCACAGTAAAAATGATCAGACACTGGAACAGGCTGCCCAGGGAGGTGGTTGAGTCACCATCCTTGAATGTGTTTAAGAGTCGCTTAGATGTGGTGTTGGGGGATATGATATAGGGAAGAACTTTGTAGAGTAGGGTAGATGGTAGGACTCGATGATCCCAAGGGTCTTTTCCAACCTAGATGATTCTATGATTTATATAAGAACACGTCACTAATTAGCCCAGGGCTCAGCAGTCCCCTCCCCAGCCCAGCCCACGCTGTCCAACTGCGCTTCCAATTTCGTCGCGTTTCTTTAATATATATAATCAACATGCAAATTTATTCTCAAACTGACATAAAGCACTAATGAATTTAGTAACCACCTGGAAATTAATGGCAGTGCTTCAATGTTACACGTCTCAAATGAGAGCAGTTGTCTCAGGTACGGCATGTTCTTGGAGTGGGGAAGGATTAATCTTTATTACACAGCTCACCAGTTTCATTTCAATTACTTAAGCAATTTACTACCGTATATGGGACCTTTGGGGAGCGATGAAAATATTTCCAGTGTTTTTTTTCAGGTTCACCTTCAAGTTCCAGAAAAACGTGGTTCCTGATTTTCCTCACTTGAGGAGGAATTTTCAATCTAAGGAAGATTATTCCAGTTGAATATGGTGATCCACAGCCCTTTCTAGTTGTTATGACAACAGTCCAGTTCTCCAGGGCTGATCAGACTATTCAAGTGGGGGAAAGAGAAAACTTAAACCAACTGCCCAAATTTAACCACCCCATTTCAGAAACGATGCAACTCTGCCACCAGCCCTGGATCTCCCTTTTATCGACATGTCCTTGGCAGAACCCTTGAATAATAACTGTAGTGACAAGGCCAACCCAGCCTAGGCAAGATACACAATTAGGAGACAGAGGAAAAAATGCCAAAATATTATTTTCTTTTTACCAAAGCTCTGTTTTAAGCAGTGTCAAACCATGAGCCATTAAATGACACAGAAATGAAGAGCGGGGACACAAAGAAGGTCAAACACCATGAAGTGCCACCATGTGGGAACCGTGCACACACAGAAACCAGTAAAAGATCGCTGCCCATAGTTTAGTAAATACAAAGCATGTAAGTAGAGCTCAATTTGAATAAATCTGCAGCTATTCTTTCAGTCAAGGCTTCTCTGATTCTATTTAATAGCACCTGGCTCTTCAAGGATCATTTCTGTTGTGCTTCAGTCTAAATTCAAAGTTTCTGTAACTCCATTTCTAAGATAGAGATGTTGTTGGGAGCAGAGGGTGTATAAACTAGTCAATACAAATTAATTTTAATAATTAATAATGGGTGAGGACTTCAGAAGGAGGGGTTCTTTGATGTTCTAAATGAAGTTTTGCATGATTAATGGTGTTATCTGGGAAGAGATGGCAAGCTTTATTGTTTTTGCTTTTCAGATGTCTCCAAAGCGGTGACATATCTTATCTATTAAATAGCAATCATCTTCTCCGTTTTTGGAACAGATGGTTGCCTGTCAACATATTCTTATCAGAACAATGTAAATGGAAAAATATTGAAATACATTCAGTAAACACTTGAGAAAACTCTTACTGCACACTGGGACAGTGAATTTAAATACCTTACTTGGATTTGTCCTCCAATTTACTGTAAAGTTTATTTTAAAGTTAGCAGTCTATTTTGAGTTATGATTAATGGTTTTGAAAAGGCTTTCTACAGCTGCACATACCAACAAAGGATTTAGAATTAATTCACATATTCTAACTTCTTCCTTAATGGATTTTTAAGGTCCACTGCAAAGAATCAATCAATACCAGGCTGAAAGCTCTGGCGTGTAATGCATCCTGCAGCGTCAGAAGGCTTCTGCGTGAAGCAGGGTGAATTATGAGAGTCTGAATTAATTGGAATTATTTGCAGTTATTAAGAAAAGCAAAATAATAATTTGCATTAATTTAATTCCAGGATACAAAGATAGCAACTGGTCTGCCTTTAAAAAAAATGTACCAAAACCTGGGGGGGGTGTGGATTTTGGTATTCAAAAAAGTATTTTGTGAATCTTCCCTTCAAAAACTTAAATATTGATGCACTGAATATTTTCTTGTCGAGAAACATTTCATTTCCGGGGCATTAATTTCAGGACAAAGTGACATTTGCACGTTAATTTTGTACCTTGCATGACTGCATGTAACACTAATGTAACTGGCAAGTAGAACAAGTAAATTAAAGCATTTCCATGTATTTTCTCCTTTTTTTTTTTTTTTGCTATTGATTGCTTTCTTTAATTGATAGTACATTTTGTTAACTCAGTTTCACCACTTTTTTTTATAAATCATTCGAAAACTTTAAAAAAATGCCTCGCCATGTGCACAGAGAAGCTGTCGCTGATGAGGTAGAAGGGGGCCAGGGCAGTGATGAAGGATTTTCCCGTGTACGGGAAAACCTCCGGAAAGGGGCTGGACAAGTCGTAAATGCCTTTTTACAGCACGATTCCTCTGGAAACAGGAACTTTTTAAAACTTTTCAGTTACCAAAAAAAATAACAAGAAATCGTTACATCAATGGCACTGGTCTGAATGACAAGATCACTCCCCAGAATAAAGACAGCAAATCTCTAAAATTCTGAAAAATAATTGGGTTCTAAAATAACAACAACTTGGAGAACTCTTGAGATAAAAAAATACGAATGACTCCATTTTGATTTCCAAATGGAATCCACAGGCTACTTTTCATTGATTTCATTGCTTTAGGCAAACACAACCTACACATTAAAATTGGAATCACAAAACTCCAAAAGTCGTTTTTTTTCTCTGATTACCCAAAGAGGTGACAAGAACTCCTAATTTTTTAGTGCCAAAATCTTTTATGAGAAAATCCACCGACTGGCAGCAAGTCACCAAGCCCCACTGAATAGAGCATATATATAATTTACTTTTACATTTAAGCTACATTTTTTGCCATTTTTTTATTATGATCTCCACATTTTATTACTTTCTGTTGGAAGAGATACAGGCAAGAGTCTCCAAGTGAAAAGATCGGTGCAGTGTAACTTCTGGTAGTTAATTCATGTCACAAAAATAGCTATGCCCTGAAAGATACACTGAGTTACAGATCTTAAAAGTTCTAGAGAGGGCAAAGTACAACTGTGCCACGTCCAAGGAATCAAAAAATAGTATCAGATATTTCAGGCGGGCAGTATCCAAAATTTATCTCTTGCAGTAACAATAAAATAGGTTGAAATGTGGATGGGATCAAGCTAAAGTTCTGATCTGAAAAATACAAACCTTTAGGGGAAAGTGGAAAAAAAAAATGATTGCAAAAATAAGTTTCTTCTTGAAACACAGGACAAGCAAAGATGATTTTTGCTTCTGTTATTGCTGAAGGACAGTAAGGTGAAATGCATTCAGTGTACAGGCAAATATCGTCTCCCTGCCTCCACCTGAGGAACACAGGAGCCTTGCTATGAGCCCAGAAAACCACATCCATTTCCTTTCTGGCTCATGCAACAGCTTGAGAAATTAGATTTTTGGCCAAAGTTGCCCATTTAGCAAAAAATTATAGAACTGTTACTGATCTCAGAGTATTTACAGTATCTAAATATTCTTTAATTTTTTCCTTTTCTATGCTGACCTGCATGCTTGCCAAGTGTTGCAATTAATTAAGTAACTGTAGAACACAATTAGCCTTTTTGAGAAGAACTTAACAAAATAAAGGGCCTTGCGTATCAGCCTTCGCTGGGTTATCTGCATCTGCCCTCTCTCTCCATTCAGGCTGTAATTCCCTCTGTTTTTCTATGATGCATAAAAAAAAATAATCTGTGGATCATATGGCTGTTAAGCAGAATATAGGTAGGTAATAGATCAAGAACACAGTAAACTATTAAAACCCAAAGATGCTTATCAAGCAGGACTTATCTTGACACTTCCACAAGTTCAATTTTTCTCCATCACTGTTATTTATGCTGCAACATTAGTATAAAAGATTTTTTTTGAAAATCATAAAAACATTTCACATAGAGGAGATGAGGCAAGTAAAACTGCAATAAAAATTCATCATATTTTGCAACCTTAGCTATTTCTTCTACTCTGACATAACTTTCACCCCCATACTTCAGCAAATAAAAATCCATGCATCAGTTTCCCCTGAAGGAATCATATAGCATAAAATTAGACTTAAGAAAAAAAGAAATAAATTGTCTATTTTCCTGCTGTTTGTACTCGTCTATTTAACAGATTATGACTAAAACACCCAACACTACGGATACCCTGTAGGCATTTTGGAATGTGCTTCGGAAGGAGTCTATGTTTTAAACACCGCTCTGGTTACTTTACAGGAGATTAATTGTCTATCGTGTTTATGTAAATAGGAAAGCAAAGATTCTTGTGCATCCTTATTCATAAATTAAAAACAATGCTTGCCTACAGTTACCGCTGTAAAGGGGAAATAGACCTTGACTAGATGTAATGAGGCATTTGTGTTCGCCATAACTATAATTTACTATTACTGCTTGAAGAGCCATCAGTTCTTGTTTAGTCTGTTAAGTGACAATAAGTACGGCTAAAATAAATTCTAATGAACACTCTTGGGTCACCTTACTGAATTTATGGGGCATAATACAGCATTATTTGAAACAACTGCAATCTTCAGTGCTGCATGCAATAGTCTGAAGCACTGGTTTGACTTTTCAGGCCATATATACGTATATACACACCGATCCTTGAGGCACCTGACTTTGGGAAGGATGACCTCGGACCGGACTTTGGCTCTCTGGAAAGCACCACGCAAGGTTCTTTTGAGTGATGGGAAATGAATCATGGAGCTGCTGGTACATCTCGTCTCAGAGAATAATACTCAGCAATAATGGAGTTGACTGGCCACTGCGTGTCGACAGAGCAGGGCCTTGCCATGGTGGGGAGGATGGAGGACCCACAGTCCATGTCCACCTCCCCAAGCAGTCTTCTTTACCCTCACAGCATTTTCTATGCGTCTGCTCTTTCTGTAAACAGATAAAACCATCCTAAAAGGCAAGAACAAAGATGGCTACAAGAAGAATGATTGGCAGGATGAAACACATGGTGTGCCAGTCAGGTCCACGAAGAGACTGACACCAAACCATGCCTATGCCTGCAGAAGAGGTTGAGAGAATGCCCCTGTCCTACTCAGTCCCCCACAAAGATGTCAACATATCTCTCCTGAAAGATAAAATTTTGGAGGGAAAAATATTTCTTCAAAATTTCAAGTCATTATTTGAAAAGTAGATAATTTTTTTTTATGCTTTATAGTGAATGGAATAAAGAGGAAAAAAGAAAGGAGAGAAAAAAACCCCAACCAGACAAAAAGCCCCTCTATTATTTTTCAGAAAATATTAAGCAAGAAAGCACAGGTTTTCTTGATAGCTGCCATGGGGAAATTATTCCAGTGATTAAAAGTCAAAGATAAATGCTCTTCTCACTTGTTGCCTTATTTACATACACACACACAGAGTGCATCTTCTCGTAACACATTTCACTAAACAAAATAATCACACACATGCACTACATAAAGTGCTCCATGGTTTGTTGCCACAAAAATTCTAAATACAAGAGAGATTTTTATAATGAATCAGACCAGGCTGTGATTTCTTTGCACAGAAGAGCGGTTCCTTCTTCCAGCAGTGGCCAAGAGGGACACAAGTGCTCTGAGAAAGCTCCGGTGGCCATCCTGGGCCTGTCTGGCTTCAGGAAAGATGCTGCTATGAAAAACTCCTTTAAAGTCCCCTCCAAGGGACTTTTCTCTGTGCTGGACCGGGTGACATTGGGAGTGCTGGATGGGAGATGCTCTGCTCCAACACTACACCGGCGCAGATGCTGCTGTGATCGCCCTGCAACGAGGAGGATGAGGAGGAATGTCTGTGCCCAAGCCACGGCCGACAGAAGCCACTCAGCACCAGCAAACTAGCTTTTTGGAAGATCTCCAATTCAAGCAGACCTCTCCAAAGACTGAGCTGTCTACTGTCTGCAACTTCTCTTCCAAAAATGTGCTGAGCAGAAGTTATCAGAGCGTCTTGAGACCATCTTTCGAGTCAAAGATGGCCAATGAAGAAGCAGCAGCAGCCCTCACTTAGAGCAAAACGCTGAAAACTGAGGAGTGAAACCCTACGCCTAATTTAAGTGAAAAACTCCTATTGACTTCAATGGGGCAAGACAGTCCATATACGGAGATGATGGCGAGCCCTCACTTTCTGTATTCCCTTAGAGTCCATGACACAGTCTGTTCCCAAGAAATGTAAGGACACGTCTCTTTTCAATTAAAATAATGTACTTACATAATGCTACTACTTTTCTCTCTATTGTGCCTGGTCTTCACTCCAGGAGCTTATCACCGTGATCCAGGTTTCTTTATCCAACTTTGTATCTTATTCCAAGGGAGTTTGACAGGATTTCAATACAGAACCAGAGCGGTTCTTTACAAAGGCTCCTCCAGCCCCATTATGTATCTGAGAGGAGCGTATATGATGGAGATTATTGTCGTGTTGCCCTCCTTCATCTTCCTGAAGTATAAAATACAAAAACGCCTGAATACAATTTTTAACCTATTTTTTGAGGGAAATGAAAGTCTGAGCTCTCCACAGTGCCCAAAGACGAATCTTGAAATCATGAGAAAGACTCAATTCTTCTGTTGTTAAGGGCGTGGGAAAATAATACACAGTGAAACGTACTTCGTCACAGAAGCTTTCATTATGGATTGTGCTCTCATATTTATTAAAAAGAATATTAACAGTACTTCCTATTTATTTAATGCTTTTCCTCTTCAAAGCACTTTTTAGACATTAGCTAATTAATTTAATGACTTGAAATATTTCAAGTGTGCCTCTCCTAGGCAAAGCTGAAGAAAGGGCTTTGCTCAGAGAAGAGCAAGAAAAAGAGCTTTTACAGATGTTTTTTGCACAACTATGGGCTCTCAAAGGCAGGACAATACCTCCAGCACCGTTAGCCTCTTCAGAGGAGCAAGGGTGAAAGCAGGGCCATGTCTTTTGGGTCCCTGAATGTCCTTTTGGTGCAGCAGAGTGAAGCAAATGCTTTGCTCAGGGTACGGCGCAACCACTTCCAACCTTCACCTCCTCGAGACACGGCTACCGCAAGATCTCCCGCTTTGGGAATACGCTTTGGCAGAGCTCCAAGATTAAAAAGCCCAGTAAAGTCACTGGAGAGCTGTTCTCCACCGAGGGCTGTACCTCCTTAATGGCTCAAGCTCTCTCCCCGCTATCTGCAACGCGAGTTTTGCTATCGGTGCCAGCAGAGACCAGGTCAACCTGCACGTACCCAGCCAGCTCCTGCTTCAGCTGCTTTCTCAACACTGTACTGCACCCACGGCTCTCAGCAAGCGATTCAACGGTTTGAGATTCACTTGTCCTTACACTAGTCATGCTGGAGACTCCTACGTACCAATATACTCGCGTTCAAACCCTGCAGACATAAGAGTTAATGGCACAAGAACCTACAGCCCTCCTTCCCGGAGCCGTGGGGATTGAAATGGGCCCGGCCTCCTCTCCAGGGAGTGATCACATCACTTCCCTGTGCTAATTAGGGTGATGCTTTATAGTACACAGTGGGATATAAGGGCATGGAACATGCTTTAACTGCCCCTGGATGCAACAGCTGGAGCCACAGCCAGTCGCCCACCAGCCAGCGCTGGGCACACCAGTAAGGTCTCCCCAGACCAGAGGATAATGCAATCCCTTGTAAAACTACCTTTACCTGTGTTATTAATAACAAGGTGACATTTATGAAACTAATACACTGTTAATTCCATTATGCTTTATTGCAATTTCTCAGATATGATCTCTGTAATGTGTTCATTTACTGAGACCATTTGAGTCATTTAAATATCATTAAACCGCGGAGGAATTAGTTCTCCCCCTGCAGAGGCAGAGAAGCTGTCTCAGCCCCAGTCGTTCCCCCTCTTTCCCCAAAGCCACGTGCTGTTACCCATGGCGCTAGGACAGAGTATGGAGATTTCATCCAGATGCTGGGAAAGGAGCAGAGAGGGAGCAAGGAGAGCCCTGCAGACACAACCAGGGACAGCCAGCGTGGCCGGGTGCCACCCACCAGGGAGGCGACACTTCCAAAGCACCATCAGTCAGACAAGGAAGTTGTGTTTTAAGTGCATTTTAGACAGCGATGGCATATTCAAAACTTTCCTTATAAAAAAGGGTTAGGCGTTATAGGAAAATCTTCAGTGAAACAAAAAAATCTCCTGCATAGATTGACATCAGTCAAAACCCATAAACCTGTATAAAGTGTCTTTTTTTAAAAAACAAACCAACCCAACCCAGTCACATTGCACAAGGACTGTGGACAATTCAATGTTGCATACACAAAAGGAAGGCTTTTTTCAAACTAGCTGTCATGTTAGAAAAGGTGAAGTTTTCCTTTAAACTATGCCCCTCACAATAAAGCAAGAAGCATGTGTGTTTTAGGAACTGGATTCAAGTGCCCGGTTTTTTGAAATATAAAATGTCATATAAATATATGAAATAGAAAGCTTTCTTCTAGGAGAGCCTTTTGAATGGAAATAAGAATTATCATGAACTTGATCTGAAGGTGTTTATTCATGTCCTTGGACTCCCTCGTGATTTACAGACCCCATCACACACCAATTCAAGCGCAGAGGATGCTCTCGGGCATCAGGGACTGAACTCTCCAGTGACACATATTGGCATCCCTGGGGTAACTCTGATTTACGCCCCCTCAGGACTGTGCCTTTAAGTGAACTATTCAATAGGTCACTCAAACCAGGCTCTCCCTATAAAACACCCTCTGAAAGGGTCGTACAGCACACTTCATTCTTGTGTGTTTCCTTAATATATAACAACCATTAAAACTCCCTCTTGGGCATCTTCCTCTTCATCTCAGTTGGGGTTCCGACTGGAAATCAATTGCGGCAGAATAATTTCCAGGTATCCTTCACCTAGAAGTGATCTGCTGAAAGGGTATTTTGGCAATTCAATTGAAATTTCAGTCGGCTAGTATTTTTTTCCCCGTTGTGGAATTGACAGTAGCAGAAACACAGGACGTAAGGGAGCCTCCTTGTTGCTTCCATTCCTCTGAGTTAAACAATCAGAAAGATTTCGGCTGGTTTTTGTCATGGAGAATTTGGCTCCTGAACACTTTTACTCCCCTGCAAATCTCTTTTCCGAATGGGAAATAAAATAAAATGAGGTACTTCTAGCACGTAAACATTTAAGATCGTCTAATTTTCCCTATTGTTCCCGGCACTGAAGGGACTGGCAGCAGCAGCCCAAGGGAAAACCCTTCGTTCCCAACAGCATCCTGCATCCCTTAACTGCCCAGAGCATCCCCTCGCCCCAGCTCCTCTGAGAGCAGTTGCAGGGGGGAAAAAACCAAGGCACCCCTGTGCAAAATATGTGTTTCTAGATAATTTCCAGTGTCCAGGTTTTAAAGAGGAACACTTATTTCTTCAAAATGTCTTGCTATTTCAATTATTTAAAGAATGTTTGAATTTCTGACTTTTTTTTTATTTATTATTCTTCTCCTTTTTGTATCCTTGTAAATACAGAAGGAAGTAAAAGACCTGGAAGAAAATTTTACCTGGGGGCAGGGCTGGGGGAAGTATTTTGGACAGAAAAATCCTTGAGAGCCACTTTTTTTTCCTACTACCAAAAAATAAAATTACAAGGTCTATATGATCAGCCCAACCACGTCCACTGCAGGTATCAGTGGGTCTCCCTGGAGGTCCACAAAGCACAGGGGATGAAATCTCAATGGCTGTAGCAAAAAAATGCCACTGGGAGTTTCTGTTATTAAACCTGGGGTTATATCAGAAAAATTCCAGGGCTGCTGTGCTGAATTATTTTCTCTACCACACACGCAGCACTCGGTACCAACCTGGGCTCAGGAGAGCAGATAACGCAGAAAACATATTTACTCTGCTACAGTTTTTCAGAACACCATCTCATGTGGTCCTCAGCCTTTCTCCAAAAACTCCTGGCAGGGCTCTGCCAGCCACGGGCGCTTGCCCTCAGTGGGTGCCCCCCTCGCTCACACACTACTGACCAGGAATAAAAAAAAACATTTCTCAGAATGTTTTCTCCTATTTTGATGCCTCTTGTTAGGCTTCTCTTCCCATTGCCCACCCAAAATTTCTTTTAGAGTCAATTAACACAAAAGTCCTGTTTTGCTCCCCTTTATCAATGATCTTATTGATCTTTCCAAGGGCAGTATCTGTTTTGCAGCAGAATCACAGAATCATAGAACGGTTTGGGTTGGAAGGGACCGTGAAGATCATCCAGTTCCACCCCTCATGCCCTGGGCAGGGACACCTCCCACAAGACCACGTTGCTCAAAGCCCTGTTCAACCTGGCCTTGAAGACCAGAGTATCCCAGGAATAATTTTTAAACGCTTTACACACTTTCTCCCAGTCTTTGATCTGTTCTTTTGCTCAAACCCAAGCTCCACTGGCTGCACAGCAGGAGGAAGAAGCAATCGGATCTCTGTGTTCAGAGCTCATACCTTCCTTTCACAGTCACAAAGGACAAAGAAGCGGCAAAGTCCTTGCTCGTCATAAGAAGTCACCAGTGATGGTTTGCATCAATATTGCCCTCCTGCAATGACGTGAAGTAAACTGACAAGTGCAATGAGGGACTCGGGTGGAGGGAAAATCATCACTCTGTTGACAGCTCCCAGAACCTACGTTTCCTTTATTTTTGTAATGGATAGCTTGCCAAAGACTTCAGAAGACCTCGCTCTCTGCAGAACACCTGTCTGGGAATTACTTGGAAGTCACTAAAGACATAAAAACATCACTGTACTGGTGACTGCTCCTACAATTCTGAATATTGAATATTGAAATCCCATGCAGCTCCTTACACACGTGAGTTTGGTAAAAAGCAGTAGAAAAATGTGCACTGATAAATCTTAGAACTCATCCAACATATCATTCCTTCTTTCTCACACATAGTAATATTTATGTTGCAAAAACACAAGGAGGATATGTTGCTTTCAAAAATATTTGCATTGAATGTGCAAATGTTCTCACCTACATCCATATAATTAACAGTAACGTAAATTAATATGGTACTACCACTTCGAAAAATGCATCTACAGACCATTTGCTAATACTGCAGTTTTGCAGTGTTAGTTTTTTCCCCAAACCTGACTTGATGCCTTGAAATGAAGATAACGAACTATGACTCTCAACAGCGGCACTTTCATCATCAGTAGTTTACAGTGTCATTTCTTTGGACACTTCTGGTACCTGCAACACTTTTCATTCTACACATCTCCATTAGTCTAATCGGACCCTCCAGTAGGATACTGGAAGATTCACAAAATAATGACAAAATAATCAGTACATGATCAAAAGCCTAAAACTCAAGCCATAGCCTTGAGCTACAGGGGAAGGTAACTACAAGAAAAAAATAATCACCAGACATACAGCCATCCTGCAATTAAATCATCGCAGACCTGGCTCTGACGTCAGTACCTGGGAGCGAGATCACACTGAACATGAAAGAGACTATTTTGGATTAGAAGTTGAGGTTGCTGTGCCCCCCTGGCCCCGGCCAATATTAAACATGAAAGCTGCAATGCAGATTAGAAGGTTAATTTGAAGAAGTCTGTTCTAGGGCCTGCTGGGATGTAGATCTGTTACTTTCACCCCTTTGGGTTTGTTCCTGGGTATTAGGTATTGTTTCTTCTTTTCCACTACAGAAACTCCATCAGACAAAGATCCAAGTTGTTTTTTTTAAACCCGTATCAACACATTTTTCTTTCATGACTTTAACAGTGTATTCCTGGACCGCGATTATCATTTTGGCACCAGCACAATACCAGTAACACAGAAATCATCATTTTTAGGCCTCTCTGAACTGCCATAATGAACTACTACTACTACCAAATGAAGAACATATCAAACTAGGAAAAAGCCATTCTGCTCATCACGGATGCTTTACCGTCTATTGCTACCATTTTCCACTAAAATTAAGCGAAGCCAGACCGCAGCAATACAGGGCCAGCACCAACCATGTGAGAAATTAGATCATGAAGCAAAATTTTGCTTCAATGAGCCACGAGTAACTAATGAGATTCTGTGTCCTCAGAGAAGGCCACTGCTGGCACAGCCACACAGAGACCATTGGCTAGAACAGCTCTCCTTGTTTCCTATGTTCTAATGAGGTTTTATTCTGCTTGTGCACGTCGGCCCCTTAGTATTATCTCAGCATCCAAAGCGATGCAGGAACCCATTGGTTTAGCACATGAAGGAAATACTTTATGTCGGTGCCCTTCAGCAAGGAAGATTTATAGAGCTGTCAACGGGACAGGCATCCAACCTGCAGCTGGAGATGGAGGACAACTCGGGAGCTGCAGACCCCCGTGCCCCAGGCAGCCTGTGAAGGGGTTAACACAGCTTCATGGCCATGTCTCCTACCCCAGGTGAAGTTCTGACTGTCCCCATCAGTGCTACCTGCACACAGTTTTATCTGGTCAACAGAGACAGTTGTTGGCCACAAACCTCCTGGGAGGGACCTGGAGATGACCTTCTGGAGCGGCTGCGGGAGCATATGGTCTGCAGCTAGCAGGATGGGTCCTCTCCATAAATCCCAAGAACCACACGGTCCCCAGGAAGTTTCAAAGCAGACTCTGCACATTTCTGTGAAGAAAGGGTACAGCATCCCCCCGGGGAGGGCAGAAAGCCCTTCCTCCCAGAAATTGCTGAGCTAAGTAATCGCTAATTGCTCCCTGCTCATTACCACTGAAGACAGCTGAAAACTATGGAAACATAAACCACATCATTAAAACAAGCCATTGTGGAAGCCAGGCTTCATAAAACCTGTTTTATAATCAGATATTTGGAAGTAGCGCCCAGAGAGGGGGGTCGATGCCCCATCGCTGGAAACATTCCAGGTCTGGTTGGACGGGGCTCTGAGCAACCTGGTCTGGTGGGAGATGTCCCTCCCCATGGCAGGGGGTTGGACTAGATGGCCTTTAAAAGTCCCTTCCAACCCAAACCATTCTATGACAGTCCCACTCCAGAGTTTCCCTCCAGGTCCTTTCTCAATACTTGAAGAAAATGGGACAGTGTTTTCCTCTGTAACTCAGCAAGGCACATGCTGCTCCACTTCAAAACCGTGTGTCCCCCAGTGTTGATACTGATCTAAAAATATTTAAATTGAAAAATAATATAGTTACACTCCTTTCTTGTCTCCTATGTTTGTATTCTCTGGCTTTTAGGGAAAAAAAAAAAATATAGATTTATCAAAGTATCTGGAAATGTACTAATTAATTCAACGGGAGTGAAGATTCTCACATGATGATATGATCCCAACTGGCAAAGTAAACATAATTACCAATATTACCAGAAAACAAAATCAGCAACACTTCAAGGCTCTGTGGGCTTCAGTTAGCAAATATTTTTACAGTTGATCATTCGTTGCAAAAGGCTTCTTCTTATTCTTGTAAGTAAAGCTGCACCAATTTAACAAGCAATCTAAATGACCTTATGTCTCTCCAATATCTCCATGACTGGGAAAGCCTCAGAGTGAATGAAAAGATCCCAGATTTTATAGTTAGATTATTCTGACTTGATTGTGACCTGCTTAGAAAGCCTGCAGCTGTGTTTTCTTTTCTTAGTTTTTTCAAGGAAGTTCTGGGTTTCAGAATCCTTGGGCATGGATGTTAAAAAGCTAAGAAAGAAAGTGAAAGGATTTCACTGATTTCACTTTCTTCTGAAAATCCTCCCTTTCAGTGAACCGAAGGGATATCACCGGCATCTTTTGTTACTTTCGTGAGCCTGTAAAGGTTTGCTTTTTTTTTTTAAAAAAAAAAAAAAAAAGGAACATCAAAATAATTAGACCCATACTTACACTTAGATTTATTACTCTTTCTTCTCTATAGGGGTTGTTATGTATTTCAGAATATTTACTTCTGGCTTTGAAGCACTGTGGGATTTCCCTTCCACTTCAGGAGCACCTCCTGGGGTTACAGTGTCTGCGTTCCCCACCCGTGAAACAGCAGCAGCACTTCTCAAAAACGTCACGGTGATGAGTACCTACACCTCTAGGAAAGGGAAGATGCCTCTTCACTGGCTACAGAACTACACCATCAAAGCAGCCCAGAGCCCCGTCGGGGCTGAGCACGGGGACAGGACGTGGCACAGGGCGGGCAGGAGGGAGGGAGCATCTCCTCTGCCTTCCCATAGCTCAGCAGGAGCTGCCGCCGCCACCACCCAATATATTAAATTTAGAACCCCTGACAAAACATTTCCTTCAACAGCAAAATAACTGACAGGGATAAAAAAAAAAAGAAAAAAAAGCAAAGAAGAAAGGCAAAGGCAGGCAGTACCTGCTGGATGATAACCTGAGCGCTGACAGCCTCGGCGGGGAGGACCTGACCTACCTGCTGAAGCTCTGTCACCACAAAGCCACGCTGATGTCTCCTAAGGACACACAGCTGCCAAAAAAAAGGGAATCGGCTCTTTTGCTACTAATATCCTATACTTTCGACAAAATACGCAATCAAAATTTTTCCCCCTCTGGTTATCGAAGGCGTTCGACAGTCTCGGGAGGCGGCGGGACATCGAGGCACCACGTTTAATCACAGGTGGGGTCTGAAGCACGGCCTTCCCTGGGCTTCCGAAGGACCAGAGTCAACACGGGAATTAGTGTCTCACTTTCCCGCGTCACTTATCTACCTCATTCCTTAAGGCAAAATCCAATTAGAAATTTAAATACTAATTAAATGAAAATCTTGCAAATCTTGATTCATGTATTCCACTATTTTTGCCCTTCTTCTGTGTGCCTCTCTGTTGAGCCTTCTCTGCCACGGCTTCTTCTTACCAGTATACCTCGGGTTTAGGGTTAGGTGATGAAGCACAAAGCACTATTTAAATACTATCATTTCAAGAGCAAGCAAAGAACACCGCATTTGTCTTCACTAACCTTGAATATGCCTGTCCCATCTAATGAAAAAAGTGATTGAAGGGACTTATTTTAGCTTACTATCCCAAGGCCCCCATAAAAGCTGAATGGTAATTTAATTAGTTTCCTTTCTGGTGATTAACTAGGAATTTCTGATCATTTAATCTGAGTGCACTTTGATTCATTAAGTATCTGTTTCCTTTTTTTTTTTTTATGAGGTTATTAAATAATCCTGCCCAGGTTCGGGCGGTCATTGGCATGCAGGGCTGCTGAGCGGTTTGCGTGGATCAGATAGGAAAATATGCACGATGTGAACTGGATTTTCAAAGCTACTGTGGACTCACCTGACTAGATGATAAATTAGCAGTTAATTTATTCTGACAGAACTCGCAAACCGTGAGTCAGACCCTGCGATGAGGAAAATCGGTGCCGATCCGTGACTGCAGCTTTTACCTCCTGCGATGTCTCCCTGCAGCCTGACCCCGGTAGGGACGGGGAGGGGGGGGCACACACCAACATCTGCACCCAACCAGCCACGAGGACTCACCCCAAAACCCGAGTGATTAAAGCCTCGGGGATGTTTCCACCCGGGAACAGCGTGACTGGGAGCTCTTCCCGCTTCAGTGACATTTCTCCTGACCACAGCAAGTCGCTCGCTCTCCTGATATATCATTTCCCCCTTCGGTACCAGGGAGGCAGTAACTGCTAGCCTAGCTCATAAAGGATGATTAAATAAATCTATTAAAGTGCTATGAAGACTTAGAGTGCGATATACTTAACTTTTTATTTAGATTTAAAGCATATTATGAAGACTGTACGTGCTCTCCAGGCACCCATACGAAAAAAAGGAAACTTCCAACCCGTTACAATGTTGCTCAGCAGCATAATGTAATAAGAAATGTTAAATTATCAGCCAGCTAATGCTGCAGCACAACGTTATTTCATCAACTCCACCCAAAACTTTCCCCTTGCAGCTCTAACAAATAACATGAGCGAAAAGCATGTTGGAAGGCAGACACGAAGGTCAGCTTCTCCTTTATCACCTAATTGAAAATAAAGAGAAAATAGAAGTGTTTGTATCAGACACAAGATACCGGGCCAGATTTCTGAGCACAAAGACACTGTGATTTATTTATTTCCATTATGGCAGAACAGTATGAAAGGATTTTGTTCCACGTATGAAAAGAAAAACATCAAATCCAGCAGCTGAATGCTGCCTCAATTCGCTTTTCATTTGTTTTGATTCCCAGATAAGATGGATACGAGGACGCCTGATCATCCTGAAAGGATTTTCGGGGCCAAACTCTAAATATAATGATACCCACCTCTGGCACGGCGCTCGCCCCCCCTTGAAACCCAAACAGCAGCGCTCCAGGGAAGAGGAAAAAAGTATTAACATCTGTCCTCCCACTTCTTCCAACACTCACAATGCTCCCTCAGACGACAACAGGAAAATGCCTGTCCCAGCCTTCCACCCTGCCCTCTAAGCTCGCTGTATAAGCTGTTAAGGGCTCTAAAAACAGGGTAGAAACGTGAAAATCCCAATTAGTGTGGAACTGATAAATGCTGCCTTAATGAGAGAGGCTTTCAAGACATAAAATCCGACCTAAAAGGAGTTTTCACTAAGACTTTGACACGCAGACAGATGTAAAACGGTACCCAGGGCATGCCCCAACGCCAGCTGCTGACCCAAGGCAGGCTCACCGCTGCTTCCCTCCTGCCCTTCCTAATTCTAACATTGTTTTAATTACTACAAGACTTCTTTACTCTTTTTTTGATTAGTTATATTGCCTTTATCTGTCTTTGGGATTCTGTGCCACCCTTCCCCCCCTCCCCTCAACAACTGCAAAGAACAGAAACTTGATTTTATCTGCAGGTAGAAGCTGAAAACCTGTATAACACTACATTATACGGGACTGTGACGAAACCTTTCAACTCCAACAGGTCAGGAATAACGTTGGGCTTTGGGACCCGGCTGATTTCACTCATTGCCAGCCCAGCCCAGCATCCACAGGGAAGTGGGGGATCCCACAGGCTGCATTTGTCACCCTTACCAACAATTAATCCATTTCTCTGCCTGAAATCATAGAAAAGGCAAGGGAGCAACTCAAGGAGAGAGAGGTGACAGCCTTACACCAACACATCATGAAGTGTTTTCATTTTCTTGAAGCACAGCCTCCTAAATCAAGGTTTCCCTCTCCAGCGCTGGAAATGCGAGACAAATCTGCATGAGGCACGAAAGGAAAACTGACAACAAATAAGGAACGTGTCCTACTTCTGCAGCCTGATGTACAGCCCGACCTGGCAGCTTAATTTGCCTTAAAAACAATTCATTCTGTAAGACTGTTACTTGCTGTGATGAAGAGCCAGAATTTTGTTATTTCAAAGGAAGTCTGGCTTTTTAATTATATTGCATGCTTTTCCGAGGAGAATGCAAAAGGTGGTGTAATTCTAATTGTGCATCAAGAAAAAGTGTCACGATAGTAAAGATGCATCAGCTGATATTCAGTAGAACAAGACAAAAGATGGGAGCGTGAAGGAAAGCCTTCAATTATTCAATGTAAGCTGAGATAGTTAATCATTTTGTTGGACTGGAGAAAGATTGCTGTTTTGAATTTTAAAGCAAGGTACTGTCTATCCTTTTCGCAATGCATCATTTTGTAGGAAGGGAGGCACAAGTGATTATCATCGGCTCTGCAAACGAAGTTAAAAACAAGCACAAATCCCAGCGTATTCCCATAGCAAGTGCTCGCAGGTCATCGGCCAGATCTTCAAGGAAGAGGCCCCAAGGATGAGCAGCTCGTACCGGCTGCGTTTGCAGCTCACAGGGCGCACAGCGATGCTGGGAGGACCCAGAATTCCCCCAGAAGGGGAATATTCACAGGTTTATGAAGTAGGTCCTTTTATCAACTGAATTAAGTGCAGAACCAGCCGTTCTTGCTGACTGCTTCAAAAAACCCAAAATAAAACAAACCCCCTTGAGAGGCAGCAGTCTCAGCCTTTGCGAGCAGGCAATTTGCCTTGGCAGTCTTTGGGGAAAAAGACACTAGAAGGAGAACAATAAACCGTACAATATTGGATCCAGGGAGGTTCTGGTCCTGAGACTGGGCTGCCTTCAGCAGAGGAATCCAAAGGTGGGTTCTGACACCTAGAGGGACACGCAGCCAGACCGCACTGGTTAAATGCATTTTCTAGAGGCATACACTTGTGTGAAGGTGGCTTAGGACTGATGTCTGCAGTAGAAAATGATTCGGAGGTAAAATTATTACCACTGGGAAAGAAAAAGTGTTGAGAAAATTGATTTAGAGTGGAAAGCGAATGACTCACCAAATACGGCAGATGACTGCCTCTCATGGAACAACCAACACGGTCCAACCCTGCCGCTGGAGCAAACACCACCCAGCCCTCTCGGTACCAAAGGGAACCCTGAGCAGTCACAGCGATGCCGAGGCCGGCGCAGCTGATGATCCCCAGCCCAAGGAGGAACAATTCCAGAAAGAAGCGATACCACACCATATCAAAACTCAGCCTTTACAAGAAGGAGCCTTTTGTCTGGATGAGCATCTCTGGTGGCACTGCAGCCCGTGTCCTGGGACCACGGAGGAGTGCTGGGATGTGAGGGCAGAGAGCAGGTTAGAGGAACACAAGGTTTATCGCAAGGGTTGGGGCATTTGGCCACGCTGGTCTGTGGACACTGTAAGAGAATCTCAAATTAAATTCAAATGTTCCACCAACCTCCCAAAGAGAGTCACCTGCAGGGATTTCTCCCGAGCAGCTATACCACAACTGCATCTTTGCTTACACGGATCTACCCAATTGGGAAAACACAAATTACAGCGTGGCCGGGAAGGGAACATTGTATTGGTCCTTCTATGCCAAGGCACCATCTTCTTTGCATTTATACACACAGACAGAGCAAACAGCATTACACGTAGCGTGCCCACAAACCGCACAGATACACACCGACTACCCACGGAGAAGAATTTCCGTTCGTATTAACAGCAGCGTCCCTTGCGAAGCTCCTGCCGAAGCTGGGCTCGAGCCAGGGGAGGGAACAGAGCTGCTATAAATGACGCTTCCGAATCCCCTGGTATGAAGTTAGATGAGGATACAGCAGGAGAAGATGAAGACAAGAAAGAAATTACAGGGGGGACGCATTGTTCCACAACCCATAAATCCCTTTTGGGTCATAGTCCACTTGCTGTTACCGTACGCGCATTACTGGAATACACGGGAGAAAATGCAAGGAAAAGATTAAAATGTTCAATCATTTGCAAAAACTCCCCAGATGAATACGAGCACGCGTTGGAAGAACAGCTCTAATACAAAACACTCCACCGCGGTCTAATCTTGCTGGGAACACAAAATGAATTACATGGATGCATGCATCCGGGGGTTTATCTGGATAAAGGAAGCGCATTCCCATCGCCAGCCCCTGGGGGCTCCCGGCCCTGCCCCAGTGGGACCTGCAGCATCAGAGGTGCCCAGGAGCCAGGCAGGGCCCTCGGCATGGTCCAACGGGGCTTAGAGGTACAGCCCACCCCAACAGCCAAATTACAGCCAAAACTGATGTAGGCTGTCATCAACCACCACCTGGTGAGACCACAGGACAATGGGAGAAACTGGACCTCGGAACCAGCCATGCAGGACTCTGTGAGGACACAGGACATGAGATGCCACCCGGTCACCTGGCAAGATCTGATTACGGAGGGATGGGGATGGAGAGGCAATTTATCCATCAGATATTTTTTGCCAAAAAAACCCCCCATAATCTGTCAGATAGAACATTTTGTTAGTGCGGTGGCACCTTGTATGACGTTTATCCTCTTGTGTGGCTTCAATGAACAAAATACTAATTTCCAAGCTGGGCACACAAAGTTGTGTCACCAACCTGCGACTGCCCGGGCAAATTTCAGCAAATCTCTTACCTCTGCACCCCGACTCGCTCCCGCATCTCCCAGGGATGTGGGAATAACCCCACAGGAGGAACAGGCAGAGACAAAAGTCCCACAGAATTAGGGCACGGGACTCTCTTTCTGTTTCTCCTTTAACCACCCTTGTCGATGTGATTTTTGAGAAGGGGTTTTAATCTACAGATCAAAGTAATACTAGAAGAAAATACAGCCTATCGTATGGAAACATGACTTGCTTGATTTTATTATCGATAAGCAGTTTGCATTAAAACTGTGCAAAAGCCTTGCCTGACTGACACAGAATGAAACAGCTAATGCGGCTTTAAACCAAAACCCTCCCATTTGATGGGAGAAATATCGTGAAAATGGATGATAAAACACCGAGGCTTTGTGGGAAGCTGACTGATGGGTTCTGAGAGCGCTTACATTTTAGGATTCTTTCTCTCATGGATACCACATCGTTGACATGCTAAAATCTGTATTTGCGGGTATTTCTGTGATTTTTGCCTTCGTCTGTGCTCCTGCAAAGCAAATCCATACTACACTGGTACGTAATATTACAGATTGATTTTTTTTTTTCCCCCCACTCAATATTTTTTCTATTGTATTGCTTGGGAAAAATGGAAATTATCTGGGATCCCAAAGGACTTGCAAAATCCCACTTGCTGCAGCCTGTAAGATCCCTGGGCAGAAATACTAACCCCTGCCTGGTGGGGAACATCCATACCATGGACTCCCACGTGCCGCCTGCTCTGAAGGGCCCCTCAGCTCAGCCCTGTGTCACTCCAGGGGGTAAAACACTGTTTTTAAGGCCCGAATTCTTCAGCTGCAGAATCTGGCCATGTCTGATCTAAAGCGTTTGATGCTGTTCCATAAAAAGTTCCCATTAGCCATCCAATGAAAAAAAAAAAAAGTGAGTACAGTTAAACACTGACATTACTAAAAGCTAAATTAATATAAAGAGGAAAAAAAAACACATCAGCAGCATTAGATGAAAAGTTCCTGAAGAAAATTCTGCACTGAAAACCTTGTGCAGTGCCGCGCATGAAAAATCTCCCCCTGTATTAACTCATTTCATGTCCATTGATTTTTGTTTTACCGCTTGGAAAGTAGCCATCCTGCACTTCTCCTTACCACCTTTCAAATAACCTCTGATTGCTGGACATGCCCTAAGAGAGGTATTTGCTTTGTCTGTACTTTTATGAAGCACTGCTACTTTTCCCTAAAATTTTATTGCCCTGTAAATAAGGATCCAACGCCGAAAGCCTGCTTTTATTTCCACTGTAAGGGAGCTGAAACGGCAGCGGTAATAAAGCCAACAGCGAGGCATTTGTCCTTTCTCATCGTCCATAGAGAAACACTTAATAGTGTCTCTTTAAAAGCTTCCCTTACAGAAAACTTTAACGGTCAGGTGATTTTATTTACTAATTTCTTGGAATAAGAAATGGAAAGTCCGTAGCGGCCATTCCCTCAAGCGATGGAGAAATCACAGCCTGCAACATTCAGGGGCTGGGCAGAGCCATCCCAGTCCAAGGACCAAGAAACTGGTGAAATCCCAATAAACCATGCCCGCTGCCCAAAGAGTTGTGGGAACTGCATATTTAGAGGCAGCAAACAGGAAAATGATAGAAAGGCTCTATGTGCCACAACAGATCAGTACATATTTCCCAACCATGACAGTGGACACCTACAATTTCTTCTTGCGGTGCTGAGGACCGGAGACGAACCATCCCCGTGACACCCAGATCTCCTCCCGAGCCCACAAAGCCATGCAGATCCCTGCAGGAGCACCCAGGGTGCTGCTTCCCAAGGCCAGCAAGATTTTGATTGTCTTTTCCCTTACAGGAAATGTTAACATAACATTATGGCATAAAAAAATTAACAGGGATGCACAAAAACTTCTTCCAATTAAATCCCACCACGCTGAAAAGGTCACTTCCCTCCACTTGGTTTTCCTTTCTGTCTCCAGAGAGAGGAACGGCAGTGACAAACCAACGAACTAATTTAAAAACTTTTAAAATTTACACAGCAGAAGTTTTTCCTGCCAGCACACACCAATACTTGTTTTTCTGACAGCAGCAGCCGGCACCGTCGCTGCTGTTATCCCAAATCAAAGTCACCTCAAAGCGTCTTTCTTCCAGACTTTTGGAAAACTTAGGGCACTTTCAGATTTTTACCATTTCTACGTTAAGGGACGCAGCGAATTTAAATTATTTAAACCACATCTGTTTAATCATAGATGCCTTTTTAAAGATTCGTTAGCTTGAAATACCATTTCAGCTTTTCTGCTGTTTTTCTCCCCTCGCTCTCCCACACACAGTATGCCAGCACGAATAACATCTTCCCACGCTTCGGAGGGACACGGCGCAGGACCTGCCACGCGCTCCGCTCCGAACATCCAGACAAAGTCTAGCAAAAGGTCTGCGAGACAGGGTTACGCCGGTTTTATTTGATTCATGTACCGGTGAAGGCGGCAAAGGGGCCCGTTACCGAGACGGGGCTGCAGTGACATCCCCAGCCTTGAGATTTTATAACAGCCGCCCCAAATTTGGGAAGGCTGCTTGAAGAAACGTGATGGATGAGCAGGGAACAACTTCAGCCCTTCAGCTCTTTTACAGAATTACTGATTTCTGCCTATGAAATTGTCTTCTCATTAAACCAACTGCTGCGTATTTAAAAATAAGAGAAAAGAGAATTGCACCCTCTCTGAAGGAGTCACAGATTAAAAAACCCTCAGAGAAATTCAGAGCTTTAGCAGAGAAGCAGCTGAAAACCAGCTCTTTCCAGGGCACCCGCTGCCCGTATTGTGCACCTTTATAATTTTTTCCCCACAATTCCCATCGCCATTATTATTATTATTATTCCCATCACAATTGCATTTGTTGTTATTATTATTATTGTTCCTCACAACCACTAAAACCCACCTTTCTCAAGGTAATTTCCCTTCCCAGCTGAGGGACAGGCAAAAACATTTTCCTCTCCGTAAGAGGTGGCAGGGAAGCTTTTCGGCGCAACTCCAGTATGGAACTTGCCGCCTCTCGGAAGCACTTACCGGCCTCAGGCCATATGGGATTGGGAGGGTTTTTTTTAGGATATTTCCCGAGTTAGAGCCTCTTCCTCTGAAAGCCAAGACGACGGAGGATGCAAACCCAAAAAGGCGAAATGCTGACAGCTGTGACTGTATTTACACTGCATTTCACAATCTCTGCGTATCACTTGGGGTTACAAACCAGCACCGATTCCCTCACAATCTGAGGGAATAAAGGAAAACTAAAAGTACTGCATTTTAAAGCTGACAGCTTTTTTTTTTTTTTTTTTGTGACATCCCGTCCTAGCCCCACTGAAATTGGTAGCAAACTGCTTGCAAAATTATTACTTAAAAACCTCTTTTCAGCCAAAGGCAAGGTTTTTATAGCCTCTTACTGGATATTACCAGTGTGTCACACAAGGCAGTAAAATAAAGCCGCGCTCTATAGCACGGGTAGGTGCTTGATTCTTCACTTTTTTTCCTAAAATGTCTTAGTGCATTTCCACCAAATCTTTTTCTATCTAATAATATCATCATAGATTTGCCTTCTGCTTTCCAAAGAAATGAAATGCAGAACTACACCTCGCAGGGTACCAGCAGGAAGTGCTGCTTCTCTACGAGTCGGATTTTTGGGGTTTTTTTTTTTTCCTTTTCTACAGGACCCTGGATTTCTGGTACCACCCGACCATCCCAATCAAATCCGTGCTTACAATAAACACCAAACCCCAGAAATGTCCCTCTGTGGAACCAAACTGAATCATTTACTGGGCAGAAAAAAAAAATAAATTGAACGATGAAAGCGCAGCTAAATGCTGATCCCAGCACGAGGATCCCGGCGGGGGCAAATCCCAACACGCACCCGAGCACATTAAATCCAGATACCAGCTCCAACAGAACATCAAAATCTTTAATTTCCAGCGCATTTGATGAGCGGGAATTCCAGGCCACTGGGGCTTTTTCCTCAGTCTTACTCCCTCATATTAACGCTGCCAGGGATACAGTTATATTACTGAAATGTCGTTTCCAACAAGCTGATGTTATATGGGAATCCTGAACGACCTTGGCCCGCCCGCCTGATCCCAACCAGCTAAAAAGCTCTTCTGGCACAAGTTTCAGGTTATTCATCTTTTATCCAGGTGTATGCAAGTAGCACTGAGTCATGCTCCACGAACAGATGGAAAGTATCTTATATTTATGACCTGCCATCTTTTTTTTTTTGCGCTAGAAATTAATTTTTCATTAAAACACTTTGAAAATCTTTGAATTAACTTAGTAACTTCATTCAAGGAGGAAAAAGAACATAGAACAGGCAGTTTCTAAGAAAACTATGACAGGGTTGACTATTTGTGCTCAACCAATTAACAAATCAGTTCTCCTTGTCTCTGCTTCCTTCTATGGGGAGCATCACCCCATTTTATGTGACCAATTGCTACAGGTAGTTTATAATGATGAATATTAAGAAAAAACAGATACTGGCTGTCAAAGGGAAGGTATGTCAGCAAAAAAAAGGGAATATCCCAGGGCCTGTGACCCCCCTGAGGTATATTCCCAGGAAATTGGCTCTTCCTTGCCTTGGCCAGAGGAACGAGTCCCGCTCGTGGCCATGGAGCCCGGGGAACCCCCTCATCCCAGGAAAGGGGGTTTTTCCAGCCATAACCCACTGAGATGCACCAGCACTGCTGCACCCCAAGAGATTTTACAAATTACAGATGGAAATAGAATACTTCAGAGCACAAAAAACCCCCAAAAACATAAAAAAAAATCAGTTTGTGGTGGGTGCTTTGTCAAAAGATTTATAGGTTTTGAGCGTTTCGGGTGTTTAAGTGCACGCAAAGTGCCCTTGATGTGAACTTCAATTGCCTGGGAATAGCTGGGAGCACAGCACAAGCCCCTAGTTGTTCTCCACAGACCGCTGGGAGAAGTCCTGTTGTATAGTTATATCAAAAAATAAAACAATAGAAAGAACCAAGAGAAATGTGGATTTCTGAAACAATCAGGAATTAGCTCGAAGGAGGCTGGTTTTGCCGAGTCCCACGGCAGGAACACAGAACGGTGCCAGCATCAGGACTCGCTTGGATGCAGCATGAAACACCCAGGGAATAAACCAAATTCCTGCTATTGCACGTGCTAAACTGTGCTTTTCCATGCCTTTTAAAAAAAAAAAACAACCAACCAAACAAAAACCACAAAAACCCCCCAACCACAAAAGGCACTGCTAAAAGTGCATTATTTATACAACCTCATACATTACGAAACACCAAAAATAAAATAACTTCCTCCCCTCAGTCTCAGCAAAGATGTTTTAATTGCATGACCACATACGACTTTCTTCTTTGTTATTTCTCATTCAGTGAGTAAGATGAAAGGGTAAAATTAAGGCTGTTCAGGCAACCTGAATTCTGACATTTAGAGAGGTGGTGAACTGCTCAGATCAGGAAACACTTAATACGTAATCTGCGGGGATAATATATGCACAAATTATGCATGAGGACAGGCATATAGCTATTTGACAGTACTTCTCAATAGACTGTATACATAATAAAGGCCAAATTCGGCCTTTGACAAAACAGATCAGGTCTTTTAGCTCCACTGACATGGGCAGAAAGGGGCCAGAGGAAACAATTTAGTCCTAAATATTTTCCCTGTCGGCTTTACACACTCACTGGAGCCCTGCTATTTATATGCATGAATGATTTATTTCTCTATTACCAGTTACCTCCTTTGATTAAATATATTAGTGCCTTTTAAGTTATTTCAAGGCTACAATCATTTTAAAATTAAATGATCCTTCGCGTACCCTTCGGGAACTGCACGCTAAACTGACATTTCCATAATGCAAAAAAATTGCAGTTGTGCTGGTTTTATTTAATTAAACTGTACTCCTTATCACGTAAACCAAATGGGAGGATATTCACCACATATTTTACTTCCAGAAAACCAGTAAAATACAATACTGGAGACTCTTTATTGTCATGGTGAAATTTTGTCTGTATTCAAACAGTTGACAGCTTAAACGGTCGCATTATGCCAGCTGTAATTTCATTTCGGCTTCAGCAAAGGTCCCCAAAAGAACATTTCCGTGTTTTACCCTGCTAACGATCGATTATGTCCAAGAAGGAAACTTTTAAAAAAAAAAAAAAAAACAAAACCCAAACTTTTCTCCCTTTAAGCTTTGCAAAAAGATCTGAATTTAAATGGCACGTTTAAGGCACTGGGTTTTCTCCCTCTTTGGAGCCTCAGTAACAGCAGCCCTGGCTTTTGAAGAGCGGACAAAAATACTTCTGGCCCAAAAGAAAGGACTGAAGTTACAAAAAAGAGGAAGATAAAAGCAATTTCAAGTCCCAAACCTACAGAATCCCCTCTGTCTTGGCCTATTGTTCAGAACTAAGCCTTGTTTTGCAAATCAAAGGACCAGCTGCTAAACTTGCCTTAAAAAAAAAAAAAAAAAAAAAAAAGAAAGAGAGGTAGGTGGTGAATACATGGCTCAGAAAGTCCAAGGGATGTGATCAATCAGTGCCTCCTCCTGTCCTCTCCCTCAGAGCAAGAGTCCCCCCCGTCCCTGCATGGACCCGGAGCCCTGACGCCCACAGATGGTTTCCCATCAGCCCATCGAGGACCCAACCTCCCGAGGAGACGCTGCCGCCTCCGGGTCTTCACCCTCAAGAAGGAGGTTCAGCCTTTCCGGAGGACGCTTTGCCTGTGGGGTGGAGAAGGCTCGAGGCAGCGTGCAGCCCCCCAGAGCTGCCACGGGGGGCTACTGGTGTCCACCAGAGACACGCTGGGGGCCGCACACGTTGTATTCTAGCAAAAAAGCCAAATGCAGCCAGTGTTTAGAGAAAGCAGCGTGTATCCTCTCGTGTGAAATTAGATGTTACTGGGAAAGGGACAAAACGGGGGAAAAAAAATATTTCTGTTTGGGCAAAACTTCTAAAAATCCAAAATTTCACACGGATGCCTTAAAAGCAGATTAAAAATAATCCTCAAAACACGTTTAGCTTTCACTAGTGCTTAACACCATGTTTTCCTATGTGAAAAGGCATCAAACTGTATTTGTAATTCTATCTGTATGTTTTATTCCCCTCTCTGATCTAATCTGATCTGCTGCTTTGTAAAATTTCTCCTGAGCAATTAATATATCAAGCAGAGAATCAACAGCTTATTCCCCCAGAAGAGGTTTTGGCAGCTCTGGGCTGCAGCGGGAGCTCCTGCCACACGCTGAGCCCTCGGGTCTCAGCCCCCTAAAAGTTACTCAAGAGCCCTGCCTGAGGTTAAAAAAATTAAGGTTAAAGTAATTTAGTTAAAACGAACGTGTCACTTTAGCCACCCGAGGACACCGTACACTACACCTGATAAAATTCCCTGCTTTCCCTCCCGAAGCAACAGGTGTTTGGGGGATAAAAGTCAAGACAAAAGTGCTAAAGCCTTTCACATACTTTCTCCAATTTCTACAGCAACAGAGCCTTGACAGAGGGCTTCCGACTGCTCAATTTGATGGCCAGGCAAACTTATAAAAGCTGAAGCGCCGAGTTTCCTAGGGGAAGACATAATGAAATAAATGCACTCATGAATATGTATGGCAGGAGGCGGCCATCTGTTCTCCACCAACATCTTTTCTTAAAACAAGTTTCAAATATTTCGGCAGAGAAGTCATATCTTTATTTCCATGTATAAAATTAGACCTTGAATTTTCACCATCTCCGGTCATTAAGTGCTATTGTTATGGAAATGTGGGGTTTTTTTCCCCAACGATAATCAAAAGATTGAGTGATAATACAGTTTTACAAAGTTCAGGTGGAGATTTCAGCATGTCTGTGTAGAAGCTTCAAAATATTGCTAGTCAGGGCACGTGTCGCATAATGTAAATATAACTTGCTCTGTCCTCCTTCAGAGAAACAAGAGCCTATGATGTGCTGCCCTCATTTGTATCCTACATCCATCTGATTTCCCTTTCCTTGCGAGAGAAAACATCATAAGGCATTTTTATTCAGTATTCATGAAGTAGATGCTGGAGTGGACCCTGATTTGCATCGGGGGAGAGGGGTAGGAGCGGAGGAGCCACTCTCCCCAGGCCCTGGGAGGAGGTGGGAGCGATCCGGGATCCTCAGGATGCTCCTGCGGTTTGCCAGGAAAGCCGAGAGGATCCCAGGCTGTCTTTATCTGCGCTTGAATGTCCTCCTCAGCACCGTATGTGGGGAAGCCAAGCCTGAACCAGCCTGTCAAGGATAAAGACTGTTTTCTGGGGAGACCTTAGAGTCCTTTTCAGTCCCTAAAGGGGCTCCAGGAAAGCTGGGGGGGACTCTTGATCAGGGAGGGGAGCCAGAGGACAAGGGAAAATGGTTTTAAACTGGAAGAGGGGAGATTGAGATGAGATCTGGGGAAGAAGTTTTTCACTCTGAGGGTGGTGAGAGCCTGGCCCAGGTTGCCCAGAGAAGCTGTGGCTGCCCCATCCCTGGAGGGGCTCAAGGCCAGGTTGGAGGGGGCTTGGAGCAACCTGGTCTGGTGGGAGGTGTCCCTGCCCAGGGCAGGGGGTGGCACAGGATGGTCTTTAAGGTCCCTTCCAACCCAAACCATTCTATGATTCCCTTAGTGTCAAACATTTCCATTTGTTATATATATTCTTGTGGACAACACAACCAGCCTTCCCATGTATGAGCTCCTCCGACTGAAGAGCACGTGTGTGTGGTTTGTACCCACCCAACACCAGGTCTCCGGCCAGGCGTCAGGGCTGGTGCAAGGGCTGCCAGAGCCCCAGCTCGGCCTGGCAGGGAGCGATGGGGGGCACGGGGTGACTTTGGTCAACCAGTGACTGAGCTGGGCCCAGCAATGCATCCCTCCTTGGGACACGGCAGCCGGACCCCTGGTTTTGGGGGATATCAAGGGTTTCCCTGAGTGCCAAGACAGAACAAGGGATGTCCGCTTCAAAGTTATATTCACAAAATCATCACATAACAATACAGCCCCCAAAGCTCCTCTGCTGCAGCAGGAGCCCTCCTTCCAGCAGACCCGGCGGCAGAGCGAGCGTGCAATCGCACACCCCTGAGAGGGCACAACCGCACAAGCAGCGTGGGTTTGGGGACCAATTGGTAATTGTTGGTGCACTTTGAGAGGAGTTTTGAGTGGCAGAAGCTGAGATATGGGAATAGAAAACCCAAATCACTGTAAATCACAAACCATGTGGCAACAGGAGTAGAGTCTCTCGTAGGAAAAACATATCTAAAGCACGTTGCTGTCTGTTACCTTGTTCAATGTTAATTGATAGTCAGCTCTTGATTACTCAGAGCAATGATGAAGCTGAGACAGCCCAGATGAACAAAATTCTGACTGATGCAAAATAAATTAGTCTAGAAGAGCATACTTACAGTGAAGGGCATTGGCACAGAGCTCTCCTCCTGGAGGGACTTGCCAGCCTGGCCAGTATCTCCAGCTGCTTCCAGCCCAGCAGGGTCTCGGGCAGTGCCAGGGAACACGTCCGTGCCATGGGACATGCGTGAGCCCCCCCACCGCTTCACAGGGGCCACCACACCTCCTGAGAGCACCAGAAGGATGTCCAAGGGCTGGATTTTGCACTTGACGGACAAGTTTTGCTTCAAATTGGAGCAGATGTACATGAGATGTCCTGTGCTGAACTCTGAAAATAAAAATAAAAGAAAATAATAAATAAATAAATCTGGGGGCTGAGTGTTTCAGTCTCGTAACCCAAAACATTCCTTTCCGTTTCAGCCTGCTGAAAGTATCTACTTATCTGTTTTAAGAAAAAATTTCAAACTGAATCTAAATGAAAAGATGAGGTAGTAAAAGCATTGAAACTGGGTATTATCTAGATAGTCAGGATTTTTCTAAACAAACCTCAAAACATCAATACTTGCCAAAACCTCAGTGAGGTATGGTTTTGGTCAAAATAAATGCCACAACAGGACCTTCCCACCAGCCCTCTCCCACTGCCACTCTGGCAGTGATGCCAAAGCAGATGCTTTGAAATACAACACAGATATTTCTGACGCAGCCTCTGTGCGAGTCACAATCTCCTCTCCCAGCCCGGCCATGCCGCTCTCGGTGCTCTGCTCAGAGAACCGGTCTTTGAGCACAAAGAGACTCTTGACAAAACCCGAGAGAGGCCCCCAAAATCAGGGCAGCGCAGCATGAGAGCCCCCACGATCTCTCAGCCCCTCGGCTGGAGCCGCTAATTAGCCCAGACTCCTGTAACGAGCACACCCTGCGAGTCGTTATCGCAGCCCCCATGGCAGGTTTGATCCATTTTTTGCCCCAAAATGAAAAGGTGGGAGGGGAGCTCTGCGGCAGAGCCTGCGGCTGCCAGAGCTGTGCCGTACAGCTCATTAGAGAGCTCATCTCCATAATTACACACCACATTAACCCTAACGCTGTCAGCGCCGCGCGGTTATCCCCTCCCCTCGGGAAGGGTGACTCGCTCATTGATAACGGCAGGAGGGGAAGAGCCCATTGGAAAGGGCCAGGTTCCCCCACCTTCCCCCCCCACCCCAGGCACTCTCCCACCAGGAGACAGGGAGAAGGTCGGGGGTTCGTTCCCGACATTAATTTCTGCAGCTCATCTGAAGAGCGGGGCAACCCGGGCGGGTTACACCCCAACGGCTTCTCCATTTGCATCCCAAATCCGGGCACCACGCTCAACCTGCTCATCCACTCCCATTCCAAGGTGCAGATTACTAGATTTGCATAATAACTATCTACAACTAATTACCCACATTTGTTCAGGGAAACAGCCGCTTTCTGTAGGGCTTAAAATTACCATAAACCGTGCGCGAGAATCAGGAAAACACCGATTTATCTTATTGATGGTGGCAAGGAGTTCACACGTTAATTAGCGGCATATGGCTTTGAAAATGCATTAAAGCGCTTTAAGGACCGGTTCACTTGAGAAGCCCAGGGAGTTTTTGAGGATGCTGCGAGGCCAGCGCTGAGGCAGAAGGAAACCAGAAGCTCGAAGAGCAACCAATAATGGGCAGGGAGAGTCCAGGCAGTCACCATCCCGGTAATTTCTGTTTGGCACAGCGGGGACACACCATGTGGACACTGCAAAATCGTAGAAACCTGGGCAAAAGTTATTTAAAGGGGACAGTTGAAGACGAGTGGGATAAAAGTAACTGCTTACACAAAAATAACCCAAACAACACACCAGCAGCAGCGTGCATGTGAGCCCGGCAAGCCTCCTGTTCATAGAAAATCGGCACTAAGATTTGTTTTCTCCATTTTTTAAACACACTTTTGGACTTATTTCTATCAAGGTGCAAAACGGGGATCCTGTCTCCTAGGGATCTTAAGTGACTCGATGGTATTTCTCAGTACTCTCACTGCTTAGTAAGCACCTGCTGAAAAGCCCTCCCCTACTAGAAGCTGTCACAGAGCCCTTCCCATAATATTCATTGATGCTTTTTTTTTTTAGCAGCAGGTGGTACAATTTCTGTATCTGCAAACGGTAAACATTCAAATCAAGATTTTTCTGGTTAATAGCTATAATACAACCGCAAAGCGTTATCACTCCCACACATTTATAGCACCATCAGTAAAACCTAAAGTAAGAACTTCTGTTTGAGAAAAAGATATTCCCGTGAACCTTTAAGTGGGGTTTTTTCACTCTGGGAAAAAGATTATAATAATACAGGCTCTAAAATAGAGAGCCATTTACTCTCCATTTTTTGTTATGCTCCAGAGACCATCGCATTAATTTTTATTAATGTGATTGCCAAAGGCACTGAATTGCCACTCGAGGGGCGAGTGCTGGAGGATGCTACAGGAGCCAGGTGCTGGGCCGGGGCAGGGAATACCCCAGTTCTGTGCTGGTTTGTGCTGGTGCAGGCAGGGCCACAACCAGGTTTGCTTTCAGCGAGGAAAGAATCACCCTCCGCTGCTCCACATCAGGAGGCAGAAAGGAAAAGCCAGTGACCTACACATATCGTGAACACGTCTGGTACCTGTGCCTTGTTCCCCAAATCCCCCCTATTTCCCAGAACAACTGCAAGAATACAAAGAAAAATCAGAAACAGATCGCAATAAACAGTCAGTTTTCATTTAGAAGACCCCAAAAACCTTTACCTTGTGATGTTACAAAGAACAGAGACTGTAAAACCCAAACCAAAATAATTATTTGCTGCTTTTCCATTAAAGCAGTCGATAACATTTAATGGAAATGGTCTGCTTGCAAATGAACACTCGCGTGCTGCACCGAAATTTGACAGAAAATAGGTCCACTATACATCCCCTTCTGCTGTGGATTTCAAACACAACCCTTTCTCTAGTGAAGCCATGAAACATGGAATCTGGTTCACATAACATAAACTGCATGACTATAAGTCTTTATTTCGTGGTAGAGCGAAAATAAAGATATTTAACAATCCCTTTTTGTCAACCATTTCATTAATTCCTTAGCGAAGAAGTTTCTGGGTTTGAGGCGCGTTTAAGGAACTGATTTTGCCTTAGTGATCCTGAGAAGAGCTATAGTGTAATTGCCAGGTAGTTAATCTAGTCATTGTGCATATTTTTGTTCTTCATATTCCCAAGCACAATTTGAACCTTCCAGAGAGATAACGAGTAAAAAAATAATAAAGGCATCTTTTACAGCCCATCAGGTGAGATTCTCATCACACACCAACCCCATGCAGCTAAAAATTAAATTGCAAAACCTGTATCAGCAGCTCGCCAGAACTGTTCTCCACGTCAATAAAGTAGCAAGTCATAAATAAATAATAACGCGCAATGGCCAGAAGTGTCCCTGCTTTTCTGCAATCTGCTAGAATGATTGTCCTGGCTGGATGGGAGGGCATTTTCTGCCTCGTTTTCTGCCCAGGGCTCCCACGACACACACAGGTTGCACACACAGCTGATGGCAACACTCTACGGGCTCCCTCATCGTCACTACGGACCTGCCCAAATGCCCCCACACCAACAAGGCAAATGGAGCAACAGCTCCTTGGTTTTCATGCCAAAAAAAAAAAAAAAAATGCTTTTTTACATGCCAACCAGGTATCCATCACATCCTTCTTGGGCAGTGTTTTTAATAGGAGAGGGTGGTCACGCAGGAGCCTGGTTTGGGGGTGGCTGAGCACCCGCAACGCAGATTAGAGAAACCCAACTGCTTTTCACAGATGGCTGAGCGCTTTTGCAAAGAATGTTTTCTAGCCACACAGTTGATTTTTGATCTTGAAGACTAAAGAAACATCAAAGGGAAATACCTGTGGGTATACGCCGGCGCTCTTGGAACAAGCAGGGGGCTCATGAATACCGGTTTATAAATATTCAGTATAAATATCACACCATCTCCGTGCAGGCGACACCAATAGTTCACCTTATCCCTGCCCTTCTCCTCTTTTCCCACAGCCACTCGTGACCATCGGACCTTGGGCTTCACCACAGCCCAGGCTGAAGCCCACGTTCAACGACCTGCTCCAGGTCCTGTCCCACCTCATGGCCCATTTCTCTGTCTACCTGCGGGTTTGCTCCCGAGTTAAAACTGGGCTGTGAAATGACATTTAGATGGGATTTCAGGGTGCAAGACTGGGCTGTGATTTTCGGGTGGCGATGAGTCTTTAAAGGCAGCGCTGGGTGCGAGAGGCAGAGGGAGACTGAGCCTGTGAGCAAGATATTTGCAGCAAAGAATTATCAGCAGCCCAGGATGAAACGGAAAGGACAGTTACTGAGAATGACTATTATCACTTAATTTCCCAGCAAAACGTGCAGCAAAAAAAAAGAAAACCTGAAGGAGTCAATCTGGAATGCACAAGGCTTTACACAAGCTTCCCATTAAGAATTTCCCACGGTGTGCAAAATTAATTTTGATTTATCTTCTGCATTGTCGGTTTTAGAAGCAACTGAAGAACAGAGGGGGGTGTATAATTTCAGTTGAAAATCCACTGTTTCAGGCTAGCACTCGCTAGCTTTGAAAAGCTGTTTACAGCCGTGTTCTCCAAGTTCTCCTTTAAAGACCTGCATTATTTCTAATCTCACCCTGAGAGAACGTTTGTAAATCTGCTAAATGACTCGAATTTGCAGTCCTCTCACTCTCAGCCTGTAGAATCACTATATCAAATAAGTTCCTCTGCCCAGCTAGATTTTAAAAGCAAATTTATAAAACAAGGGTCCATTGACAATCTAATAAGCCTATAAAGAGAACGTTTCTTTTCCCCACACAATGCTGGAAAAATCTTGAAACTTTTAAAACAAGTAGGAGATGTGGCAGCAGCAATTGGCCTCTGTTAACAGCTAAATAGAAAGGAAGGAAAATATTAGGAGAAAACTGTATCTGTGCATATATAATACAGTTTTTGTAGTCAGGAGCTTTCATGAGATGCAGAAGTTTGACTCACTGTTGTAATTAAAATGTTCTGTAACGGTAGTAATTACCCCATCAGGTAAGGCACAATGGATTGCAGCGCATACCTACAATATGACTGTTATTTAAAAGTTTCGTTTCAATTTTCGTAGCTTTTGCAGATTTTAAGCAACTTCCCACTGCCTGCGGAGCATGAATTTTTAAAGCGGTACAAGGCGAAACAGCACAGCCCCAGCACCTTCACAGAGTATACTGGTATTTTTGTTCCCTTTTCTGTTCCTGCACTCCAGAGCACTTCATGACTCGCAGAGCACAGACCAACAGTATTTTCATAAAATGCAGATTTTTTTATTTTTTTTTTTTTTAAAGAGAACCAGTTATAATAAGGCAATCCAATTAAAACCCATCTGAGCACACCTTGACGCTGGCAGCAGCTATGAATATTTCAGTGTGAAGAGCGGTGTTCGGCAGAGGTCTCTCCCACGCCGCTGAGCATCTCTGCCTCTGGACACAGCCAAACTCCAGAAACTTCTGGAAACCAACCCAGAACGGCCCAACCACTTCTGAAATAACAAAGCCCCTTCCCCCTCAACGGTTTTGAGGCACATTGACCTTAGAGGTGCTAAAATTTATTTTTTGGGGGGAAAGAGTGGGGTGTTAAGACCAATATTAAACCAAAGTAACATAAAGCATCAGATTATTCCCGCAATTCGGAGAATTCTGTGGTTCAGAGACTCTGTCGAGCATTTTCAGTGCTACAGGAACACGAATTATCTCTCATTTCTTGTACCAAACCCTGATGTCACGTCTGGAAAAAAAACCCCACTAAACCCTGCCAATTCTCTCCACCTTCCCCGGTTTCAATCAGTCCTTTGCAAACTCTTCCAGCAACAAAATAAACCCTTTCACTTTGCAAAGGGGCAATAAAGATGATGGATGCTTTTTGGAGTTTATTCTCGATGCGTCCATCAACATTCCCCGAATAGCTTCTCACAGCTGATGAGGAGCTTTGCAAATCCAACTGCTGTGGACTGAGAAAATACCTGATTTTTTTTTTTTTCCTCCAAGTATACTGTACAGAAGGAATTATTTCTATTTGAATAGCGCCTTCCTGTGATCAGGAAATACACATATTTGTCATAGCGAACCTGGGACCAGCGAGGCAGGGACTATTAAGGATTTCTTAATAAAAGCTCATATTTTAGTCTGTCTCAACTCTAGCCCCTTCCTCCAGGGAGGCCGTGTACGGCTCTAGATGCTCATCTGGCACAGTTCATTTTCCCCTGTGTGCTAAGATAATTAAATCACTGTACCAAATTCAAGGCAAGAGCCGAGGCGTCACCCGTCTGATTTTCTCTCTGCAGACCTAAGGACCACGCTACGACCGGGATGGTCCCAGAGGGAAAATAATTCAGCCCTGAATTCCTTGCTAAGGACAACAGGAATGATGCCACATTGTTTTAGCACAGGCCTAATTTGAAAGCTGCTTGGGGATTATTTTTTTTGAATTATTATATTTTTGAAGTGTGCATTACTATCTTTCTACCTCTAAAGAAAAATCATGCGAGAGAGAAAAAATGAAACATACCCAGATTTTGACGTTCAAGAGGCACTTTAGAGGTGCCTCATTTAGAAATACCGTCATTTATAGCAATACCTGGATTTCTGGGAGTGAAGCAAAAGTGAAAACCAGCAGCAGGACGTTGAAAAAAAAAAAATAAAATGTTTTTGAGCAACTCTCACCCCAGCCTGTGCTTTTTCAGAAGGAAAAGACAAGTGCAGGGCCTGATGGAAGCGTGATCCCCCAGCTCTCCCCTCCGCAGCATCCCCTCGCTGGAAGGGACACGGGCAGCACAGGTAGCTCTGAGGGTTCAACCACCCCTTCCCTCCACCAGCCGCCCCCAGTGCTCCTTGCCCTGGCCTTTATGCACGTCAAAATGCGCGGTTTTTTTCCCCCCAAGTAAGAGAAATTTATTTAATACCTGGCCCTCTGAGTTTTATCATGCCTTGTACTACTCGTTTCCTTGCTTTTAGGAGCTGGGTTGAGTAAGTAATGCGAAAAGCAAGCCCGCTGCTGTCACTTAGCAACCTAAAATGGGTTTTGGAGCAAAGATCTTTATTTCTGGAATCATTTAATAACGGTGGCTGACGAGGGCTGAGGTGTTCGGAGACGCCACAAGCCCCAACCCCTCTTGCTGGCGATTCCCCCCAGGGCCATACTCAGGGCTGTCTCCATCTCTGCAGCTTTTTACCCTCACTTAAAAAGTCCTCAACTTCATAGTAAAGAGCAGGAAGGAGAGAAAGAAAATTTTAATAAAAAGACAGCGACCTGGCTTTTGTGACTGCGTTTTAGCTAATTTACTAGAGTCTGCTTAAAGCTGGGAGGCTGGTAAGGGCAGAGAACAGCTCACTTCATGCCTATGCATACAGATCCTATCAGCCATTCTGCCTTTTACAGAACATCTCAAGTCTCTTCAGGTCTCTACTTTTGTGCCCAAGCGCAGAGCAAAAAATCCTGCCGAGTATTTGGAGGTGGAGGAGCCTGAAGCTGCTACGGGCAGCCCTGGCATGGGGTTCTGCCGGTGCCTCCTCTTCCATCAGGCTTCCTCATCCATAATCCAAAGTTAGGGATGAAAACTGAAAACACCCAAGACAAAAATCAACCGAAAGGTATGGCTGGCTGCATGCCCCAACCTGTGCCCAGCTTCTTCTCCACCAGAAGAAGGTAGATGTCCTGCACCTAAGCGTGAACACCAGCTCCCTCTGGGTTCCCACCAGGTGGGAGAGCCAGGAGCCTCTGTGGATTGCAGTGGATCTTCCTCTTGCCCGTGAGCTAGGACGTACTTAATTACTACCAGCTTTAATTACTGTCCCAGCTTCCCAAAGGGCAGCTTTCAACCTCTCTCAGTTCTCACATCTCCTCCCTACCAGTTCGTTGCTGCTCTGCCAGGCGCGGTGGGGGCCACAGAAGCTCCCGACCCCTCCAGGCTGGAGCAGAAAAAAAACAGAGAATTCACATAAAAGTGAATGAAGTTGAACCTCGTTAAATGGGAAATTTGTGTGTGCTGTCTGCTCGCCACCGCGGATGAACACCGCTTTAATGGGCAATATAAAAACAAGCACCCACCATAAATTTGTCATTGATCAGGTGCTAGAAACAAATGCTCTGCATGCTACCTGCCCTCTTCTGCTCGTGTCCCCTTGTCACCACACACACGAGGTCACCCTGTTCAGCTACATCCCTGGTAAATCAAGATACCTTGGTAAAAATTAACATGGGCAGGGAATTATGAAATACAGAGAAAAAGGAAGAAGGGAACTAAAGAAGCCACAGCAATTGTAATAGCTAAAAAGTCAATTTACCTTCTGAATTTTCTTCTCCAAGGAAGCAGATTCAAGATGACTTTTACCTCTTAAATCCCATTAACCAAACTGAACTGTTCGACGAGCAATGAGAGAATGTAAAAGAAATGCCATAACGTGATAGAGCAAAGGCTGTGAATCCTAACTCAAGGCACTGCCTCTAATCAAAGCCTAATACTCTAATTCAAAGTAGTATTATTACAGCCAAGTTCCTCACATTGTTTTGGAAAAAAGTTTTTGCTTATACATCTTTAAATCATCAAAAATACATCAAAAATATGCCATATGTTATCAGTGATATTTATCAAAAATAAGTCTAAGTTTAGGAATTTTTATTTAAAATAATTTCACTGGTAAGTATTAGTTCACTACATTTTGTCAAGTCATAATAAAAGTAAATTTCAAGATAAAGTTTTCCCACGCATATATCTAGATACACTTTATGATGAACCCCAAAATTATTACTGGACTCATTTTATAGCGAAACAGTGTGCTAACAAGCATGTCAGCAAGCATCAGCCAACAGACGGGGAAAGCCTACCTTATTTTCATCTCCACAACACAAGTTTCTGGCCAAAAAGAGAAGGTTCATGAGTTATCTCTCTCTGGCGGCCAAGATATAGCCCTGTGGAGAACGACGGTTCTCAGAAGATTTCTACTATTGGCCTGTCAAGGGTTTAGCTTTGTCTACAGCAGGACTGGAAAACGCACTTTTTAAACCGGATTCAGATAGTTTCAATTTAAAAGCCAAACAGGAAAAGGGTTACGAGTTCAGCGCCTGGGCCAGAACCTGGGAAGATGCACCAGAGCAGGACCCGGAAACCAAACCTGCAGCACAAAGCAAGCGAGCAAAGTTATTGTTAAAAACATTAACAAGCCTGTTCCCAAATGCCATTTTGTTTTTTGCAATCATACCATTTTATTAGCGGGTTTTTACATGTCCATTAGGTCCTGTAACTGGCAGATGACTTTGTCACCCCTCGAGAGGAAGCACTCTGTCCAGGCGTACGGGTGACCTAGCACCAGGATGGCTTTCCCAGGAATCAGTACTCATCACAAAAGCGACCCGTTTTTAAAATGCACGGCAGGAAGCAGCTTCCCTTACAACAACACTCGTCAGGACACGTGCAAGTTGTCTTTAGCGAAGTTTTCATTAAATAAGATTCAAGCCCCCTGGAAATCGATAGGAGTCTTCCTATTGACTTTGGTGGCCGTTGGATGAGGCTGGTGCTGCTGCTGCTGCCACGCTGGAAAAGTGACAACGTAGCTTCAGCGAACCAATTTACATTGCTTAAATTAATTTGCACCACCATAACTATGAAGATCTGCAGGGAACTCGGCTCATTCCTGTCCCCTTTAATCCCTGTACACTTTTTCCTTGATTAAAACGTGTAAATCCCTATGGCATTTCGCAGGCTGAGCCAGATCAGGGGCTGGCACCCCTTTCGGCTGGCACTGACCGCCTCCCGACACCACTGTTGGAAAACTCCCTAAACATAATGCCTGAAAGAAACCACGGGTCAAAAATTAGACAGCTTGCAATTTATTCTTACCTCCTCTTCACTTTTTGCCCTTCAAAAGAACTCAGCCCTGGGGAACTGACAAATAAAGATAAATTACCCTTCCGCGGCGTTCTCTCTAACTAAGCCATTGTAGTGATTAAATGAACCTTAGAAGCCAAATTCAGCTTTGATAGCTAATATTGGGTGGAATTTTTTGCCTTTCTACAAATACCTATATAAATATATTCCCATGCGTGACCTGTCGCTGCCCCCCTGTCTCCAAGCCAAGCCACCTCCCAGGGCATCTCTGTGGTGAGGCACTGGTTCTGGTGGGTCCCTCGGGGACAGGCACCGTGGGGAGCAGAGATGGGGACCCCATGAAGGACACCAATGCCACTACAGTGTAGCATTCATTCCTCTCCCTCCTTGTTTAAGAAAAACCTGAAGAACAACCGAAAATACCCCAAAAAAAGGGTTCAAAGGGCTGGCAGGGAGAAACTGAGAAAGTTCCAACTAGTTTAGCAAAGAGGAGACAGAGATGGGTTGATTACAGTGGGTCACCTTGACTGTTTTCAGGAAAAAAACAGCACTGGAGGGTCCTTCAATCTCACACGGAAAGGTGCAAGAGGAATAAATGACTGGATGCCGAAAAATTCAAATGAGAACGTCCAAACTTAATCAGCGCAGATAACACCAAGCTGAGAAGCAGCGAGTCCACCATCAATACACTTTTCAGAATCAGGACTGAAGGCCTCTCAGGAATAAATGTATTTATATGTGCAGGTATTTAAACACACGGGTAAACGAGAAAGGAAGACATCGATGGTTCCTGCAGTCTCCCCCGCATTCTGTTCTCCCCAAACAAATATTTGACTTAAATATGCTGAAGAATGCCAAGAAAGACAACACATCCATAAGTAAAATACTTCCAGAAAGAAATAAACCTCCCTCATGTTCAGGAAACAACAAAAGTTACCTGAATGGGAATTACCAGATGCATTAGTGTTAGAGCATCCCTCTGCCCTACCAACACAGGCACCCGTCTGAGACCTCGCAGAAGGACAGATCACTCAGGATCCAGAGGACGGGGCCATTCTCACTCCCACGCTTGATTTAGACGGACGTTAAACCCGATCCAACAGGCAACGGGTTTCATGATTTCCGTAGAACGGGACATCAGCAAGTTTTAATTCTGGAATTTTCAGACTCCAGCTGCACAGATTTACTTTAAGGCAAGAGAAACAAACAAAAAGAAAAAAAGAACCTATGGACAAAGCCATTTTAAGGAGAAGAAGAAAAATAAATACTCTCCGTCTATATGCGTCATTAAGACTGAAATGCAGCAAGGTTTAGGAGCCATGCTAGTAAAACAAGGGGGCTTCTCCAGAAAATCAGAATTTTATCCAAGCAGTGAAAAATAGATGCTGTGCTTGCAGTTTGAGGTTTGATAAGAGACAAGTCTAGTTATCCTCCTTTTTAGGCTAAATTCTGTTGCGCTCAGAAGATCAAGGTATACAGAGAAAAATACATTAAAGAAGAGGATATTAACCCCACACACTTTTGCCCATCCCATAGTTCCTGTAACTCATTAGGTAAGCTCTACTGCGCTGGTGCTGGTAATTAGGTTCAGAGTTTCTGTCACTATTGTAATGGGTTATCGATCACTGAAGTTCTCAGAGAACTTCATAGTTCCATAAGTTTGGAAAAAAAAAACCCAAACCCCATGTAGTAAGTGCTAGTCTTGATAAATTTGATTTTAATTACATATTACAAGTCTTGTTACACTTCCTAACCCCAAGCTTTCATTTCTCCCCAGCAACGGTTTTATTTTAAGCTTTCCTTCAACAGACATCTTTGTCAGCCATTTGGTCTGGGGATTATATTTTTCACCTGTCCCAGGATTCTTGGGGAGAGCTATTTTTTTAAAAGAGACAGAGAACGTGCCTGAGGATGCAAAAATAACAGCTGGGTAATACTGTCAGCTGCCAGAGCTGGTGTGGAGATATGGCCCCGTCTTCCACACACGTCTGCTCCTTTCTTGTCCTTGCTTTACACTAATTTTAGCCCAGTGCAGCTCCTTGGATGCTGCCACCATGAATTCCTTGTTTCTATCTGCAGGAGAACACAACACATGGAGGACTCATGGCCTTGGAGGCTCACGGACACCATGCAACCGTGCCAGAGAACCAGGGATGAGATACCATCACAGCTCCTGGAACCCCCCAGGACCCAGGTTGGCCTGTCCCCTCCTCGGCAGCCACAGCCACGCCACAGGGACCCATCCCCAGGGCTGCACCTCCCCCTTGGGCTAAAGCCATTTAAAAGACTAAAAAATCAAATGCAACAGGAGCTGGATGGGCTTCCCCCGCGCACGCTCCCATCAGTCCTCCAATTCCTCACCAGCCAAAACCTTGCAATCGCTCTCAAAAGTGAGTCAAATCCCAGTGATCTACTGCATTTGGGGGCTCCAGGAAAGCTGGGGAGGGACTCTTGATGAGGGAGGGGAGCCAGAGGAGGAGGGGGAAGGGTTTGACACTGGAAGAGGGGAGATTGAGATGAGATCTGGGGGAGAACTTCTTTGCTGTGAGGGTGGTGAGAGCCTGGCCCAGGTTGCCCAGAGAAGCTGTGGCTGCCCCATCCCTGGAGGGGTTCAAGGCCAGGTTGGAGGGGGCTTGGAGCAACCTGGTCTGGTGGGAGGTGTCCCTGCCCAGGGCAGGGGGTGGCACTGGATGGGCTTTAAGGTCCCTTCCAACCCAAACCACTATGATTCTATGCAAGGGTCTGTGGCTCTTTCCAAAGGGACCATAAATCTCTGCCTGCCAAGGCACACATGCCTTAATACAGATTGCAATAGTGAGAAATGATCACTACATTGAATCAACACATTATAAATTGCCAGTTAATTATTCTTCACATCTTCCAAGACACCGCTCTGCCACCGTTTAAGCCGAACCGCTCTCGCTTATCAGGACTCCATCTAAGCCACCGAGGAGGGGGAAGATGCCACCCTGGTGCCCTCCAGACCCGGAAGATGCTGCTGCAAGGATGCAGAAATCAATTGAATGTTGGGGGAAGACAGGAATAAGTACAATTAAGGGGAAAAAAGCCCCCAACAAGATTTAAAAGCTATTCCTTGTTCCCCAGCAGACATCAAGGCTGGCAGAGCTGCTTTTGAAGGAACAGGTTTCTCCTTAAGTGAGGGATTTGGGTTTCCCACTACGACAATCCGATATTGCTTTATTCTAATTGCATCCAAATATTTATGCCAAGCCTGGGAGCTGCCAATACGCTGACAATAAAAGGGAAGATGAAAGCTGTTTGACTGGTACCAGAACCTGCCCAGCCGGGAAGTGTCAGGCAGGGGGTAAGCGCGCATTAAGCAAATCGAAATTTGGTGGGGTTTTTTTGTCAGCTTAATGGAGAAGCCAAAGGACTTTTTGCTCTTTAATGCTGCTATGACTCCTCCTGTACTTTAAAATGCTATATAATTGTATAAGTAAGGACAGTGTGAGTTGAGCCCAAGCTGGTGGTAGGTGGGCACGTAAGATGGGTCCAGACTCCCCCGGCAGCTCAGGGCATGGCTGCAGTTCTCTTCTCCCAGGCCAGATCTTCTGCAGCAGAAACCAGCACAGCGGGTTCCCGTGGTCACCCTGCAAAAACCTGAGCTGGAGGAAAATTAAAGCCAAGTTGGATTTTTCTGAGCCCGCAGAGGACAGGCAGCTCCTGGCCACAGCCACATCTCCTCCCGCTGAAGCACTGAGGAGACGGGGTAAAGTCTCAGAGAAGGTTTACCCCATCAGACTTGCACCACCACAGAACCAGAACATTCTTTTTAAGGCACAACAGCATAATAGCAGCCATAAATATCAAGCCGTGCTTTTATAGCCAGGGCTACGCATATTCAACCAGCCAGAAATAGCACAAGAAAATCTTTCTAGTTTGTTCCCCCTGTGTCTCTCTGGTATTTGTGCAGCATCGCCCCAGGAGCCAAGGGCTCCCTGAGCAGCATCAGTCCCACTGCAGCCTCAACACACAGAAAAACCCCAAATGCTGAACATCAGCTTATTCAAACTCATCAAACCTCTGATGAGACTCATTTTTGTTTGTCTCAGGCAGCAATTATGTCTTGTTTCTACGGTTCTGTACGTAGCTCTCCAGCTCAGCATCACAAAGCCCCTTCACCCATCAAACCTGTAAGAAACAGGGAACATACCTTCTCCAAAAAAAGTCATTTGTGAACTTCATTAGAGAAACTTTTCCTTTTTTTTTTTTTCTTTAAAAAAAGATAATTCTTGACTTAAGCATGATTCAAGCCAATGGTGGTACATATGTATTTAGTTAGACATGTCTTTAAGTAACAAGCCAGACCTGGGTCTTACTTCTGCAGTACAAATATTTTATTTCAAACAAAACACTTCATTCAATTTATTGCAGTGCTAAAAAGATCATTACGTTGGGGATCTTCTCTAGAAATACCTATTTGCCAGAAGTCAGAACTCACTTCTCTCAAGTTATCTAGGTAAGTATTTAAGAAGAACGGTTTAAAACACTAATTTACATTTGTTAATTCTAGGTTGTTCGAACTATTATAAAAATTTCAAAGAGGACTAAGAATTGAATAGCTTAAAAGCATCCTTTGAAAACTAAGATATTACTTGCCTCCAGGATTTTCTTCCCCCTAATCAGCCCACATAGAAGAGTTGTCATTTCTATCTAGTTCACTAGCAGATATGCTTTAGTTATTAAATATTAAATCAGAGAGAACAGAGATTCAATTCAGAAAAATATAGCTCAATCTGCCAAATTGCTACTTTCATAAATTATGTTGTGAACATATTCCGATAAAAAGGGGGTTATTTAAAGATGCAACAAGGTCTGATGATAAATGAGACCCTGTTTCGATTCAAGTCTGCAAGTTTTAACTCAATAAATATAAAAGAAATCAATCTTCATGGTGCATTTTCTTTTCCTTTAATATTTTTTTTTTTACCTTTGCTTTCAAGATAGATGCCTGCAATAAGAAGCGGTGTTGACTGTACACAGAGATTTTAATATAATATCCACAGAGGAAACAGCTCTCTGGCTGAACGGAGTAACACAGAAAACAGAGAGAAGAAATTATTGTAAATCTTCTACTAACTAGGGCTGAGCAAATAATTCATCATGAATAATTCGGGCAACAAATGTAGCCTCTTTTTATGCTTGCAAGTAATCTATAAACAAACCGTGATATCCTTGTTTTCATTTTAGTTATTGACTTAATTCAATAATCTCCTCCTTTTAAAAACAGCCCCAGCGATGGACTGTGAGTGTTCTCCAATGAACCCACGTTTCGTGGTTTAATTTGACCAGAACAACCTCGTGCTACTGCTCAAGTAACACCTCTCCCGATGAGACAGACCAAAGCGTGGACACGGACTCACATGCCATGGGATGACAGTGGCACAGGGACAGTTCTGACCCCTCTTTGCCATTTTCCATGTTGAGTCAGACCTTGGGGAGGACAAAGGACCAAGGAGAGCTTCAGCTGCCACCCACACCGCTGAGGGAGCTGTGGGTGATGTGGGCATCTCCATGACCACCTGTGGGAACTTGCTGCCTGGCCCACAAGTGTTGAAGTCCCATCTCCACAGGGTGTGGAGCAAGGATTTACGGGCTAATTAGTGCAAGAAAATCTCCTGCAGCTCGGAGACACATCTTCAGTGTCAGTGCAGCCCATCAGAGCATGGACACTGCTCTGAGGAGGGTCTCAGCAGATGTTCAAGGTGGTACTGTAACTTCCCCAACAAGAGGAGTGAGCTCTGCTCCTGCTTGTCCACTGGAGTCAGACTTCAGCTACTGGCCAAGGAAAAAACCACCAGCCCCACTGGTGAGTGTCTGCACGAGGCTGGGCTGCCACGGCACGGTGCTCTGTAACGCATGCTGGAAGCAAAAACTTTTTCCCCTTCTTTTTCTGCAGGATTTTACAATTCCTTCTGCTAAACTAACACTTCTCACCCCAATAAAAGGGCATTTAACTTTTGGTTTTACACAGGCTCTTTATGTACATTATTGCAATCAAATTTAATTCACTCCCTGCTAGTTGAACTGGCACTCATTGCAGGTTGAAGTGATATCAAATAATAGCCCCTTTCAACTGAATTGCTGAATAAAAGGCCAAATCAACTCCTGTTTAAAGCAGCTTTACATTCGGTCAGCGTCACGCTGCCAGTGGAGAGCACGCACACTCAGCCACACTAATGACATCGTTAAACTTTAAATTGGTTGATTCATTTCACAAGTTCATCACCAGAATGAAAATGTCAGTTTCTCATAATATTGTTTTAACTATCGTCCTTACCCCATGACTTACAGTTATACTAAGTACTGAAACTTAAATTACAAATGTCTTCTCTTAATTAGCCAGTACGCTGATCATCTCATTTTAATTCCAGGCCACAAGTTAAAAGGGGCATCTCCATAATGTTTCCAGTTTATTTCAATAAACTGTATCAAAATGGTCTTCCAGGAGACAGATAAATCTCTAGTTTGAGTCTATTTGCCATAATATATAAAGAAATTAAATGTTAATGTAACATTTAGGGCAAAATAAATTAATTCTGCTTTAATTCCACATTTACCGAATCGCTTGGTTTGCAAAGCTTTGACTGGAGCATGAAAGGATTTGTATTATGCTTTGCAGAAAGGAAAGGAGCAGAGAAAGGGCTGCAAGAATAAATCCAGTGGGAATGGAAGATGAAAAATGATCAGGAACTGGCAGAGAGACAAACAGCTACAGATCCCAAGGATACGATGGTAAGATGCTAACAAAGCTCCTGCTCTCAGCCGTTCAGGACGTGTGTTACTCTCCCTCTTCCCTACTACTAGTTTGAAAAACTTTACTCCTTGAATGGCTGATTATCGCTTTATTTATTATCTGCTAATTTTCCAAACTTACCAATTTTCCGACTACAGCTCATTTAACAGTGAATCCATATTGTCTTCTCATGTAAGAGGTTATTCTGCCTCCTTGACTGTTAATGCCAAATGCATTTACAGAGTCAGCCTCTCCCGTCCAGCCTCCAACAAGACGAGCTCCTGTAATAAGACTTTTATAAGGAAGATCCTACACTCTTCTTATCATCCCAGAATCCCTTTTCTGCAGCTGATCCAAATAATTTCATCTTTCAGAACATAATCCCTGGAACTGCACAAAATATTCCAAATGAGGTAACGCTTGCCCATGCGCCTGTAACCGCGTCCAGTCTTTAGTAAAGATGCCGAACCTAATGCATCCTACCAAAGAAATAAATCACAGCTGTGTCACATACCTCACTCATCCTACAAACCACCATCGTAAGTCAGATCTTTTTCCCTCCTCATCATTCCTAGCTGACAAATCCCCAGGTGACAGCAAAGTGTTGCTATAAACGTGTTATTTTGCATTTTACACTATCCAATTTCCTCTCGCTTCTATCTGCCAAATCAATATTGTCATCTGATTCCCCCCATATCACATCGAGACCTCCTCAGCATTGCCAATTTTACTTCCGAAAGCTTAGTGAGCACGTAACCCAGCCCCAGTTCGGCCACCAACCCCAGTGACTCCCTGGCAAATATAAAGCAGAGTCTCCCCTTTAGCCGTCTCAGTTTTAATATTGTTTTAATAGTTTTAATATTAATTGCCATCGTATCAACTTTAAATAATAATTTCCTGTGCGTCAGATGCTCTGCTTACATCTGGACCGATCACATCCAACCACTATCATTGTCTAAAAAAAATTTAAAAAGAGCTTTTATTAAAAAAATCCCACAAATTAGAGTGCAATGCAATAGTACTAATAGCGTATTTCACTGCCCATTTGCCTCTGTGACCACAAAATCCCTCCTTCAGCCTCTCCAACACTTTGCAGAGCGTTGACCTGAAGCTGCCACTTCTCCCTCTCTAAAAGGGAGGCATTACCCGTGGTAACTCTCCAGTTACAGGGCAGCACCTCAACAGATGCCGATTCATTAAAAATCGCTGGAATTACACTTAAAATTCATGGGACAACTCAATAATCCCCAGCTGGGATTGCCTGGGCTGCCCAATAATGTCGTATTAAGCTCTCAAGGCCCTTCTCCTGCCCTGGGTGCTGTAGCCCCTATTGCCCCATGCTCATTTCCACCAAGCAGTCCATCATCATCCTCACGGGCATCTTCATCCATGTTAAGGACCCAGAGAGAATATTCTCACTCCCTGGGCTGGGGAGTAAGGATATACACCAGACAGAAGTAGAGCTATTAGTGTTACAAAGCAGACAGTCGGACTTGGCTTTCAAACTCCCATGGAAGCACGGGAATAATTTTCCATGGAAGAAAGGGAATACAGACACCTGGATTCCAAGTAACAGGGGGAAAACCCTCCCCACCTCCTCAGTGACGGCAGCAGAGCAGAGACGGCTCCATCAGAGGCAGCTACACGTGGAACGGGCTGGAGACCCTGCTCCTATCAACCACAAATCATCTGTATTCAGAAAAGGAAAGGGAAGACTCAATCTCAAGCTCAAGGATACTTCAGCTGCTTTCCTAATAGACCCAAAATGAATAGAAAGGTATCAGCTGCAAACCCTGATGAATAACCAGAAACGCGTGCAGGAAAATCTGGAAGACTCTTGACTGGAGGATGCCACAGGTCAAAAACAAGCGCTATTTAATATGTCTACTTTGAGACCATTTCTCACTAAAGCATTAATTTATGGAGTAAAGAGGATTTGCAAAGGTCGGACAATGGAATATTCCTGACCTGATGGGTTTTCTGTAATAGTGAGGCAAGTCTCTGAATGTACAGCAAAAAAAAAAAAAAGAGGAAGTCAGCACAACAGCTGATAGCTGCAGAGAAAAAAAGGAAAATAGTCAATAAAAATATTCACTGGGGTCACAATGATGTTGGGAAAAGCCTCAGACTGAGATCCCTGCACCTGTAAGCAATTTCTTGAAGATGTAGCTGCAAAGGACACGCCATATGGTGAAAATTCAGTCTATAATACCCTGCTCTGTTGAAAGCAAAGCCTTGTAAATAGAGTCATATGCTGCAAGTTCAACTAAGGTAAGAAAGGCTTAAAGGTCAACCTGGGGGACACAAATTGGGGTTTTGTAAATGATGCTGGGAGATGACAGGAAGGAGAGATTTAGAGAAGCCCGAGGAGGTTAATCTGCTGCAGACGGCAGCATCTCCAGCGCTGAAGAACTAGCGGCATCTCTGTAAGACAGGATCCTGGTGGGAAGGTCACCGGGAAGCAGCCAGTGCTCTTACAGGCACCCAGCACCCAAACTGGGGCACGCAGAACCCTCCAGCACCGCCTGGCATCAGGGGACAACACATTTCAGCAGCAACAGGCCTGCCAGGTACACTGCTCTGGCTGTTTGCAAATTGACCAAGACCGGGCACATTTTTAGCGGATTAAACTTTATTTAATGATTTCCATTCCAGCCCATCCTCCCCTCCCTGCAGGGACAGCGGTGGATTTTCAGGTCCGGTTGCCACTGCAGCCTGCCTCACTCTTGAGGGGGTTTGCCTGGGGCTTTTGCTGTGCTGCTTTGTTTTTAAACACGCCAAGGCAGCATTATTTAGATAACAAACCTCAAACTAAACCAGCAGAGGCTTCAGCCAGAGGAAGGCAGAGGGAAGCACACACAGGTCTCACAGGCTGACACATGCTTTCTGGGTGACCACCACAGCAGAACCCCAATTAGCCATCTGAGAAATAAGTTCTAAGCCCCTCCCAATCACTGTTCCTAATTCCCCAAGGAATTACCATGAGATTTTGCACAGATCTGCTCACCGATTCACCGGAATAACACTGGTTGTGTCTTACTCTGGAACAGTGCTGAAATGAATACTGGAAGGTAACCTACAAAAATTAAGTTATAATTAATAATAATAATCTGATTCTTATTATCAGCTGTAATAAGCTGATGTTTGTGCCTCAAACACAGACTGCAAATAGCCTAGTGGAGCGTGTACTTGCTAAAGACTGGGATAAGACCTAAGAAAGAGAAAACCCAAACAGTGAAACAATCACACAGTGTGCCGGCCCCCATCACACCACTGCTCTAATTAAGCTCCCAGCTGGTAAATGACCTGCCATCATTACTGGCCAGCTGGGCTGCCCAGGCTGACCCCGTGCCCCGAAGAACTGTTTTCAAACAGCCTCTGCTTTACCCGCTCCTCTCCCTACCCAGGGCATGTCATACACAACATACTGAATTACAGCCGATTTACATCTGAATTTCTGCTGAATTACAGCAGAAAACCTGAGCTGTACTAGATATTCGCACCAGGACTCGGCATTTTTGCAGAGCTGGAAATACCAGGGGACCTGGAGCATCGGCACCTGCATCTCAAAGGGATGTGCGCCACTGGGACGTGCTGGTCCCAGACCTGGCAGCTTGCACAGACCAAAGGATTCCCATTTTTTCCCCAGACACAGCTGAAAACTCTATCTGCACATTGAGATACCTCCAAATATTCAGCCACAAGGAAGCAGAACCCCTCTCACTCCCGACAGCCCAGCCCTTGCTGTACTCCTCTACGACAGCCAAAAGCCCGTACCAGTTCCCACGGCTGCACAGACTCACAGCGCTTCTTCTTGGGAGAGCATCAGTGTCTGCAGCCTGTCCTTCACCACCGCCTCAGCTCAGCATCTTCCAGCGCCCCCACCCCATCAGCAGGCAGCGAGATATCGGAATCAATAACTGAACTTGCCGTGCTGCAAAGACTTAGGCATTTCAAGAATTTTAAATTTTTAAAAAAATATATATTTGAGAGTCCTTCTCTCACAGAGAAGGGGATACTTCAGAAGGAATTCCTCTTTGTAGGCAGTGTTTGTGGGTGGGCATTGCTCCCGTGAAACACCACAGTGCTAAAGTAATTCATTGTTTGACCTACAGAGGACTGCACGTGCCGTGCCGAGGAACACAGATGAGCTGGGAGGTGACAGATCTGCTCCGTTTCCTGGCAGCCCAACACAAATGTTACACATCTTGGCAGTCTTCCTTGCCGAGGAGAAAAAGAGACCGGGAAGGGGCTGCAGAGAAGACTCCTGGTACCATGGGGAGACTCCTGGTACCTCAGAACCTGGGAGCACCATCCACACAGCAGATGCTCTCCCACTGAGCTTGCTTCAAGGCTGAAACAGAGGATGCGCTGAAAGGTGGCTGCGGTAAGGCTGTAATTAGTGGTTGCTCCATTAGCCCTCTCCAAACGATGGCTGACCGTGCATCAGCTCACACATAAAAGCCTTTGGGTCTGCCTGCCTCGGCCACCCATCTCTGCAGGTAGAGCTGGTGCAGAGATGCACAAAGATATCAAAGAAAGGCCTCTCTGTGCCTCATGACAGAATGTCTGCCTCCAATATTCCACCGTTAAAAAAAAAAACCCACACAAAACACTACACAGGTGCACTGGGCATCCAAAGATCAACAGCCAGGCTAAGGATGGGGAAGAGGGTTTTTTTTTTTTTTTCCCCTTCACTTTCCTCACTTCTAAATATTTCAGCTGAATCCACAGCGCCTGAGATGTAGATCTCCACGAGTATTGACATTAGCTCTTGTTTAAGGAGCTGGTATCAAAGGGCAGGGAAGCGCCGGGAGCAGCTCGCTCTATTTGAGCTGTTACGAGCAGCCAGAAAAGGGGGAAAGAGATGTAGAAGACACGATCAAGATATTGGGAATTCAAACAGCTGAAGGGCAGATGACGTGGGGGAACTACTCCAACATAACAATAACCACATTACACTGAGTTAAAGGCCTAAATGATAATAAAAAACCCCTCTATACACAGCACACAGCTCAACACAATAGAAATAATCTCCGATGGGGAAATTTATTCAATCCCTGTCGTCTTCATCAATCAAATTCGTACCAACTTTAAAGGATTCACAGGAGGGTAAGTGGCAGTCACAGGCTGGGCCACCCACCTGCCCTTTTGAACACGCGATGACCTTGACAGGGGTTAGAGCCTTCGGGAAGTTCATTAAGCTGCAGTAAACTTGTTCAAAATCATCATACCCAGCCAAAAAACTCAGCAGCTGCTGGGGAGGTCCTTAATGGAGAAGCCAGAACTGGTTTATTTCACTTCCTTTTTCCATACTAAGAAATTTTGGATGTATATAGATTTCTATATTCTCTTTTTTCCCCCTTATTATTTTTATATCTAATAATTGCCTCTCTCATGCTCTGACCTAGAGAAGATTTTTAGCAAAAGCTGTTCCACAGCCTGGAAACGTGACCACAATCTAATAAAACTCTAAGAAACTTCCAAATCTCATTCACATGTTTACCTCTACCTTTTTTGTCTCGGTCAATTTTGCTTGCAATTTTCCTCATCTTTGGGAAATTAGCCATTTTGAAGCACTGAAATATATACAGAACTGCGTGGGATTACCATATACAACTTACTGCAGCTCCTTAAAAGATTCACGCTTTCTCTCTTAATGTCTAGATGTTTAGCAGTTCATTTCCTCCTTTGAAAAAAAGTCCCCAAATTCTTCAAACGCATGAAAATTTTTTTAAAAAGAGCAGATGACTCCCAAGGTAGAGGGAAACACTCAGAAAAACTCTAAATCTCAGAGGCGACAGGACATTTCTGGGCTTGCTTTATGCCTTTATAACCAGCTGCCTCATTTCAGTCATCTTGCCATACCAGTGACAAGAGTGGCTTTATTTTACGCCTGTTGCTGCGTACCTGGACAGAACCTCCCTAACTAATGGCAATAATTACAGCCTTGATTAGTTTTTGTTGGTGTGGCAAGGTCCATCCCCAGAGCCTCCGTCCTCCAGGGCTCGAGGCCACCGATGTTCCTCAGCTGGCGGGTGACCAGCACTCTGGGACACGGGCTTTGGAACCCCAACGGAAGGAGAAGCAGGAGGGATGGAAGAGACCCAGCAAACAGTATATTGTCTCTACCACTCACTTAACTCCAGACGCAATTTTTCTGGTCTAATCTCCATCACCCAGTGATTCCAGTACATCCAAGCACCTCACTGAAGATCTGCCTTGCCTGTTTTATTTTCTAGCATCACATCTATTTATATTACACAAACCTCTGTTGCTCCATTAGCTTGAGCCTATTAGGAGATGTGGATTTGGGACATTAAAAACCTGGCATAAATCAGCGTTGCAGCCGGGTCCATTCCCACACCTGCAAGCCTTTCCCCAGAAGCAGCCCCCCTCAGTGCTGAAACAGCCACACTGTAATTATTAAATTTTCAAACTTTGGCAATGATGGCCCAGAAAAAAAAAATAAATAAAATAAATCAACGTCATATAAATGTAAAAGTAAAGCTATACCCATCAGGAAGCATTAAACCCCAGCCTTCGTAGCGTTTGTAGCTCGCAATTTAACTCAATAACATCATCACAGAGGGCTGTTGGGTGTCATCTGCTGAGGGACGGCACGATGAGAGGGTTCCCCTGCATCAGCAGGGCTTGGAGGGGATCCAAAACCCAGCATCACATCCAAGGTTAAGCTACATATAGAAACAACGGGATTTACCGATTGGGTTTGGGTTTTTTTTTTTTTTTGGTTTTTCTCATTTTCCCGGCTGTGAGCAGCGTTTCCCAGATACCTCCTGTACCTGGTGAGCAACAGCACTAAACATGAAGGGTGACCATAAGGTCTGCATACTCCAAATGCAGGAGGAAGCACGGAGAGACGAGGCATCTCCCATCTCTGCAAAATGCTGTTGGAATAAGTGAAGAGTCAGCAAAGTCTCAGAGAGAGTGAAATTTTTAAAAAAAAAAAAAAAGTTAATGGGAGAAAAATTAAGTAATGGTCACTTAATTCCTCAACTTCAATGTTTCCCAGCTTTAATTAGGATCCGGGGAAATCAAATGTTATAAGCCCATCTGCTTACAGGCTCCAAAAAGATGAAAACCTTCAAAAATTACATCCATAACAAATCCCCAGGCTGCCAGTGTTTTATTGAGTTCCTCCCCATAGATTTCAGTATATGCCAGGATTGCAGGCATAAAATTTTCTTTAAAACACATTTTGCAGAAAGTTAGGTTAATTCATTTAACAATTTAATACATAAGGGAAGGACGATTATTTATTAAAAATGGCGTTCCCTGTTCTCCATGAACACGGCAACGGAATGTGGATGGATCCAGACAGCAACGCTGCTGGGGGTGAGGAGCTAGTGCTGGCTAAAATCTTTGTTGAAAGATGGTTGGTTTTTTCCCCCCACCTAAAAAGTGCTGTTTTGACAAAGCTTTTTTGGAAGGAAAGTGTATGAATCCTGATGGCATTTCTTACGTAAGTATTCTTCCTCATTTCAAACCAACACCCTCAAAATAAAGCCAGTTTCTTCTTAAAATGAAATTATCTTTTTAATTAATTCATTTTTTAAATTTTAATTCATTAAAAATTAAAATTAATTTTAAAATTATGAATTAATTTTTAATTCATTTTAATTCATTAATTCATTTATTTAAAAATTTAGTATTTTGCATCACTGATGCCTTCATCACCAGCGTTCCCAGGAGACGTACACAGCACACACCACGTCACACCAAATCACGTCACCACGAGATGCGACACGTCACATTTTGGCACAATTTCCTCATCTAAACCTCTGGGTTTCTCTACGGGTTGCATCACCAAGTGGCATGGCCACAGCTGCCCTGTGTCCTGGGTGGACAGGTAGGAGCACCCTGGCCCAGGCCCAGGCTGTGGGGAAGCCACCAGAGACCTGCTGGCCACCTACATCCTCTCCTTGGAAACATCTGCTGGTCAGTAAATGAGAAGACGACTTCAAAGAAGTGACACAAGGGCCATAATGCTCTTCCTCAGGACCTCTGGCCACCTCCTTGATTTGCACAAGCACAGGCCCTGGGAATGGCCACCACTGCTCCCAAATAAGAGATTTCACCTTTAACAGGACCCAAGACATTCCTGACACCACCACCAGGGACATCCTTTTGGTCCTGGCCCCGAGGGGACTTTATTCCTGCATGACCATAGCTCGCTCTTCACATAAATACACATATTTAAAGCTTTTGCAGTGGAAGACAGAAGATTCCAAGCACTACCTAGGTATACCCCAGAGGCTCCTCCCCACCTTTTCCTGAGACAAAATTTAATTAAATTCTGAATTCTTGAGACTTAAATTAATCCTGTGTTTTGTTAAGTTCTGAGACATGATTTTCAAAAGACTCAACACTGGTAATATTTCTTCCTTTTTTTCATTAATTTTATCTCAGTTCAAGACTTTCACTTGTAAAGAGAATATGAAAAAAACCCTCCGTTTTTCATTCAATATCATACCTTACTATATATTTTGCTCTCTGTTTAAACACTCCCAGAAACATCCTGTGATATAAAATGGACACATTTAATTTCTTTTTCAATCTTGTGCTCAATCTACCAAAAAAATACTGATCTTATTTATACAAGATGAAAGCCAAGCCTATGATGGCAAACGTTTATCCCCATCATTCTAAAGCTCCACAGTTCCACGTGCCCCCTCACACCGACATCCCATTTCTGAACTATCACTTGGATTATCCGTTGGAAGACACTAAACGTTACACCTCAATGCCAGTTCACGGTCTGCATGGAAATTATGTCGGTTGAGTTTTTTTACCTTCATATTGAACAGATGTTGATAAGGAACCCACACTAAATAGCTCCACACCAGCACACTGTCTGTGCTTTAATCAAATCCCATCAAGTGGTGGGAGGACACTTGTACTGTGGTGCTTCAGGTGATCAGAAGAGTCTTCCTCACCCTTTCAGCTGCCTGGAACTCCACTAGGATGACCAAACGACCACTTGAACCTCCAAACTCCATCCCTCTGCAGATACCAACTCTGCTTACAAGGGTAAAGCTGCCTCTGCTGGAGATGGTCATCTCCAGAGCTTGATAATATTGCAAACATTAACAACTTCTGTCCCAAGCGTGGAGCTCTTCTTGGCTTACCTTCTCCAAGGAAGACACTGGAAAGAAGGTATGTCTATGAACAGTGTCCTCATGAACTACCAAAACAGCCCATCCCACACACTGTCCACAGGAGAGGATGGCAAGAGTGGCACACCTTCTATTACAAGTTAGCTTTTCTCTAAATATACTGCACTCGCTGAAGCTTCACTGGAATTCTGCATTTTCTCTGGACTCATCATTTTTCAGCCTGCACTCAAATAAAAAAAAATAAAGGAAAATTTAAGCTGACTTCAAGCTACAGCATGAGGTACGCTTTCTTATTTTCCTTCAAACCCTAGAAAATTACCTTTTCCTTCCTTTCTGAAGGGCTCTGTGTTCAGCAAATGTCCTGCTGAGAGAGGCTGGCGCTTCCCAGCCCTCCGAGGGAATTACTGTGGGGAAGTGGGAAGCGTCCATCACTTGCCAAGTGCCGGTCCATAAAACAAGGGCTGTGCCATGGCTAATGAGGACTTGCAATCAAAGCAAGGTTAAGGCCTTCTTTAAGATTCAGACTTGTTAATCTCAAAAATATACTTTTATTTTCTATAGGTAGGTTGTTTTGGGTTTTTTTAGTTTTTTTTTTTTTTAAATGAGACTCTTCAGTCATGGTTCCTAAATATTGATGCATCTCCTAACTCTCTTTCCCCACAGCCCGTGTTAGCCACGCTTTGCAGAGCATCCCTGAAGAAACAACTCGCTGCTGTTAAACCAACTCCACATTTGAAGTTCCTGGGTCCCTCATATATCACAAAGAGTTTTTCCTCTATTTTTTTTTTTTAAATGAATTTAATTAAATATTGAGTAAAGCACCACAGCAATCCATTCTGCGCTTCCGAAGGAGAAATTCAGTGATGCACAATTATTTTGTTCACTGAGACAGGGAAGAGTCAATTTTTAATGTGCCATGAAGGATTTATAAAGAATATATCTGGCAGGAGAAATAAATATGAGTAGACATCTTTATCTCTCTGGGTTGATTCAGTGTCCATCTTCACAGATTTCCACTTCTTTAATTATGTAGACGGAACAGGAAGAGCAGAGGAAGAGCTAGGAGTATTTCAAGGCTCTGCAGGAGTATGTTGGGCCAGGAGGAGAGGCAGCACCTCCAATGACACCAATTAACACAAAGATGCACAAACTGCCACAGGGACCGAGACAGAGCTGAAGGAGTTAAGGCAGACGAACGGTGATGAATTTGTTGCCTTTTTTTTTTTTTTCTGTGTGGCTAAATGGTAATATTACACGAGAATCAGGAACGGGAAAGGAAAGGTAAGATTTCTCAACAGAAGTGAAATTAGACCCACCCAGAACCACCACCAGAACTGAGGTTGATTTGCACCATTTCATTCTCTCTATATATATCGAGCAGCTTTTATAATAAAACAGAACAAATAACAACTGTGTGCTTATATAGGAAATTATAGGGAATTAATGCAAATCTACAATTTGCTCAGGGGGCTCTAAATACATCATAAGCTTGGAGAGCACAATTCAAAAGATTTACAGGCGGCTGCAAAAGCCTCAGGAGGGAGTTTAGCTGCAGGTTCCCCCGTCATCTCTTGTGCTGGCAATTTATACAATAAACTCTAATATTAAAGAGTAATTCCACAGGAGGTAAGAAAGCATGCTAACTCTCAAGTTTCTAATGATTCTTCCCTCCCTTTGAACACACAGAAATAAACACAAGCATGTTTCCCAGTGCTCTGGCAGGCTGGGCAAAGCTCCCTAAAAATCAGCTCCTGACCAGAAATAGTCTCTGTCCATCAAACTCTTCCCCGTGTCCCAGTGAGTGGATCTGCTCCGGACAGAGAGCAAACAGGCTTCCTCTAGACCAGAGAGCTGAATCAGCATCATTAAATTGTCAGGAGAAATTCTCTATGCTAATAAACACATTGCAATTGGAAAGATGCAGTTGTAAGCTGCAAATTCAGTGGTACCTAACGCCCAAAGTGACACGCTCCAGCCTGCGGCACAGCAGAGCGTCCTGTCTCACAACACCAACGTACAGGGAGATGCCTTCAACCAGGGGCTGAGGAAGAATGGCATCGCAGGCAGGACAGATGCCCCATCCCTAGAGGAGGTGGGAAGCTGTTCTGCAACCTGCTGTGAGGACAGGCTGAGAGCACTGGGGGAGTTCAGCCTAGAGAAGAGGAGGCTCCAAGGAGACCTTAGAGCCCCTTCCAGTCCCTAAAGGGGCTCCAGGAAAGCTGGGGAGGGACTCTCGGTCAGGGAGGGGAGCCATAGGAGGAGGGGGAAGGGTTTGACACTGGAAGAGGGGAGATTGAGATGAGATCTCAGGGAGAACTTCTTTGCTGTGAGGGTGGTGAGAGCCTGGCCCAGGTTGCCCAGAGAAGCTGTGGCTGCCCCATCCCTGGAGGGGTTCAAGGCCAGGTTGGACGGGGCTTGGAGCAACCTGGTCTGGTGGGAGGTGTCCCTGCCCGGGGCAGGGGATGGGTGGCACTGGATGATCTTTGGGGTCCCTTCCATCCCAAACCATTCTATAGTTCCTCTCCAACACACCTCAGACTCCAGCCCCTTGGCAATCAAGCACCTGCATCAGAGAAAGTCCTGCAGAAACGCTACCACCAGGTTTCCATTTCAGACTCTTAAGATAAAAAAAGCTGCTTTCCAGATGACCATGTACTTGTATAAATCTGCACTTTCCTTAAGAAGCAGGCATATGGAGATTTGTCCTGTAGAGTCAGGAGGTTTTGAACCATTAGCAGCTTTCAGGTGGCAGTGGCAGGATATGATTATCAAGATGTTTACTATGGACTTGCAGTTTAATAAATTGGGTCTTACAGCCCTGACCAGAATGGAGAAATAGCAGAGATGGGCAGGGGAGACAGTGTAGAGGTGATAAATGAACAATAACAGCAGAATTTTAACAGCTACTATTTTTCTTCTTCTTAGTCTTTTTAAAAATTATTATTGCTATGAGAAAAAATAGCCCAGCTCTTACGATTACCATGGCAGAGAATCTCACTTGCAGGGCACTACTGAGAGGAACTGATCCACGTCCTCACAGAGCAAGGGAGGCTGATGGGGCCAGGTTCTACACTCCATGTTCACGCAAGCCCGCTATTAAAAAAACTGGATGATTTCTTTTTTTCCCTGAATAAGCCCAGAAACACAGAACTTTCAGCATGCGAGAAGGATAGCTTTGACACTGTCTTTATATAGGTCGTGTTACAAAGGAAGGCACGTACCACTCGGCATGCTATGAAAAAAAGAGCTTTTTTTTTTTTTTTGACACATTGCAATAACTTCTGAAGAAATGAATGGCATCCCCCCCTTTGCTCCTCTCAGCCTGCGAGGCGCCGATTCCAGATCGGCTGTCAGAAGGAAACCCAATTTCTTAGAAGTAACAAAGCTTTCTTGTCCTATCTACGTCGGTAAGCACCTCCGAAATGTAGGTTTGTAAAACCTTAACCAAAAATTACCAGCCTAAGCACAAAACCTATTTACCAGACTACAGAACATGGTTTAGTTGGGTTTCATTTCTACTCCTTGCTCTCAACAACTAAAACTAATAAATAATATCTATTGACCACAGTAAGAGGGTCGGGAGAGTTTTGCAGGGGGGGTGTGATGGGTCCTCGGAATGCTCGGTGAGTGGAAAACCCACATTTTCCCCAAGATGAAACGTGCATTATCACGAGCATTTCCATTAACGAGAAGGCAGGTCACCACAAGGGTCTGTACGCAATAACACCCCTACCCTGCCGTACTAAATTAGGGGACCCAGTTACACCGGTCACTGAATTTTTAAATTTCCATTTTTTTTTTCTGCCAAGTAGTTTAATTACATTTAAAGGGAGCTTCTTAAACCCGCAGAAATCAAATGTGATCTAATCAGCTTACAGTCACTCCAAGATGAAAGCTATTTCAGGTAATTCTACACTTGAGCATGCCTCGCGTTTAAAGGAACGTGTAACCTTACCCACCGCTAGTTAAAGCCTAGCTAAGGCTCCAAAACCAAAAATTAAAAAATTAATTCCCAAAAAAATGACCTGAACGCCAGCAGAGCAGGCACGTGCCTCGCAGCACAGGGCTCAGTACAAAACTGCAGTCACTGGAATTACAGATATATATGTATTACATAAATATATCACCTACAGACCAGTCCAGGCTCTCGTCTCAGACTTTTCAAATAATTTCACGGCACTCTCCGCAGACAGCTACGTGGCGTTTGGAAGCGAAAAGCGGAAAAGTAGCCAAGTATAAATTAAAAAACAAAACATTGCAAGCTCAGCTCGGTCCAGCTCAGTGAAAACCCAACTGGAAACCCACCTGTGCCCTCGAGGAGATGGTCCCAGATGCCGCTCGTGCTTGTCGAGGGCAACCACGAGACCCTCAGGCAACCACCTGCGAGCCAAATGCTCTCACCCAGGAGAGTCAACAGGGGCCTCGCCGTAAATGCTGGGGGCCAGCAGAAAAACACCTGCAGGATCATAGAATCAGTAAGAAAAAGTAAAACACCAGATGGTCTGAACCCCACAGAGCAGAGAGCACTCTAAGAGGGCAAGTGTAAAGTCAAACCCATGTGTAAGGGTTGTACTGGATCAGAACATGAATCCCAAAACTTCCTGGGATGCCTCTGCCCTCCTCCTGGTGTTCCAACCACATCCTTCCATGAAGTTTTAAGAGCGATCCAGCCCCACAGTGATTTATTGCCCAAGAGTTCACTGATGGTTAAACTTTCATAAGCCATAACATGGCAGGTCCCAAGCTCCAGTGAAATTATCAGCTACAAAAGTAATGACTAAGCTCGCGAATAATTTAGACAGGGAAAAATCAATCAATTCTGCCCTACATAATAACACTCAGACCTTAGCTGGCAGCACCAAGACCACATGCTCATTGCTACTCCAAACCACCCAGCACTGGAGACCCACCAGCCAAAAGCAGTTAATTAATTTTGCTGGCATTTACTAGATACTTCCTTAAGCAAAACCGGGACACAACCATAAGAGAACATTCTTGGACTTCTCAAAAACCATACAGGCTTGGGTTTTTAATGAGACCTTGCTTTTCATTTCCTATGAGCCTGGGATGCAGGCTTCAGGAGAGCATCACCTCTGCCATGGCTGGTTCCTGAAGCAAGGGGGCTGGAAGCCCTGTGAGAAGCTGGCAGCCTGCAAGGTTCTCACATTCCATACGCAATTTCAGCCCAGCTGAGCCGGAATGACACTGCTTCGATGCTATATTGTGTGCTTCAGCAATGAAAAATGGAAACATAGCGAGCCTCAGCAACTCAAAGTCTCACTAGGAGGCTGGGGAGGAGCTGCAGGTCCAGCCCAGCTCCACAGGCCAGGATCAGCCCTCGTTCTGGTCCTCCGTGCCCCACCAGCAACGCCTTGGGCTACCCAGAGACATCTGTCCCTGTCCCCAATTAACATTCAAGCCATTTCAAGAAGTGGGAGCTCGCAAACCAAAGGACATATCCCGCTAGACACAGGGAACGAAGAACACAAAACTCAGCACAATCCAGCTTCTGAAGATGTAACATCCAAGCGTTCCCATGACTGTTCCACGGGAAAGCAGAGCTCCCTGGTGCTACACGGGGCCTCCCGACGGCACAGTACGGCCACCAAAACGAGCCTCTACACACAGGCTGTATGACAAGCACTGCTGATCAGGGGATCTAGTTTCACATCTTGGGAGAATATCAATATCTGTCCTTCATGGGGAAAAAAAAAAAAAAAGTGAATGATAACTCTCTGCCTGATGCCCACATGATGAATCTGCAATGGAAAAAGCCCTTCACGTAGAAGAATTGGCCTCAAGTGAGCCATTAATACTGGAGCGTTGCAGCTGTGTCAGATGTTACAATATTTGAATGAGTAGAATATTACTTTTTCCTACTTAACCAAAATGATTACGTACACACAGAGCAGGCACAGCACCGCACACAGAACACTGTGGTTTTACACTTGGGGCCACGAATGTCTCCAAAATAATCACCGGAGACTGGGAAAGCGCAGCCCGACAGAGCACAACCCCACCTCTCCCAACAGCAGCTTGGTGGCGGGGGGTGCAAATACAGAGAGAAGACGACCAGGCACCCGTAACACAGAGCTTTCACCTGAAATTCAACTTGGGATATTAAAGCCCCTTTAAGGAGTTGTTAGAACAGAAAACGGTAGTGATCTGACAGCATTATAGCTAAATAACCCCTTTTTTTTGGCATGAAACACTTGGTAGTAACATATTTATCTGTTCACGTATGAATGCATGGGGCCCTATTAAAGTTTTTGCACTGCAGCACAAGTTTGACGACGCCGAGTTATCTATTGCTTCATAGCACCTGCTGTAGGAAGGAATACAAGCTCTATGTATAGCTAAATCACATTATTAATAGCACAACAACACCGAAGCTGCAAAGGGCACAGCAGATTCCCCGTAGCTATTTTTAATGCCACGCTCTTGTTTTTTCCAGGCATCCCTTCCACCACCAGGAAAAAAAAAAAAAAAAAACAAACCCAAACTTATTTTGCTTATTATCAGCAAGATCACACAGTGAAATTACAGTAACCTTCAGCTGCATCAAGTCTTACCTAAGGTGCATTCTCAGCGAGCTGTTTTTGAAGAGGCAGCAGCTCAGCGCAGGAGAAGGACAAAGGGGCTCCACAATCTCTCAACTGCATCTTCACTTGGCCAGACACCAGCAGATAATGCAGCTGAGGACCCTCCCACACCCAGGTGAGGCTGAGGATGAAGAACGAGGGCTATGATTCCCCTCAGCTGTGGTCATAACTAGACTGGGGTCATAATTAGCTTCCCCCAGGTGTGGTGTGTCCTGCCCGGCCAAGGAGCTGCCCCGTTGCTGGGCCTGGGCAGCATGAAGGGTTTGTTTAACGGGGACCAGGTGAGAGAAGCAAAGAATCCAGCCCGGCCCTCGGATGGCTTGGGGTTTCAGGCTGAAAAACACCTCACCAGGACTGCAACCTGAGCGCTCGGGAGGAAGCCTCACAGGCATCGTGAATGCCGATGCCAGCAGGACCATTTTTACAAACGGCACTTAAACACACCGAGGCTTCCCATCATCTAAAAATTGTTCGGGAACAGCCAGAAAAAAATAAAAAAATAAGTCACAAGAAAGATGGCCTTCGAAAAACCCAGGAGAATCCTGGGTGTCTGGCTCGCTCGGGGATGCTGTGACATTCCTGGGTAGAGTCACCCCATGCCCTTGCCACAGGTGAGCTGTTTCCCTGTGCTGCCAAAGCAGAGGCAGCCGGGGTGGCAGCAGAGGATGCCAAGTGTTCAGCTGATGGACCTTCACCCGCAAAGCTGCGTCGCAGAGAGCCTGATACGCTTCAGAAACAAACGCAAACGCATAATCCTTTTTACGAGGCGCCCAGCTGCAATGCCAGCTGCCGGATAGGACACTGCCCACACAGTCTTCGGGTAGAAAAATGGGAAATAAGCAAGTGTCAGTGACCATCAGCCTCCCCACTGGATGTGGGCATCTCCCCTACCCAGCACGGGGGGAAAGCCCTGGTGACTGGGAAACCCCTGGAAACCTGGGGTGCATCAGGAAGAGTGTGACCAGCAGGTGGAGGGAGGTCATCCTCCCCCTCTGCTCTGCCCTGGGGAGGCCCCATCGGGAGCACTGGGACCAGTTCTGGGCTCCACAGTTCAAGAAGGACAGGGAACTGCTGGAGAGGGTACAGCAGAGGGCTACAAAGATGATGAGGGACTGGAGCATCTCTCTGATGAGGAAAGGCTGAGGGACTTGGGTCTTTTTAGTCTGGAGAAGAGAAGACTGAGGGGGGATCTGATCAATGCTTATAAATACTTAAAGGGTGGGTGTCAGGAGGATGGGGCCGGTCTTTTTTCAGTGGTGCCCAGGGACAGGACAAGAGGAAATGGGCACAAACTTGAACATGGGAGGTTCCATCTAAACCTGAGGAGGAACTTCTTTCCTGTGAGGGTGGCAGAGCCCTGGAAGAGGCTGCCCAGAGAGGTGGTGGATTCTCCTTCTCTGGAGACATTCAAACCCACCTGGACACGTTCCTGTGGGACCTGCTCTGGGTGGACCTGCTCTGGCAGGGGGTTGGAGTAGATGATCTCCAGAGGTTCCTTCCAACCCCATATCATTCTGTGATTCTGTGACTCTCAGACCAACAGGGACTTTGGGGGTCTGGTTCCTCAGGACCACAGATGCTGCCTGGGTTGAAGAGCATGAGCTGGGTCAGACTTACAACAAAGAGCTGGGATTTAATTCCAGGCTAAAAAGGAATAGCGCACACACACACGTCGCATTAAACACAATCACAACCACCTTCTCTGAAGCAATACCTTTAAGAGTCGATGCGGCACTGGGATTTCTGCAGGTACGGCAGCCGGTCTGGAGGGAACACAGGGTAATCCTGGGTATTGCTCACACTGACGATACTCTTATTCACGATGGAGAAGTGCTTAATGACATGTTACAGTATCACTTCTTGAAAAACTTAGAAGCATCAAATACCCTGTTCTGAACTGCACAGCCAGAGGTACAAGCCTTTATTTATTTTCTGAAAGGGCGGGTGATTTTTAATGGGCTGCTAAGCTTTAAATCCTTTTGTTTAAAGGACAGAATATAAGAGATGTTTTGCTGCTCTATAATAATCACTGGTATTAACCATTACATAAAGGACAGTGATACAAAATACCTGATTTCCCATGATGACTTCCTTTGAAGCGGAACTCAGGATATGAACTCGGCTCTGCTCGAACACTGGCAGCGGAGTGTATCTTTTTAATTAAGTGCGGTGCTACGTTACGCTCGATGAAAGGCAGCGTGCAAAGCAGGCCTTGGGCAACCCCAGCCAAAATGAAAGCTGTAGCCCTGCGGCAAGCTGGAGCAAGCTGTGGAGGAGGAAGCCATAGGACTTCGTGAAGCGTCACTGGAAAGTTATTAGAATGCAAGTTTTAGATCCTAAAATAAGAATATAAGAAAAGTTCTTCTGGATTAGACCAGTGGCCCATCCAGAACACTATTCTGGTGTGGTGTTTTGGTGGCAACAGAAGCAGCTCTTTAAGAATATGTGAGCCAGACCCTTTTTTATCATCCACACATGATGCAGAAACCAACTTTCAAGATCATTAAAACATCAACTCCCCCCCCAAAATAAATAATTGGTGAGAGTATTTTGCTTTGAATCAAACCAAACCGGCTTGGGATAAACCAAATGAATCAAAGTTAGTGCGTGACGGGTAAGAAGATCCCATTTACTTTAAAAAATGCTTTAAAAGAGTGATTGCCCCCCAGGCACCATCCCAGGACGCACTCTGAAGCACCAACCTGCGGGCAGCGATACCGCCTCCGGCTGTGGCACTGCCACGCTCTCCACTGTTCTCCTACCCACACGATTTAAAATGAACAAGAAAAGTGGAGAAAGTACAGAAATCTGGCACAAGGTTGCAGCGGAGAGAGCATCCTGCAGATGAGGACAGAAAAACCTCGGTGTGGGTGACCTGATTCTGCAGGGAAAGAATAAGTTTTTCCGGTAGAAAACGCTGAATGAAGGAGTAACAGAAGACGGTATCTGAAGATATAAAATGGATAAACTCAAACCAAAAATAAAGCATAAATACTTGCCAATGCTAGTAATTAACAAATCACTTTGGAAAGCAGAGCGTTGTCCATCTTTTGCAGGCTCCAAGTGAAAGCTGGATGCATTCACTTAAGATTCGTTTTAGTCAAATACGAGCTACTGCGGTCAATACAAGGGCAGGAGGCAGAAAAATACAGCCTGTGACACAGGCGAGGTCAGAACAGAGGACCAGAGGGCCCTGTCCAGCCTTAAGCTCTATGAACTGTACACGTAAACCCGTTTTTCATGTTAGGAGTGAAAGAGAATGGATATGCCATTCGGTTATTTGATATTCCTGAAGACACAGATATTCAAGGAAAATTTGTAAAAACCTATTATAACTCAGCGAACAGACACGGGGTCAAGGAAGCAACACAAGAACGCAATAAAATAGAGTAAGAATTAAATTACTGAAAGCAATTTCTACTTCTCAAGAACTGATGTAATGACAAAATCATAGGCATGCACCAATATTACACAGAAGCTAAAGACTGTGGTAATAAATCTTCATCTTTAATTTCTCTTAGATTTACTAATCTAAATGAGTAAATGCTTGGAATTTGGCCCAGATCAGAATTTCAAGCCAAGAAAACCTCAGGCTGAGGAGAGCAGTAGCTCTCAGCTGTGAAGTGTACATCCTTGAGGAGACGTGGAGCAACACCAGGAGGTCGGGAAACATGAGAAACCCCCCAGAAATTCCTTCCAGCCTTCGTTCCCACACCTCTCCTGTTTCTTCCCTCTTTCTTCTCCTTTTCCCCATTTCCTGCACCCAAGTGCCGCTCCTCAAACAAATGCAAGTTACTCTGAGGCGCAGCCATATACGGCTCCTGGGGCTGGGATGTCTTCCAGAAGAAGGAAGGGTATGGGGTGAATTCTAAGAAAACAGACTTAAAATTGGGTCTGGGGTTTCAAAAAGAAAGAGTGGACAAGCTTGTTTTATTGGGTAATATCTGACAGCCTGCAGGGCTGTAGGGCTAAAGTATGTGCTGCTACTTTCCTTGACAAATGGTTCATATTTCCTTCTGAGTTGAGTTTATGACAAGTTCAGGTACCATAGGGTTAGGCTTCGAAACAAAGAGCAGGGGAAAATGGTTTTCTGGTCGTTCCTTGAAGACCTATAAAACATGGGCCAAGATCCACCCATGAATCAAGTTCTTGAGCACTTTGTTCCTCGGAAAATTCATCTAACATCTGCACCAGACCTGGGCTTAAAAACAGCCAAGGGAGCCATCCCTATCACTGGATAACGAACTATAAGCCTTTTATCCCCAACAGGGATTTAGAGGATCAAGAGTAAAATGGGTTCCTGAGGATGCCAGTCTGAACCCTAACCCAAAACCTGACCTCTAGCCCTAATGACAGCGCAGTGATTTACAGCTCACATAAAATTCTGTATAAGCCTTTTGTCTTTAGGGGCACAAGATTTAATCTTAACTGAAGGCTTTCTATGGTCGGCCAAGAAATTGGTTGCTAAGCCTGGAGCTGTGATGGTCATACTGTCCCTAACCCAGCCACCCCACAGAACCGAGCACAGAACCATAGAGTTACAGAATGGTTTGGGTTGGAAGGGACCTTAAAGATCATCATTGGAATGGCTTCAGCCAAGGGCCACGGAGATGCTGGAAAGGCTGGAGCCATGCTGTGAGGACAGGCTGAGAGAGTTGCGGGGGGTTCAGCCTGGAGAAGAGAAGGCTCCAGTGAGACCTTAGAGCCCCTTCCAGTCCCTAAAGGGGCTCCAGGAGAGATGGGGAGGGACTCTTGATCAGGGAGGGGAGCCATAGGATGAGGGGGAAGGGTTTCACACTGGAAGAGGGGAGATTGAGATGAGATCTGGGGAAGAAATTCTTTGCTGTGAGGGTGATGAGAGCCTGGCCCAGGTTGCCCAGAGAAGCTGTGGCTGCCCCATCCCTGGAGGGGTTCAAGGTCAGGTTGGAGGGGGCTTGGAGCAACCTGGTCTGGTGGGAGGTGTCCCTGCCCAGGGCAGGGGGTGACACTTGATGATTTTCCGGTTCCCTTCCAACTCCAACCATTGTATGATTCTATGAACCTGCACCCAAAACCCTCCATCTCCAGCGTATGACTTCATCACGAAAGTCTAGCCCCCACCAAACTGCAGGATTCCCCCACAGCAGAGGTTTATCCATCACTGGGGTGCACTCCTTGCTGTGCCCCACAGCCCTGCCATGGCTCTCTGGGAGGTGACGGTCTCCATCTCCTCCTCCTGGTACCTCTCCCTGACTCCCTCCACCACTGCCACCGCCCTCCAGGGACCCCCACAGGACTTACCACTGATTTAACACCCTCCTCCTTTGGACAGCCCAAGCTCTGTGGTCCAAAGCTGTCATCTTCTGACCCACAACCATCCCAGAACCAGCCACTGGCAACCGCTCCCTTCGCAGCCATTCCCCGGTTAATCTGTGGCCCTGGGAAGAAGCAATAACAAACGTTACCCATCTATATGTGATCTTTTCTAAAAGAAATGCATACAAATTCACAGAGAATAAATGTTTTCTGTGCCTTTGTGGTGTTTTCATATCCTGCATCTCAAGTGCCTTTCTAGTGCTCCATCCCATATATAACGAAGAAATACCAGACAAGGATATGATACCAAAACAGATGCTTCTACTACCCAAATGAATAATTTCAACATTAATTCAAAAATCTTTAAAGCAGTCATGAGACTAACATGCAGGGGATTATCAGCCAAGGGAAGAGAAATTTAATGCATCCAGATAAGAGCAATTTTTTGTTCATGAGCACTATGTCCTAAACGGAGTTTCTGTAGGTCTAATACATAGTAGGTATTTCTTATTACAGGAACAGTTAGATTTCGGTATCTAAAGCTAATTCATGTAAATGTCATTAGTTTTGGTGCCCTAACAAAATTAATCTGAGTTCAAATTCAGTAATCAAACCTTTTTAATCAGAAGCTGAAAGCTAAACAGGTAATCCAGTGTTGTAACTAACAACTCACAGAGACTTCAAACCATGAAGGACGGGGCCCTTGCAGCCCATCGCGGGGCTTACGGAGGAGCTCCCCCAGCTTTTCCTGACATCTCTCAGTCAACACATCCAGGAAGCCCCATCCTGATCTCCTCCCAGCAGCCTGCTTCCTCCCGACTCAGATCTTCAAGAAGATTATCACGCTCAAATTTCATTGCAGTCATCTCCTTTTCATTCTCCAGCTCAGATAAAAAGCCCAGACAGGGATCCAGGATACCTGTGTGCTGCTTCTCCAAAGGATGCTTTTTTTTCCCTCTCCGTATCACCTTTCCCCAGCCAAGCACAAAGCGGTCACTAACTGCCTCTTATCCCAACACAGGGGAAGAATTACTGCCAGGTGCTTCAGTGGCCTCCCGTTGGACTCCGGGGAGACGGGATTTCATTCAAACCAAAGGGATGGTTACAGCGTGGAGAAGGAGTCTCGAAGATGGCCCTTCCGCCGCCACCCCGGCTGCATCCCCTCAATGCCAAGCAAGTTCTACGATTCTATTCTCATTCTACTCTATTTCGATTCCACTCTATTCATATGATTCTAAGTTTCTTCATCAAAGTAAATTGACAAACAATGGCTCCGAGGAACCATCCGAGCGCCGGAGAAGAGCGTTAGGCACAAGGACGCTCCCTGCCCTCGGCATTTTGTCGAGGGGTCAGAATTATTACAGAAATACTTTTGATTATCGGCTGCTGTCCATCAATGACAGGCACAATTACAATGATACCAAAGATAGCATGTGGTCACCAATAAAAATTACAAGGATTGATTTTTACATACCAGCACAGCAATAAATATAATATGGACCTTATATTCAAGGATACTTTATTAACCAGCTGGTCTATGCAGCAGAAAAACATGAAATTGCACTGAAATAGAAATGTAATCTCCACGGATCTTCTCCTTCCCCGCAAAATTCTAGTTCAACATTGATTTTTTTCATGTTGAACAAACATATCATAAGGCTGAAATGAGATAGGTGGATTCATTTTGAGCCTTTTTCTGCTAAAAAAAATAATATCTAGAAACAAGGTGAGAGCGCCCTGTAATTACAGACCCGGGATTAAGGAAGACCATTTGCTGGTTTCATCCCTTTGCAATGCAGCTCCCTCCTGACCTCAGTGTTCCCAGTAAGGGGGGTGCTTCCTCCAGCTCCGATGGGGCAGCAAGTTTCAACACCGGCATGAACTGGAACATGAGAAACTGTTTTTTTTTTTTTCCCCTGGTGTCACCTGTAAACCACCACGTGAGCGTGAGGACGTGGTCTTGCCCAGTCCCTCTCTCTTCCCCTCCTCTCCTCACCGTCGTCCTCACGGCAGAGGGAACAGCCCTTGGTACCGCGGGAGAAGGAGCTGGGTGAAGGAAAGGGCGCTGGTTTCTGCCCAAAAAGCCCCGTGTAAAAGGTGTAACACCACATTTAACAGCATTTTTACACTCTTCTGCAGTCAGGCCTGAGAATGTGCCAAGTGATGTAACCCCATGGCCACGTCAACGCAGGGAGGGCGATACCCCTACATATGTTTGTGCAAAGCCAGTTCTCAGCGGCTACAAATGCCCTCGGTCACGGCTCCCTGCTCCGTTTTGCTTTTGCCCAAATCCCAGCGGTTACGGAACGAAGGGACTGGGGGAGAGCACAGCCCAATGAGTCACAAATCGTCTCCCCAACGCTGCAGCTCCAGCTGCTGTAAATCTTCCAACCAGCCAGAAGCAATCACAGACTAATTTCAGTGAGATAGGTCCCCAGGCTTTTTTTATTATTTTTTATACTCCAGTGAGTAAATTCATCAGGAAAAAAAAAAAAAAAAAAAAAAGCAAGCTGCAAACCCTAGAAGGCACGGCACATTTCTAACCTGAGGAGTGAAAAACATTGAGTGCTTTGAGGGCTGGAGCACAGCCAGCGAGCAAAGGGTGCGAGAATGAGATGTGGCGAGTTGGTGGCCTGGGAGTAGCCTTAATGTCACTGATGGGTCCCTCTTGATGTACCAGAAATTGGCCGGATTTCAAACAATGTTTACCTAATTTTTGCAGTTTCAATTACTGCAAATTCTACAGCAGGCAGAGCCCTTGTTAGTATTTATCTCCAACACACATCCAGCTTGATGGTACACCGCACTTAGAGTTGGACCAACAGAACCAGCTGGGTAGGAATCACTGCCAGGGCTCTGCTCTCTCTCCCCCAGCTGGGTTTCAACCACTGACCAAGACACGGATGATCACGGGGAGGTGATTCTACCCCTCTACTCAGCTCTCATGAGAACCCACCTGGAATACTGTGTCCAGCTTTGGAGGCCTCAACACAGGAAGGACATAGACCTGTTGAAACGCGTCCAGTGGAAGGCCATGAAAATGGTCAGAGGGCTGGAGCACCTCTACTATGACAGGCTGAGAGAGCTGGGGTTGTTCAGCCTGGAGAAGAGAAGGCTCCAGGGAGACCTCATAGCAGCCTTCCAATATCTGAAGGGAGCCTCCAGGAGAGCCAGAGAGGGACTCTTTGTCAAGGAGTGTAGCGATAGGATGAGAGGCAACGGTTTTAAATTGAAAGAGAGGAGATTTAGATTAGATATTAGAAAGAAATTCTTTGCTGTGAGGGTGGTGAGAACCTGGCCCAGGTTGCCCAGAGAAGCTGTGGCTGCCCCATCCCTGGAGGGGTTCAAGGCCAGGTTGGAGGGGGCTTGGAGCAACCTGGTCTGGTGGGAGGTGTCCCTGCCCAGGGCAGGGGGTTGGAACTCGATGATCCTTAAGGTCCCTTCCAACTCTAACCATTCTATGATTCTATGATCCCATCCTGCTAAAAAAAAACCCCGCACCATCCCATCACCCTGCCTGTATTAAAGGTGAAGGTCCCAGCAAGCAGCAGAGGTGTTTTCGGCAGGCCCTGGGGTGCAGGGCAGCCGGCTGGTGGGTGCGTTCTTCCCCCTCTCAAGAAAAGCCCCAGGTATCCCTCGGAACAGGCAGCATCCCGCTTTTCCCAACTGAGGAGGCCTTATATTAACTAGAGCAATCCTCTCGTTTGTCGTCCTGGATTGGAGTTTTAACACGTCGCTCTTGTACACGTGCCAAAAATACGAGCATAATTTATTAATTTCCTCTACATGCACTTTGTTCCCCATTATCTTTCCAACTATCTGACTGCTGTGAAAAGTTTAAAAAGCAAAAAAAAAAGGGAAAAAGCGTCTCTAAAGGTTAAAACTTTGAGCCAATTTCAACTTCAACATACATTAGAGTAGTGTATTTTTCATTCATTCCTCCTGGTGACATTTCAAGCTTTGTTACAAATCAATCAGCATTTCCAAAAGCATTTGGAGGAGCAGGAAACTGTACTGGATACAAATCCTACAACATCTATTATTCTTGCTATTTCACTCGTTTTGATGAAAAACATTTCAAAGGTTATTTTAAAAGAAGGAAAGAAGTATTTGAAGTTTCAGGACAGGTGAAGGATTTCTGTGCGAAGTTTCGCCAGCAGAATAAACTTCAGCAAATACACATGGAATTAATTTCATAATGAATTTGTTCAAGCATTTAAAGAGCTGGTAAGAGACACATTTAACGCCACGTAACACCATTCAGTATGGTATACAAATACTGGGAAATACGTAAAGTACCTAAAAGCCATAAAAGATAGATTTAAGGTGGTGGTTCCTGGAAGTTTCCTCCAGTATGATATTTATCACCCAAGGCCACGCTGTTCTGCTGAGCTGAGTTAAAAACCCAAAGGACTACTGTTTTGATGGGAGACAACTGCTTTGGCGTTATAACCTCAAAGCGATGGATCAAACCATGAAAGCAACTAACTGGGGCTAACTGGTTCCTGCGCAACCAGCAGGGACCCGGCCAACCTCCTTGGCTGCTGCAGCATAGGCAGCACAGTCCTCTACAGGATCCCAGAAGGTGTGAAGAAGTGGAGGAGTTTGTCAGACACTGATTTTGGCCTCCCCAGAGGCTCAGCAGCAGCAGCACTTCTCCAGACACCAGGGAGATGAAAGCAGTAGGCACAAAGCTGCCCTCTGCCATGCGGAATGGACCGTGTTGTCCTCAGGAGAGGGCACCGATGGCACATTCACTGCTGGGTTCCTGCTACAAACCCTGATCATTGACTCAAAGAGCTTGCTCTTGCTTGAGAACAGATGGGTTTCACATTCTGATCCACTCAGTCTTGCACTTTATGTTAATCATAGAATCATGGAATCACAGAAAGGTTTGGGTGGGAAGGGACCTTCAAGATCATCCAGTGCCACCCCCTGCCCTGGGCAGGGACACCTCCCACCAGACCAGGTTGCTCCAAACCCCATCCAACCTGGCCTTGAACCCCTCCAGCGATGGGGCAGCCACAACCCCATCAAGGACATCTTTCCTAAGTCATGTAAATGCTATGAAGTGTGTAAGTGAGCTAAACAAATCCACACCACCCTCCAAACCCCCTTGCTCCTTTTAAGGGTGACACTGAAGATATTTTCCTTCTAGCCGAGTGTGCTTGCTAATTTATTTTAGTGCCCACGGAATGAGTACCTCAGCTTCTCACAGCAACGCTGGTAGCCCCACCAGTATGAAGAGTGGTCCCCTGGAAATAAAACACTTATATCTGTTTTATCTTTCCAGTATGAGTGGTGGGAGGGGACACAGCGAAGGGCAGTCTAGCACATGGGTTGCCCTCAGCCTGAAGCCAAACAATGCTTCAGAGAGAAATGGTCACTTTGGCTGTCACTGTTAACGTGGGCTCTGCAGAAGCACATTCTGTGCAGGTGATGGGCCAGTGCCATGGCCCTCCCTCCCCGTCCCTCGGCCCTTATCTCCCTCCGCAGAGCCACAGCCAGCCCCTGCCCTCGCCGTCCCACGCTGCCAGCGCAGCAAAAGCAAACGCTGCTGCCACCCAAACGCAGGCTGAGCCCAAACCCCGTGGGCAGACAGGGGAGAGCTGCAGATAAATGGTTATCTTGATCTGCACACACCCTGCTGCCCAGGCTGTTTAATCACAGACCGTAATTGCTCTTCTTTGTTTGGGAAACTCACAGGGATCAAGCATCAGTCAAGCTCAGAGAGGAAACCATGCCAGGAGATGACAAAAAGGAGAAAGAAACCTTCAAACCTGCAGACTGCCAGCCCAGCAAAGTGGAACTTGCTGCCATGTACCACCAGGTACCCATCACATACCCATCATATACCCAACCATGTACCCACCACCCACCCACCATGTACCCACCAGGTACCACCAGGTACCCATCACGTACGCACCATGTACCCATCATGTACCCACCATGTACCACCAGGTACCCACCATGTACTGACAACACTGTGAGGGCAGAGCAAACCCAGCACGCCTGGAGAACGGTCCAGCCCTTCCAAAATGACATATCTCCCAAGTTTCCCCACTTCCACACGGGCAGAAACCAGTACCACAACAACTGGAGCCACTCTGTGCCCAGACTGGCCAGCAGTGCACAGGGAGGAGGATGGAGATGCCACACGCTGGATAACTCACAGCTTGTCACTCCTGGGGGCCATTTTCCCAAATGACAAGGGAAAAACTGAGTCTCTGAGTCACATTGTTCTTTACCCAGGCTCAGGCACGGCGTCTGGGGGGCGCAGCGGAGGTTTCAAAGGAGAGCATTTCCCAGGAATGATGGGCAAACCTGTCCAATTTCCCATTTGCTGCCATTCTTCACAACCCCGGCTGCAGACAAAGCTCTCCCCAGCCCTCAGCTGACGACTGATAATGAAGGATCAAGTGACACCAGGTCATACATAATGATGCTTTAAGTTGGAAAATGGGAAAGAAAGCTGTGCTCCTATTATTTTCCATGGCCTTCCCAGCCCCACCGCAGCTCCTTCCACCACTGCCCTGTGAACGGCTTTTAAAAAATGGCCTCAGAGGGGATACAGAGAGATATTACTGTGGAAATCGAAAAGATCCAGCTCTGCTGTAAGCGTTCTCTAACCCATCTAAATGCACACTCTCATTTCCTATCTTTTCCCCTTATTCAAACTCAGACGAGAAAGAAATTCAGAGTTCAGGCAGGGAAGCTCTCATTAATTTTCTTGGCGATGCCAGACTGTTCGGAACTGGTGTGACATTAATATGGGATGAATCTGACATTTAAATTGTTTTGTAAATATATCTCTTAGAAGAGATGTAAGACTAGAGTCTTTGAAGAACCTGTATGGTCCTTAAGGAATCCATAAATGCTTTTCATCAGGGTAGGTACGTTAAAGCCACTACCCTCGCCTAATTTGCCTAATTACATACCTCCCTAAAATTCTCTTTATAGTTTCAACTGCATATGATAATTTCTTCCTATTCGCTCCTAAAAATGCTGTTAATTGTCCTTATGTGATGTTAATCAGCTGCGGCATCCAAGCCCAGACCTAATTTGTAGCAATCGTTTACTTATCTCAGAGAGGTGTTAACACTGCTAGATTGAGAATTTAAGATGAAATTCAAATTTTTAATGTAAATTAAGCTACACAGCAGAGATTAAAAAGCTCAATAATTATTAAAAGCTCATTTTAGAAGAACCCAATACCTGAATTCAGCTATTTGAAATTTAGATTTGGTGAGATCGTACACTCGGTTAAAGGAGATGAGGAACAAATCTCACAGATTGTATTTTGAACGCTTTGTCTGGCTTCATCTCCAATAAATACAGAAAGGAGGGGAGGGTCCCTGCTCCCGCAAGAAGACTGCTCTTCAGCCAGCAAGGAGAAGGGCAGAAATGGGGCTCCAGCTTTCCAAGGCTGCATCTCAAACCAACCCAGGGCTCCTGGCAGGGGGCTGGAACGAGATGGTCTTTAAGGTCTCTTCCAACCCAAACCATTCCATGATTCTGTGATTCTGAACCCAGATTTAAAAACTCTGCGCAGATGCCTCCAGCAAGCTCCTGCTTGTCTTTTCAGTTTCACCAGAGCTATTTCTGTTCCAGGATGTTATGCACATAATAATTTTTTTATTATGTAGGAAACAGCTTATTTGATCAATTTGCCCTATTTTTCTGTTCATGAATTTAGTAAGAGGTTTATCATTTTCCTGAGTTCACTAGAAATTACCTGACAGATATAATTGCAGTAAATAAAACTGGCTCTGGAGCTCAGGCTTGTATGGCTCAGAACAAATGCCTGCAATTACTGCCTTTGTGGAGCATGAGCTCAAGAGAGCAAGAACAGAGTGAAGGAAATTAGTCTGGGGTCTTAAAAGGTGCCCGAGGTCTGTAAGTGCCTCTGCCCCCTGGGAGCTGGTCACCAAGTTCCCTCAGGGCGTTTTGATAAATCATAGAATGGTTTGGGTTGGAAGGGACCTTAAAGATCATCCAATCCCACCCCCTGCCCTGGGCAGGGACACCTCCCACCAGACCAGGTTGCTCCAAGCCCCCTCCAACCTGGCCTTGAACCCCTCCAGGGATGGGGCAGCCACAGCTTCTCTGGGCAACCTGGGCCAGGCTCTCACCACCAAATCCTGCCCTTCTGGATCCTGTTCTGTCCTAAGGAGAAAGCTGGGACTGCGATGTGCCAGGCGATCCCCCCTGCAGAGCCCGGGATGCATTTGGGTACATTTGAGCTGCCCTCCACCAATGACTGCATGTGTTGAACCTGCTTGGAAGTAACCTCCACAGTGACCCCAGGAATTAGGGAGCATCCCACCTGCAGGAGGTGAGGAGAATGGCACCCGTGGTATAAAGGTCCCTCGGGAAGGAGGAGAGTGTGTGCACGGCCAGCACAGGACCAGCATCAAACCTGCCACCATCCAAGGTGATGTCAACCATCAACCGGTGGCTTTGGTGTCAGCCAACACCAAAGGCAGAGCCCACAGGGTTCCTCCGGGTCTTCCATATTGTAACTGTGGATGCAATAAGCAGGTTTAATGTCTTTTTTGCAGCTCCCTCGCTGCTTGGTTTTCCTCCAAAGACCTTGTGCCCCCTCTTCCCAGGTCAGAGCCTCCCGCTCCCGGGCAGCCAGACACACTCAGAGACTTTCCTCTGCAGAAACACCAAAGTGCCCGTCACTGACATGTCAAGACCGTGGCTTGACACCCAGTAACATGATCCTGCAAAGGAAATCCTAATTTACCAAGGGAAAAATTAACAAGGGATTACTCAATTATCAGACCTTGCTTCCCCCTAGGGCCATGAGACCAACCCTTGCACATGGAGACAGGAGTGGATAATAACGAATCTTCTCTTATTAAGGAGAAGCTTTATTTTGAAAGCATTCCCCCCGCATTTATCTCAACACTGTACAGTAAAAGGCACGCAAAGAGGAGGGCAATTTCCTACATGTCGTGGTCTGCAATTAAAAAAAAACAAAACCCTTTAGTGATATTTCTAATAAATACTGCTTTTATACGCTGAATACAGTGAGTGGGAAATACTGCATGTACTTTATTGGCTCCCTGAAGCAAACGCCTCGGTACATACCCCACAGCAAGACCTCTATCTGTGGTTACATATCCCCGCACCAAGATCGCAATAATCCTTTTTGCATTAAAAAATAATGAGCTTCATCTCATTTGCAGATTCTTAAGAGCAGAGAGTCCTATGGTCACTTGGCAATATGAACGCACATCTCATAAATAGTAAATGAAAACAGAGCTCTCTTACCTTCCCACGGAAGCAGGACTGAAAGCTGGGTATTCCCACAGGGAAATATATTTCTTTCAGGAAGCTTTCATTTCAGAACAGCTACAAATCCTGCCCATACAGGCTTGTTTGGGGGGAGAGGATTAAACTGGACATTTAAAATGTTTGTGTCGCTGCTCCCATCTTGAAAAATCTCTCTAAAAAGGTAATCCTTTCTTCTAATGGAGAAGTGCCAGAGTCCTTGGTAAAACCCAAATCAGTCATTTTTATGGGGAAACCTGCACAAATGCCTGTTTCACCAAAGAGAAAATTTGGGAAGCATCTACACTTAAGCATAATGTAGCAGCTCACAGAAATGGGTGCCTCAAGGCAGCTGCAACCAGAGAAATGAGTTCTGTAATACAAAGCTTTGCCAAAACTGTCGTCTTCTCCATTTCCCCCCTTTCTTCCTAATATACTTGTTCATTTTCTTTGGTAATAAAAACTCCACAGAACACGTAGTCCCTCATTACGGATGTGTGTGTTCTGCCAAAGTTGTGGTCCAAGGATGAGGTTACTGCAACAATGTGCCCAAGGCATCACGAATAAATCTATTATTTGATTATTCTTTTTTTTTCAAACCCTCCCCCCAACTTTAAAGAAAGGCCTTTAGAATTTAATAGATATGAAACCAATTAGATTTTATAGGAGCAGGGTCTATAGAAGCCGCTCTTACAGCCATCTTATCATTCCTTAGCGGGAGAAATGATGCTCTATTAAGTTCTAATAAACGTTCAAAAAATCCACAGGGGAGTCAGCCTTTTCACTTCTATTTTACTATTCTATTGGATTTCACCCTGTCCTGTGCTCTGGCGTCCCTCACGGGCAAACAGGTCCCCGGGAGGCTGGCAGGGTCCTTGCCCAGATTCTCAACGAAGAGACTCACCAGCGGAGCGTAAACTGTCTCTAAGCCTTTAAATAAAAAGTAAAAACTTGAATAAAACTTGAAGAACCGTGGCTGAGGAGGCTGCGGGAGCGACCAGGGGCAGGGGGAGAGCTGGGGCTCAGCGGGGCCCTCCCGCCCCGGGTCTCAGCGTCGCAGCCCTGCTCTTTGCCTTTATTCCTGGAACACTTATCTAAAAGCAGCACATTCTCTTTGATTGGCTTTACCTTATGGAAAAATACTCTTCTAAGAGTAGCAGCTGTTTTTACAGAACGCTTGTATTTGTTTAGTAAAATAATTGGGAAACCGCTGATAGGTTAGGTACAAAGTCATTTCCTAAGGCAGATGTTTTTAGAGTCGGAGGAGAACAGCCTGAGAACCTGTCACTCTCCCGCGATTTCTACTGAATGTCAGGAACAGCAGAAAAACCAACCATTGTTTTACATTATTATGGCTGAAAGAACCCATATTTTTGTTGTCGGAATCTTAAATCGACGCTGCCTTGGTGCTCCAGACGCTGTCTTGCCCTAGATTAGAAGATCACATATGTTCCCATTTATCCGGCTGGGGTTACGTCCCTACGGACGGCACTTTGGAAGACCCGTGCCCCAGCCCCGAGCTGCGCTGGCAAAGCTGCCATGAAAATCACCCGGAGTTTTAGCAGGGTGAGAAGGGAAGGAGGAGGTTGAGAAGGCTTTGTTCCTCCCCAGTTAATAACAGGGGGAAGAGTGCCGTGCACGCGTTAATTAATGGTATTTTGCAGCCCTGAACTGCATAAATACATAGCGACAACCTTGTTCAGTGAGGGAGGAGCGGTGGGGAGCGGGAGGGACGGGCGTCCCGCAGCGGGGAGGATGGACCGGGAGGATGCTGAGCCACAAGGACAGGGCTGTCCCGCTCCAAATGTGACGGCTCCCAAGGTACCACCTCGAGCAGAGCTCAGGCCTCGCTGTCCTTGTACTGAGCAGATGCTAAAACTTGTGATTCCAACACACTCAGCATGTCGGAAAAGTCCAGTTTCCTTCCTTGTGAGACAGCAGGAGAGAAACACACAGTTTTGGATCTTTATAATTCAACAGTTTATAATTCAAAGGGTTGGGGGTGCACCTAGTTGCACCCTAAAGCAAGGGAAAGGTGGTTGGGTGTTCTGCAGAGATTCTGCCCTCGCTCGCCATCAGCCAGGCGGGATGGCCCGAAATGGGTACGATTTGCTTTGGGACGGAAACCGTTGCTGTTGCTGCTCACACAAATCTTTCACAGACGGTGCTGCACCTACTGCCGAGCTCAGATCACCCTGTTCCCTTTCAAAACGCACACCTAAGATACGCATAAGAAATTCTTAAACAGAATTCCCCCTTCCCCGAACACTAGGCACGTTGCAATGTCTCTCACTGCAGCTGCCCTAAGCCCTTCTCGAGCGGTTTAACTAAATCCATTCTCCCCCTTGTAGTACAAATAGTCTCAAACAGTGCCAGGATCAGCCAACTTCCCGCTCCCGCACCTCTCGGCGTCAGAGGATGTAGCTCAGCTGATTAAATTTGTAACCGCAGACAGGAGGATGCTTTAATGTGAAGATCAAGGAAGCAATCATGCACCTGAAAATTCCTCCATGCCCTCCGGACATTGGAGCTCAATTCTACTGTCTAAGCATGTTTTCAGTGTTTATGCAGGGAAAAAATAATGAGAAAAAAAAATTAAATGAAAGGCTTGAGATGAGGTGCTGTGTATCACGCAGTACACAACTCATTTCTGTACCCAGGGAGCCACTCGGGTGGTACCTGCTGTCCATAAACTTGTCCAGCTCAACTTTTCTGGCTAACTCTAGTTAGAAGATTAGTCACTGATATGGAGACAGCAGGTGTAACGAGGCAAGCCCAAAGATACTGTGTGAGCTGATGCAGGCAGGATGCAGGAACAACCACAAAATCATGGATTAAGGGCAAAGAACAAATTTAATCTCATAGAATCATAGAATGGTTAGAGTTGGAAGGGACCTTAAAGATCATCGAGTTCCAACCCCCCTGCCATGGGCAGGGACACCTCCACTAGAGCAGGTTGCTCAAAGCCCCATCCAGCCTGACCTTGAACCCCTCCAGGGATGGGGCACCCACAGCTTCTCTGGGCAACCTGGGCCAGTGCTTCACCACCCTCACAGTAAAGAATTTCCTCCTAATATCTAATCTAAATCTCCCCTCTTCCAATTTAAAACCATTACCCCTTGTCCTGTCACTACATCTCCTGACAAAGAGTCCCTCTCCGGCTCTCCTGTAGGCTCCCTTCAGATATTGGAAGGCTGCTATGAGGTCTCTCCGGAGCCTTCTCTTCTCCAGGCTGAACAATCCCAGCTCTCTCAGCCTGTCTTCATAGGGGAGGTGCTCCATCCCTCTGATCATCTTTGTGGCCCTCCGCTGGACCCGTTCCAACAGGTCCATGTCCTTCCTGTGTTGAGGCCTCCAAAGCTGGACACAGTATTCCAGGTGGGGTCTCACGAGCGCCGAGTAGAGGGGTAAATACCCCTCCCAATGCCTCATGGATCAGGGAACCTCTGAAGCAGCACCCGGGCAGAGGCAGGCAAGCAGGGGACGCAGGCACCGCGGAGCGAGAGTCCTTATTAGCAAGAGAGTCCTTGTTAGCGAGGGAATGCGAGAGCGAGAGAGAGAGCTCCCACTTGCTGTTCTGGCCTGTATTTCCAGGATTCCGGCAGGCAGAGTTTTCCACTGTGCTTTGATCTCTTCAGCAGCAGGGCAGGAATCTCAGGCGTGTTGGATAAGGTGCCCCTCAGTCCATCCCAGGCCTGTGCTATCTAAGGGCAGACGTTCTACTTGTTGAGCACACAGAACTAAGCAACAATCAGTGTGATAGATGTGTTTTCCAGCACCCCACGTGCGAGTCACTTGAGCGTGTTTACAGTCCTCCTCGCCGATCTTCCGTTACTTTCCCACAGATACATAATACTGGTCGAGTATCGATAAGTTATTCTTGTTATTATTTATGTAGGACATACAGCACAAACATTGACATCTATAATGTGTTTGGAGCATTAATACAAACAGGATTTTTGCCCGCTTAGCATTACATTTTATACATCTGTCCTACACTGTGCCAGCTCTCCCCGCCACTGGATTTTCACAGTGGTAGGAAATAACAGGGATAAAGGGATTAAAAAGCAATGATTTTCTGTAAAGCCTTATAGGACATGTCTGCTATGATCTCAGCTTACTTGCCTCATCTACACCAGTAAAACACTATCGTAGCAGACAGATTTATGGATTAAATGCAGACAAGTGTGTAAAATAAATATTTTGCTTATAGCTTCTACACACTTTAAAATATTCTCTGTGATTGTAATAGCTTCTGAAGTCTCTTTCCATCGGGGTGATTTGCAGTTCAGAAGTTAAAATCGGGGACCTCCTCTGGCTTCGGTGCAATCTGAAGGTCATGATTGAAGTATGGCGTTTAGCAATTCCAAATAATTGCATCCAGACCTCAAACACGCCACGCTTTGTCACAGCTGCCACTTAAGGTCAAATTGAATTTAAATTATATTTATCTTAGTATTAATAGAGCTACAGTTCAGGCTAAGCCGTGCGAAATGCAGTTCTCGGGCTGTTTCCTCCCAGTCTGCAGGGGCTACAACCACAGCAGGCGAGAGAGGGGAATCTGAAGTTTGGGAATCCTCGTTTCACAGACGAGGAACAGTTTAACAGCTCGGCCGAGGCCACGCAGATGTGGGTAACAGACCCATCAATTGAACCGATTCTTTATACTTCATACCTATATTCCTTTCCTAGGCATCTTTTCCAGGGTGGTGATGCAGCCACAGCACCTTTGCAGCATCATCTCAGGAGCCCTCTCTTCTCTCTTCATTTTGACAGGCAAGGCTGAGCCGTAAGTGCTCTTCTCTGCAGCTCCTCGGAACCACAGTCTGGCTCTGGGGGAGGCTGAATCTCCAGCATCTAGTTAGCTTAGTCAACATATGCTTAACCAAAAACAACGCAGGGTCTTTATTTCTTCTCATCTTTCTCCTCCCCTTTCATCAAAAAGGATTAGACTGAACTTGTTATCAGGTCTTTTAACATTAAAACCAGATGATATTTGAATTTTAAATTAAGATTACTTCTACTAAAAGTAGAAATATCACTGTACCTGCTATAAAAGAATGCTGCCCACCTCCCCAACACACACACGGAAGAGCGTAATTCATTAATATAGCGCCTATGTCCCCAAATTCCCATTGCATCAGTTGACGATGGGCACAGGTTTCTGTTGTGTGTCACTGATTCACTGAGCAGAACGCAGCCTGTCGTTTGCAGCAGCTTCGGATCCCTCCCCGCGCACGGGAAGGAGACGGCGACCTGCTTTACCTTCACGCTTCCCGAGCAGACCCAGTGCTCCGTCTCACTATAAAGTGCCAGACGGACCGTGCAGTTCCTCCCGGGAGGATGCGACGGCGGCACGGGGCTCGACCTGCACAGCCCTGGCTCCTCTGCGGCTCCATCCCACAGCCACCGGCCACCAGCCACCCCACCAGCACAACCCTCCGGGCACCAGCCACAAAGAACTGCTTTTTGCTCAGCAGAAACCTTTGTCTCAGAGCTGGATGGAGAGCAATAAAGGGTATTTTTATTTTAATTTATTTTTCTAAATACACCACTATACATCACGCCTACAGTCACGGTTTTATATCCCCACCCGCCTGGAAGAACGATCATCCCCCTACAGTTTACATATTGCGCAGTATTTAACCTTATTTCACACAGAACAGGAACACCCCCCCTCCAATAACTGAGGTGCTACATTCAGATGTTAATACACAGAAACATTGAGCAGAAAAGATCTCAGTTTTGGACAAGTAACATCGCATCGGGGATTCCTCTCCAATAGGATGGGTCTTTAGATCTACAAATGTCAGTTCAATACCGCATCGGGTTCATGAGTTTCAAAGTTAATTTCACACTAAGAAGGTTTTCAACAAAGAAGCCACAGGAAAAATTACACTTAAAAAGAAATACTGAATATTTTGACATGGACAAAATATTCTCAGTAGAGACCTAGGGGGGAGAAAAAGGGGGAAGAAGATGGTCCTAAGCTGGGCACGCCGAAAGCAGCTGATGAACTAGGTGGGAAGGAATACTTGGTGATGCCATTTGGGACGGCAAGCGGCTCTGAAACCAACCCAGAAGTTGTTTCTGCCGTGGTGGTGCTGCCTACAGAGCCGCAAACCCGAGACCGCGGCACCAACGGGGGCTGGAAGGAGCACGGGGGTCACACGTCTTCTCGTGCCTGTAAAACCAGCAGCAGCTCAGCCTCGGCTGCAGTAACTGGAGTCGAAGAGTAGCATCAGCCCGGGGTGTATTTACCACACGGGTTGTGTTATTCATCCTTTAACGCCTCAGCTTCTAGTCTGGGATCAAACACGGTCCCCTGAGCTTGGTCACTGCCACTCGCCCTTCAGAAATGAGTCCCCTGCCCTCGCAGCAGCAGGGCTGGGTGTGGAGCATCCTCAGGGCCCCCACCGGTCCCTCTGCTGCCGGTAAAAGCTAAGGCAGCTCTTCAGTTTGGTGCTTCTGCAGGGTGCCTTAATAGGGTTTTCTATGCAGGTCCTTTTGTAATCATTTTATTATCCTGGTAAAGGAGAACTCAACCTCGAACATGCTTGAGACTGCATAAAATGAAATGTCAACCTATTCCGGGGAGAGCTTAGAGCCCCTTCCAGTCCCTAAAGGGGCTCCAGGAAAGCTGGGGAGGGACTCTGGATCAGGGAGGGGAGCCCTAGGAGGAGGGGGAAGGGTTTGACACTGAAAGAGGGGAGATTGAGATGAGATGTGGGGAAGAACTTCTTTGCTGTGAGGGTGGTGAGAGCCTGGCCCAGGTTGCCCAGAGAAGCTGTGGCTGCCCCATCCCTGGAGGGGTTCAAGGCCAGGTTGGAGGGGGCTTGGAGCAACCTGGTCTGGTGGGAGGTGTCCCTGCCCAGGGCAGGGGGCTGGAATGAGATGATCTTTAAGGTCCCTTCCAACTCAAACCATTCTATGATTCTATGATTCAGGTCCTTGAGTTAGATGATGAGACTCCAACCTTTCTCCCAGAGACAGAAACAAAGTCCTTCACACCATGCTCACAAGGAATTGCAAAATTCATCTCTTTAGACCCGAGTTAAGCCCACGTCTCTGAGACCTGCACACTCAGCCCCGCCTGTACATGATCTCTACACCAGGGTAGCTGAGAACAGCGGGTTTTCGACTGACTGAATACAGAGCATCACTGCTCCTGTCAGAAGATGCAAAGAAATGTTTTCAAGGATGTTCACCCATTAGCACACGATGGGAATCCAGGGGACAGGGGTTCCGTGCTCTGCATGCTGTCACTTTTCCTCTTGGAGTCAATATGAATTATATCCTTGCAGTGAAACTCTTCAATTGTCTTTAAGGCGCTCCGGCTTTCCAAGAAGCTTTGGGGGGTTCCTAGTAAAATGCTGAAATGAGATGAGAGTCCCTCCTCATGAAACATTCACACAACAGATCATCTGGGAACAGATACATCAACCAAAAGGAAAAGCTTCACAATTAATAATAGATCAGAGAAGTGTGATGGAATAGCGTGTGAAATGACTGACCTGCTTTAAAAACACTGCCTGGTGTCATTTTAGCTCCTTATTATAGAATTCCTTACATAAAGGCATCCAGATGTTCTCCTCTGCCCACATACAGACAACTGTCAGGAAAAGGAAGGGTGAAGCACAATGATCCTTCCTACTGAAGAGCTGCTTTATTTCCCATGGAAAAAAGAAATAAATATGCAATTCCGAGCAGCAGGTAAAAGCATCCTCCTAGGTCAAAACAAAGACTTTAATTGTGGGTTTTCGTACGGCAGCGCCATGGTGACTGGTGCAGTCGCTGCTCACACCGAGCTGGGTTTTGTGGTCCCCGCGCACGTGATCGCATCCCCACTCGTGCACCTGCAATCGCTTACACCACTTGTGCGCGCAATTATGATATCCGCATGCATAATTGGGAATGCATTATGCAAATAACCAGTTATTGAGGTAATTGGTCATTGGCTTACAGAGTTCCTCGCTGGCAATCTGCATGCGCAGCGCTGGCACCTTCCTGAATAAATCCAGCAGGCTCAGGCAATTTTGAAAATAAACGCCCAGCTTCTGAAGCCCCGGGTGAAAGGAAAACCCAGCAGTGCTCCATCGCGCTAACAAAAACTGTCACCGGAGCTAAGAAACCTGTTGGCACAAAACGCAAACCCTAATACCCCATTCTCTACTTAACTCACGAGGAACTCTTCAGCAATAATCACATTTCTCTTCCAAAAAACTCCAACTAACCGCTGCCTGTGTTTACGGACTTATTTCAATGCCATGTGGGTTAGGAGCTATTCCCGTTGGGACACGGGGCGACAGCTTTTCACCTGCCCAGTAGCCGGGCTCTTTTCTTTCTTTCTTTCTTCTACCGGACATTCCCACTTGGTATCACTTCCCAGTTTATACGGAAGGGCGCATTATAGCCCTGCAGCAGAGTTCAGGGCGAGGGATTATGCCTCCGCTCAGGATGTTAAGCAGCTTAACGGTAGGATGTCTGCTGCCGAGAAAAAAAGGCAGTGACACGCATAACAGGTCACCGAAAGCTGTATTGTTTCATTGTTATTACCCGACATAAGTTATTTAGACCTTTTTAAAGGTTTAAAGGCCCCAAACGCCAGGCACTGTACAGCTAGAAACCAGCAGCAGGTCTCTGTCCCAGAGCTGCCGGCACAAAAGGGTTTGGGGCAGTAAATAGGGGGAGGGAACACGGTGATGGCAGCAAACGTCCTCCTCCTTTCACAGCACCTCTGGAGATGGGGACGAACCAGGAAAGAACGGAGGAATAAGGGGACGAAGCCAGAGGGCACGGGAGGAGAGAAGATGAGAAGAAAGAGGCAATCAAAAAGGACAACACGCAGCCCAAATGGTGGGAAATCTCCTATTTTCCTGGGAGCTCCTTTTTTAAGGCCATTTGAGCAGGAGCGTTTGGGAGGGTGCTCGCTTCTGCCTGAATACCGCTGAGGGACCAACCCCTCCCGGACCAACAACCGGATCGGGACCTAAGAACGGGAAAATATTTGCAGAGATTGTACCTCGAGCCATTCATGGGAGATGACACAGAGAGGAACATCTGCTGCCCTCCTTCAGTGCAAACCTTCTCCTCAGCCCAAGAGGTCCTGCAGCAGCTACTCCTGGAGCTGTTCCTACCTCACAGACACCAGCCTGGGGAAAAAACTACTTCTGCCACTCTTTACCGCACAAAAATATTCATTTGTAATCTGTAGGAATGAAAGCCTTTTTTATTTCCATCTCAACATTATTCTCATTCCCGATGTCTTAATGTTGTGAAAACTGCCTAGAAACAAAGACACCAGCTTAAGAGTGTAAAATTTTAACGCGTACTATATTTTGCCTCCTTTTTGCTTGCGTGTAGGTAACAACCCCCATCCTCTGCCCAGTTCCCTGCAGAACCGATGCCCCGCACCGAGCCAGGGGGGCTGTGTGCCGCGGCCCAGCCATAGCAGCTTCTCAGCACTTCAAATCCACCTACAGAACTTGTCCCGCTTAGGAAAAAAAGTATTTCAGACAACATAACTCTCCAAGACCTAATTTCCCCTTGACCTCTCATCACACCATCTCCTCTCCCTCATTCACTGCAGCCCCTGTCAGCCACCCCAGGGCTCAAGGCCCCGAATTCTGATCAACGCCTAGAAATACTTAAAGGGTGGGTGTCGGGAGGATGGGGCCAGTCTTTTTTCAGTGGTGCCCAGGGACAGGACAAGAGGAAATGGGCACAAACTGGAACATAAGAAGTTCCATCTGAACATGAGGAGGAACTTCTTTCCTGTGAGGGTGGCAGAGCCCTGGAAGAGGCTGCCCAGAGAGGTGGTGGAGTCTCCTTCTCTGGAGACATTCCAAACCCGCCTGGACACGTTCCTGTGTGACCTGCTCTGGGTGACCCTGCTCTGGCAGGGGGTTGGACTAGATGATCTCCAGAGGTCCCTGCCAATCCCATATCATTCTGTGATTCTGTGAATCTCCCACCCAGCAAAAGAAGGTTTCCCTTCTGTGGTCCCAATGAGTTTGGAGAGCTTGGCCAGCAGCGCTGGCGACTCAGCGAGGGCTGAGCTGGCCGTAGGGTGCCCACCTCCCCACGTGGCTCCCCGGGGTGATGCTCATCCCCAAAAGGGTCGGTGCAGGCACCAAGCACCAGGAGGCATCAACTGTCCTTGCTCGCTCTGGGGTTCAAAGGCGTGAGATCTGGTTTAGAAGCTTATTTGTGCTCATTTCACAAGTTCCTCACGAATCTTGGCGGAGAGAGGGGCACACTGTGCATGTAATTTAAAATAGTGAAAGCCTGGAAGGGAGATGGTGTCACCTGCAATGACAGACAAGCATCGAGCCACTCGTGAAAATTAAATACAGAAAACGCTTTTCCCCCAGCAAGTCTCTTCCAAAGCTACAGCTCTCTCCTGCTGCTGCGTGGACACAGGACCGGTTCAGCAGCCCCTCTTAAACACCCGGACAAGCCTCACGATCAATGACACGGTTAGCACCCGTGAAAAATAACACAGACAGTTCCCTCAAAACACGTTAAACACCCGGTAAAAGGCCACGAGGGACAGGGCTGCGGGGGGGCTGCCGGTCCTCACTCTCCGTGGGGCCAAAGTAATTCTTGCAGAGGTGAGGGATGGCTGCACGTCCCTGATTTGTGTCAAAGGATGGATCTGCTCCGCCGAGGAAGGGAAAATAAATCCCCTGCCCTGAAACAGAGGAGAACTGAAGCCATTCAAAACACAGCGGATTTTCCGAGAAGTATCCGCTATTACATTACTTCCCCATCAGGAACAAGTGATAGATGGGGACAGCAACATGCGGGCTGAGGAGCACAGACTCTGCGGAAGGAAAAGTGGCTTTTTGGACAACACTGATGAGTTCCTTCTGAAAATTCAATTTCCTTAAATATGAAAAATTTCACTTTTAATGTTACCCAAATGACCCTTTGGGCTTTCAGAAAAAGAAAATTCATTGCCTCAAGAGGAAATCTGGCGCATTAACTAAAGAGAGTATTTGCTACGTATTTAACTTATTGTTAACTGATATTAAAGGGCTGCCTCACTATAAATTGCTAAAACCGATTTTTAAAATCATTTCCTGGGAAGGCATCCCGGCGGTACATCCCGGGAGGAGGCGCTGAGCTCAGCCTGCCCTGGACACCAGCACTTTAAATCCACTTTAAATCCGGGTTGTGCTCGGCAAACTCTGCCTCTGTGACTGCTCCGGCTTCGTGCCGGGCACGAGGGTGGGGACGGTCCCGTGTTTGTCACTTGAAAGCATTAGGGCTGCCGGGGAGGTTTGCAGAATTCCCGGTATCTTCTGTTATTACAGGGCAGGAGGGATGAGGCAGCACCCTCCCGCGAGAGCTCTCCCTTCCCTTGGTTAAACGAATAGTTAAAAAACCAGCAAGTAACGATGTAAAGGTATGAAGAAAAGCTGATTTTTATACGGCTGCCAAAGGCTCAGCTGCCCTTTGGTGCCGAGTCCGGCCAGAAGCTCCTTGTCTGACACGGACTAATTGTTCCATAGATGCGATGTGAGGTTCCAGGCAGAGGATATGCACTTGGAGCACCCTTATTTCTCCTGCCCTTGTGTGACCGTGTGTGTGCTGCACTGAGGTGCCCAAGGGGAGCCCCCGCAGGCGGCACCGAAGGCTCCAGGCTGGAGAGACACGCTCTGCTCTGACACCCAGCTGCAGAACCTCCCAGCACCCAGGGAACTGAAGTCAGGACAAGAAACCGTAGGGAAATGTGCAAGTCAATAACTCCAAATTCAGATGACCGGAAAAAGAGACAAGACAGAAAACTGGGAGCGAACGGGAAGCTGAATGTATCCGAGGGCCTACAAGGACGTAGGCTGGACATCCAAGACCAGGCTGGACAGGGCTTGGAGCAACCTGGTCTGGTGGGAGGTGTCCCTGCCCAGGGCAGGGGGGTTGGAATTGGAGGTTCCTTAAGGTCCCTTCCAATCTGAACCGTTCTGTGATTCCATGGTTCCATGGACAGCTTTAAATCCTCAGAGTAGAACTGGTACAGGCTTCATTAAAAGTGACCCAAAGGATCTTGCCACAACGATGTTCTGAGGGCTGGAGCCCCTCTGCTGTGAGGACAGGCTGAGAGAGTTGGGGGGGTTCAGCCTGGAGAAGAGAAGGCTCCAGGGAGACCTTAGAGCCCCTTCCAGTCCCTAAAGGGGCTCCAGGAGAGATGGGGAAGGACTCTCGGTCAAGGAGGGGAGCCATAGGAGGAGGGGGAAGGGTTTGACACCGAAAGAGGGGAGATTGAGACAAGATACTGGGAAGGAATTCTTTGCTGTGAGGGTGGTGAGACCCTGACCCCGGGTTGCCCAGAGAGGTGATGGATGCCCCATCAACGGAAACATTCAAGGTCAGGTTGGAGGGGGCTTGGAGCAACCTGGTCTGGTGGGAGGTGTCCCTGCCCAGGGCAGGGGGTGGCACTGGATGATCTTTGGGGTCCCTTCCAACCCGAACCGTTCTGTGATTCCATGAAATGACAATTTTCCACAAGCTGTTAACTCTGAAACCTAATGATGGTTTCCTGAGCAAGCAGGAATCCTCCCCGCCCTCCGGGGGGGGGGGCGTGGCCTCTGGGGGGGCGTGGCGTGGGAGGGCGGGGCGGGGGCGGACGCCCCCGCCCCGCCCTCCCACGCCACGCCCCCCCAGAGGCCACGCCCCCCGCAGATGGTGCCCGGGCAGCCAATGGGAGCGCAGCCCGTCACCTGACCGGCGGCGCCTACCCAGGTGCGCGCCGGCGGGCGGCATAGAGCGGGCGGCGGGCACCGGCACCGCATCCCTCTTCCTTCTCCTTCTCCTCCCCCCTCTTCTTTCTCCCCTGCCGCTCCCCCTTTTCCTGGCGGAAGGCAAAGGAAGAAGGAATCAAGGAAATCAACCCCGCCCCTTCCTACACCCCCACCCCACCCCCCCCCCCTCCCCTTATTCCTGCTCTTATTCGGGCAGCCCCGGGGGGAAATCGGTCGGTCGGTCGGTCGCCGGTAAGTGCCTCCCCGCCGGGTTCCCCGGGGGGAGGGAGGGAGGGAGGGAGGGAAGGAACCGTGCCTTGCCGGCAAAGTTCCAGCGGGTTTTCCCTGCGGACGGGAGGGGGGTGAATGGGGGGGGTGGGGGTTCGTACCGCACCGGGAGCATCCCGGCCGATGCGGTGTTTTCCTGCAGCGCGGCTCTCCTCCCCTCCGGCCGCTCCGTTTCTTTTCCCCCGGGTTTAGTTTTGCCGTGAATCGCCGCTTTTTTGCGGGCCGCCTGGCTCGGGGTAACCCCCCCGCGGTGGGCGGGGGGGGGGGGGGGTGGTAGTGGTGGCCGCGTACCTGCTGCGGGGGGTGTCTCTGTGCGACAGGGGCTGCCAGCCTCCCCGACCTTCCCCATTTGCATGCGAATGGGAGCGTATCCTGGCAGATGTCTCGCCTCATCCATTCACCCGCAGGAATGGGGAAAGACAAGGAGTCTCCAGTGTTAACAATAGCCCTTCAGAAAAACGGCATAAAAGGCGCAGTGTGAGCGGGGCCACCGCCGGCCCCGCCACCTTCCTTCTCCCCCCCCCCCCTCCTCCCGGGGGCCGGGGCGATGCTGGCGGGAGCGGCCGCTTCGCACCTCCCGGCACTGCGCTCGGGTGGCGTTCGCAGCCCGGCGGGGGACGGGGCCGGAGCCGCCTCCGCCCGCGGCTCCTTCTGCACCGGCAGCTGGGTTGTTTGGGGGTTTTTATTAGTATTATGATTTCTTTTTCTTTTTTTTTTTTTTTTTGGAAGTCGGTCGCCTCAAAGATGGCCCGGAGCGGGACAAAGGGCGAGCGCACGGGCGGCCCCCCCCCCTCCCTCGCTGCGGGTTTGGGGGGGGGCTGCCGGAGGGGCCGGGGGCTCGCCCCCCCCCCCCCCCCCCCGCCTCGGGAAACCCCTCTGGAGGGGGGAGAGGGCTCATTGTGCTCGGTGCTACCGGGAGGGAGGCAGCAGATGCCGGCCTGCTATTTTACATCTTTCCCGAAGTTATTTAGCGCTGGGTCGGTGCGTTCCCCCCGTGTACCCCCCCCCAGGCGATGGAAGGGGAAGTGACAGAATCAAACCCCAAGTAGGGAATCAGGTTGTCCGAAAGCAGGAGGTGGCACATGGGATGCCGATGGGTTTGTCCTGCAGCTGCGCGATAGTTCCCGAGTCATGAAATCTCCTCAATAAAAAAATAAGTTTGTGAACCTTTAAGTCTTTTTTCCCTACGGACTTAAAAGATCCCTAGAAAACGAGCTTGGTATTTCCAAAGGAGACCATAAAGCTTTTATGGAGAGTAATTTAGCTGTACAGGAGGCGATCTCGCATACGCTTCAAATGACCGAAGTCACGCGGGGCGTCGCTCCCTGCTGCCCGAAGGTCCTACCAAAGTACGGCCAAAAGTCTTGCGAGTTGGGGCTTAAATTAATTTATAAGACGGACACACTGAGAGAGAGAAAAAACAAAGCACCAAAGCTTCCCAGGCGACAAAGTAGTTCAAAATACCGCGTTGGTGGTACTTCGCAGGCTCCTTCACCCTGTGTACCCCCTCCCTGTCCCCCCGGCCCCTCTCTGTCCCCCCAAGCTCCGGCAGCGGGTCAGACCCCGGCCCCGAAGGGTGAAACCTGGGCTTTGCAAGAGTTCAAGTGTTAACTTCTGCCTTGACAGTTAAGAAGTTACCTGAATAAAATTTTATGTAGTCCCTATAAAATTATATATCCTGGTAGGCATTTTGGGCTTTAATGGACTAGTTACTGCGGTGGCTATAAAGTATTTTCCATTTACCTAGAACAGACAGGAGTATTATCACTGATTATTACAGGAAATGGGATTTTGCATCAAGTCGGATAGAATATAAAAGGATACAAACTTAACTGTGGTAGACCATGGTTTGGTTTTTTCATCTTTTTTTTTTTTTTTTTAACTACCATGAATAACTCCATGCCGAGCGCATCCAAACTTAGGCTGCAAACAGAAACTTGTGCTCAGCCCGATTCACCAGGGCTCAGCCGACCGGGTAGGCACGGATCCAGCCCGGAGGCTGGGAAGCCCTGGTTTAAAACCAGTCGCGTGTGCGTGCGATTCCAACCCGCGGAGTAAATGCCATCATTTAAATAGGCACCGGTTAAAGCTTCCGTCACAGTATCATCAGCAAGCCCTAAGTACCCCTCGGTGTTTGAGGAAAGCCCAACTGCTGCCGGGATGCGGCGGCGGAGGAGGCAGCGGAGGCTGGAGATGCCGCAGCCTTTTGTTTGACTTCGATACAGTATCGTGGCACTGCAGAAGCCAGGGAAAAACTTTTGCTCATCACCCTGCCGTATTCCTGCTGCATCCCTCTGCCGGCAGCCTGCTGCCGCCAAGCCAGGCGGCGGGACCAGCTCTTCAGGATTTATTATTTTATTTTTTTTCCAGTTAGGGACACTTAAAGCACCTTGGATGAATCATAACCCCAGTCAAGTATTTCTGATACTGCAGCTTCCATAGCTTGATATTTACTGAAAAAGTAATTTATTTGCATTATTGAGTCTCTGGATATTTTTCGTTGTTAGGGATGATATAAACTCAAAGTTAATTTTTAATTTTTATTTGTTTTTCATTTCTTATATGAATTGTTTTCACATAATAATACGGGGTTGGAAGGGACCTCTGGAGATCATCTAGTCCGATCCCCCTTTTATTTCTGTTAATGATAGCAATGAATAAAAAAAAGGGTTTTTTCATGTTGGTGGATGGGTCAGAGCTCTCTGCCACGTTATTTCTGCCTCTTTTGGAACCGCGGCTTCTCCAGGCAAACGCCTTGGAGCACGCGTGGTCCCAGGTCGGGCTTTGTGTCAGGCTCAGACGGGGATCAGGCACCAAGACAAAGCCAAAGAAAAAAAGTTAAGTGATGTTTATAGAAGAGCAGGTTGTTAGCAGTGTTTATTATTACTTTTTTTTTCAACCAGTGAAGTAGCAAGATGCTGGAAATGTTTACTGAAGAGCCAAACATTTTCCAAAATAAAAAAATCAGTTTCTTTTACTGGGCACTTTGTAACTACGGAGGTGCCTGTTCTTTGAAGCCCTGATTAATATAAATGAGTTGTAATTTTCTGACCAAGCCATCCCAGTTCACATATATTATTCCATTGGCAGACATGTGGTCTCCACAGCTGTCCCCTCATTTGTGTATGAAATGGAAACACTGGTGGCATTTGTAGGTTACCATAGTTACACGAACAATACACGTGTGAGGCTTCATCCTGCCAAGCTCCAGATTTTTTCCTGGCAGACATTTTGTAGGCACGGAACTGAAGAAAATCTATGTAAAGTTTTGGTTTTTTTTTTTTTGGAAGCGCATAAATCCCTTTCTCCTCCTCTCTGTTTCTGTAAAGCTCATTGACGGGGAACCCGCACCTCAGCCTCGCCACAGCTGATTCTTGTGCCTTCTCCCAGTTGGAGATGCCGTCCTGGGAGATGTGGGATGCTCCCAGGAACCCCAAATTCCAGGCTCCACTCGAGAGCAGGGAGGTAATCAGCAGGATCCAGGCCTATGGCAAATGCAAAACACATCTTTCTTAAAAACAGCTTGCAGCACAGCGAGGTCTACACAAAATAGAGCTTTTGGGTTGAAACTGTGTTCTCTGGGTTGTGTTACGCGGCCGGCGAAGCCCGGGGCAGGGGGGGGGTCCTGGGGGCAGAGGGGCAGGAGGAGCCAGCCCCCACATGCCCGCTCCGGCAGCAGGAATCCCAGAAAGTGCACTGAAAAATATTCCCATATTCCCATACTTGGTTTTGCCTTTAGAATTAACGTGTGCCCTCTCCGGGAAGGAGGATGGAGTTGGCAGAAATCGGGGAGTTGGCTTAGAACCCGAGTTTGTTGGTATGTCACAAACCCAGTAAATAACGGGGGTTCTCTCAGGCTCCGAGCGCTTAAATTCTGCCAAGAGGAATCAAAGGGCTACTTTGATGAGCACACCCTCAGTAGGCTGTTTCTTGAGTTAGGCTGTGACTTTTTTTCCAGTCTCATTCTTTTCCTGTAGCTGAGTAATTAAGTCCTCTGCTAATGGACTTTATGTCAGGAACAGAACCCGCCTCCGTACAGGTTTAAGAGGTGCCCAGATTAAAGTCCTTCTAAACCACATTCCCTTCTTTGTTGCTCAAAGCCCTGCAACTTTATTCACATTTTCTTTTGCTGTTTAGATGTTTCTTTCATTTTTCTACATGTGGCACTGAAGGAAAATACTGGATTGGCCTATTTTGTATTGGCCTAATTCTCCTCCCGTTGGAGACGGCAGAAGTCTTTGGCGTCAGTGGGAAGTGAATTAGTCTCTGCTCTTAAATTCTACTGCAAAATGTTTTTATAACTTCACTTTCTAATTCCTAAAATCTTAATTTGGGGATACAAGCCAGCATTTTCTTGACTTTCCAGCCGGCTGAGCTATCAGAAGAACGGGGCCTATTTTTTTACCTGGAGCACAGCTTCTAAAGATCAAGTATTTGAGATGGAATAAATACCTATTGCTTTTTTTCTTTTCTTTTTAACTTAAAGAACGAAAGGGCAAAGCAATCGTAAGTAACGGTCTTGAAATATTCACCAGGATGCTGTATGGAGAATGCGCAGCAGCGAGAAAAGTGCTGTAGAGAAACTGCTCTTTCCCTTATTTTATTGGGAATGGTGGTCTTGCCACATAACTCTCTCTCCAAAGGTGCCACCTTTAGCCCTCTGTGGTGACACTGGACAGTATTTTCCCCGGCCACTTCACAAACTGAAGCGCTCCATTTAACTCTGGAGGCAAAGATTACTTATGGGGTTTATTTAGAGATTTTAGAGACTGTCAGCATCTCATTTCCAGGTATTTAATGTAATAAACTCCAGTGAATCCAGCAATTTATGCATGTGTCAGCTTTGATTAGAACAGGAGTCCCAACCGCTGCTTGAAGCCAAGCCCCCCTGAAGGTATCTGCCAGGGTTTGCCTCTCGCTGGTTACTCCAGCCTTGGCGAACACGGGGACCCTACGGCTGCTCCCACCATGGACTTGGGGAGGTCCAGCCCCTTGCCTGCACCCAGCGATGTCCCGCAAGGCTGGGGAGGAGCTGGGGCGGGTAATGGACAGGTGGCTTGTGCAGAGAGGGCTCTTCTCGCATGGGAAGGGAGCAAAACCCCAGGCAGGTGGCAGGGTGGGTGCTGCTCTCCATGCAGTGATGCTCCAGGAGCAGGGCTAGAGCAGGGTCAACCCACCAGCCTGTTTCTCCACTGTGGTGGGTAGGAGCCATCGCTGCCCCTGGGGACCACTGGTGGGGAGGTCCCAACAGGCCCCCAGGCCTGGCCAGGCATGTCCCAGTTCTGAGACCAGGATCGTCAGCTGCGAGTCACTGGCTTCATCTCCAAAAGGTTGCTTTCGTAGACAAGCAGGAGGTCAGAAAGTCAAGTGCAGGACTGACAACGGCATCGCCGACACTGGGACAGAGGTGGCTTTTGTAAAGATGTGTCTGGTACATCCATGGGACACTCCTTGTCTGTGTATCGACTATTCCAGAAATACCAAGTTCTGCTTTCATATACACATAGTCAATACCAAAGACGTTACAAGGTTAAGGCTGAGACCAAAATCAGATTCCCCTGCGTTCAATAAATGCCTTTTGACCCTGCAGAAACTCCACCACTGACTGCGCCGTTAACCCAGAGCCCCAGCTCTGGAACTGCCGTCTTCCTCCCTTTCACCAGAGTATTTCACCAGAGGTCACTAGTCCTTATTTTATCAGAGTCAGGTTTTAAAGATAACATTAATAGTTTGGAGAACAGATGACGCTGTTAAAGTTCATGGGAAGTGTTCCCTGGGTTTCTGCTCTGTACTGGAGTCTGGGATGGTTCAGCCTCGAGAAGAGAAGGCTCCAGAGAGATCTTATGGTGGCCTTTCTGTACTTAAAGGGGGAAAGATGGGGACAAACTTTTTATCAGGGCCTGTTGCGATGAGACAAGGCACAATGGCTTTAAACTTAAAGAGGGAGGATTCAGACTAGATACAAGGAAGAAGTTTTTACACTGAGGGTGGTGAGAGCCTGGCCCAGGTTGCCCAGAGAAGCTGTGGCTGCCCCATCCCTGGAGGGGTTCAAGGCCAGGTTGGAGGGGGCTTGGAGCCACCTGGTCTGGTGGGAGATGTCCCTGCCCAGGGCAGGGGGTGGCACTGGGTGGTCTTTAAGGTCTCTTCCAACCCAAACCAATCTGTGATTATATGTATCATAGAATCATTCATCATTCTATCATATCTGCATATTGTCAATGCCTAATTTTATTTGATTTATCACTACTTTTGTGCCGTCAATGTAACTCGAGTCATCAAGCAAAATGCAATCTTTAGAGTTTGTCTTTATGTACAAACGGGATTCCCTCTGAACCCCCGGCTAACCCCCTTGGGCAGCAGCACGGCGGGCAGTGCGCAGGGTCCCTCCGCCTCCGGGACACACACCGTGACACCGGCTTCGCTCCCCAGGCAGCTGGAACCCCTGTGTTTGTCCACAGTCTGAAGGACTCAGTCCCCTTGGGCCAAGCCCAGGTTTTCTGTAACTTCCAGGGGTTGGTCACCAACATGGTGAAGAGTCAGACTAAGGAACTTTTAAGAAACACATAAAAGTAATTCTGAGAGAATTACTAAGCTTCTCCAAAATTTGGTAGAATAGCATGTTATTTTTTTTTTATAAAATACCAATCAAAGCTTGGATTGTCTTTTTGTAATTTGAAAGTTTATCCTTGATACAATGAATCCTACATTTGCTGTTATTTCATGCACCGTATGATTTATTTGACTCATCAAGTCCAAAGATACCTAGTAAATGCATACCTTGGTAATGTGCTGCATATAATTACTAGGATGCAGATGAGCTGATTGGCCTTGCTAAATTTTTAAATTACAAATGATCCATCACTCTAACAGAAATAGAGTAAATATTGATAGTAACGGAGATCCACCACTCATAATCGGCATTGCGCTGACTTGTAAATGCATTGCAAAACCAACTCATTTTCCCCAGAGATGAACAGGCAGTTAAGTGAAGCAGTTGCAAAAGAAAAGTTTTTAAATAGCTGCTCGAAAACAGGTCCTTGAAATGGTTTTATCATAGAATAAAGCACTGAGTAAAACCAGATGAGTGTTCCTTGTAAGTTCATTGGCAAATACGTTCTCCTTTGTCCTTCTGCCCCCTTTAAGTGGAACAAGTCTAGTGTATACAAATTAAACATCACTGGGCCTGAATGAATCGCCTTAATTAGGTAAAGACTTTACCTATCAAGCATCAATGACTTAAAATTTTGAGAGAAATAACTTCTCCTCTCTTTTCTGCAATAGGCAGCAATTTTAGTACCTCTATATTTTGCAAGCACTGATGAAATAAACCCATCTGTGGAAAAACTGCTGACTTTGCCATGACAAGACTGAGAACTAAAGCTCAAGGAACGAGTTATAGGTCTGCTCTTAAACATCCAAGTACATTAAATACGATTTCTCTCTCTCTCTCCTTCTCTTTCTCTTCATCTCATGAACTTCTCAAAGCAAGATTGTGATCTGTTTTCTGTATGAAACAAAGTTAGTCTCAAAACTTAGGTGGTATTTGAGATAAAGAAATACAGTTAAATATAGGCTAGTAACATTTTCAGCGTTCTCAGTTGGCTGAGCCTTCCTTGCCCGATGGCACGGCAGATGACCTGCTCTACGGCCCAAGAGATACTACTGAAACCATTTTGGAATGAAGTAACGATGGAAGAGATACACTCCATAAAGCATGTATTTTCTCAGTACAGTGTAATGCTACGTTGGGTTATCAGTTGTTAGTGGAAGAAGGACGTCTTCAGAAAAATGAAAAAACTTCACGTAGAAGCCCATTCAAAGGCGCACAGAGACTTGTGACAAGGGGTAGGGAAGGATCATGTAATACGGCTATCAAACTGGAGAGAAAATGCCTTTTTTCTTAGATCAGAGTAAAGCCTGAGGGCAGAGTAGTATCAAAACCAAATCTGCGGCCACTTAATGGAATTGCTTCTACCCCATCTGGACTTGGTTGACTTCCAAGTCTTTGTTTTGGTGCTAAGAGCCTTTATATTAGATCTCAGCACCTCCCATGATTGATCCGTTTATTTTGTTATCGGTGTGTTCACAGTCTTGAGTGAACAGTAAGGTGCCTCCATATTGGTCAATTAATATATGGGTTTATTAATGTTTATAGGTAAATATAGCTCAGAAATGGAAAATTTGATCTTGCAAGCACGTAACTCCTAGAAAAAAATCAGTAAAAGTCTGTTTTATTCTAAGGGCTGAAGTCTGTGTCCGCACACTACGTGTATGAGCTGTGCAGATATAGATGTAGGCTGACTGTAAAATACAGGTCGATACTTAATCACTAATAATTGAAAACTAAGCACATAGTACAGCCACAGGAAATGGAATTATTCAGGTAGAGTATAACAAGGATCAGAAAAAGAACTCTTCTTTTTTCCTGCTTGAGGATAAACAACTGAAGCTATAGATGGCTGGCTTGTCACATGTATACATACGCACACACACGTACATATAATTTTTTAATAAAAAGTCTTATACATTTCCTACAGCCGGCGCTGTTATGTTGATTTTATAAATACATACTGAGATACTGACTCATTCCAGTTTTTATTTATCGGCTGCCATTTCTAGCACAGGATTTTTTGGCATCCTCTCTGGTAGTAACAGCTACTGACACGCCGGGGTCTTTCCCGACTGTGGGGGATCCTGAATGACTCAGAAAACTGGAGTTCGATCTAGAACTGTGTAGGAAGTAAAATAATCACGCTGCCAGAAAGCCAGTCAGCAAAAAGAGAGGAAGAGGGGTTTTTTCTGTTACCTCGTGAAAATCCCGTGGAGTTCTGGCATCCATATTTCTCCTGGTTAAAAACATTTCTCATGTGCTCCTTGTTTCATCATTATTAACACTTCACTTCCACCAGCCGAGCTGCCTTGGCTCTCGGAGTAGTCAAAAAAAAAATGAAAGGAAATTCTACCCCAAAATCCAACCCAGTCCCTTAACGCCCTTGTTCCTTTTCTAAAGCCATTTCTCTCTTTTTTTTTTTTTTATTTTTTATTTGAACTGTACTGACTGTGATAGATAGTAAGCAGCAGAGATTACCTAAGTAGTTCTAGTATGAAATCCTCATGAGGTAGGTGCCCCCATGGGTAACAAGATGTTCAGATGCTTCCAGGTGGTTGAGATCCCAAGTACTGCAAGCCTGAATTCCATTTCTATTCTTTAAATATGATCAGAAGACGAAGCAGTACTTCTCCAGTCTTGGAGAAATTCTTCTCTTTCATTCTTCAGCCCGCAGATACACTAAATGCAAAAAATAGTTGGAACAGGTCTTCCAAAATTAGTTATGCTCCATAAATTTTAGACACTGTACAAGCTAAAACCAATTAGGTTTAAATTCTCCCTCGCATTTAAAAACCCACAGAAGGCTGTGAAAGCATTGCAGCGTGTACAGGTGGAAAGGGAGGAATTTCGCCGGCAGTTCATCCTCCATCAGTGCAGAAGGAAAAAGCTGCGAGGAAGGTCTCGTGGAACTGGCTTTTAACCTGGAAGTTACTTGGTTGGCTGTCGGGAAAGCTGATTGAGTCAAATAATTTAATCTGGTAATTACGTGGCATGAGGACAATAATCACAGACGTGATTCTTCTCCATCAAATGAAATAAAAGCTTTACTACTGCCTTCGTGTTGAACCGGGGCAGACCCCATGGCGCAGGACGTGAAAACTAGAGTCATGGCCAATAAAAGAATGGCCTGTTTTGTCCCAAGATTAATTTATTTTATGAAAATAAACATAGTAAGAAAGTAGATAACAAGTTGGAATTAAATCCTATCTTGCCTTTCAGGTATTCAAGGATTTTAAATGGTTTTACGAGTTTATTTCTTTAGGAAAGAAAAAAAACCCAACAAACAAACAGACTATATAATTTGACAACCCACTGTTTGGAAAGCACTTATTATTCCCGATGTTTCTAATGTGGCTTGTTAATGGCAATTTGCAAGAGCTTTTCAAACAGATGACAGAAGCTGGGTTGCAGTTCCGTGGTTGATTTGCGGGGCCCTCACCCCACGGGAGCTGTGCTCTGCACGGCATCCAGCGCCTCGGACTCCAGATCAGAGCATGAATGAAAAGAGCTTCCCTCTCTCCTGCAAATTTACTTCCAAGATTTTAATGAAAAACACCGTATCAGATACAAGCCTTAAGAATAAACCCCAATAAATTACAAATTTTAAAGATTTAATACGCTGTTTCTGCAGCGCAAGCGTTATGAATAGGGTGCTCTTTGCATTTCTTCTGTGGAGATAAGAGCGGTATTTTTCAAAAGAACACCGATAAAGCATGCTAAGGGTGTCTGGAAACACAGCAAATCGCCTTCTCGCCAGAGCCTTCCCTAAAATTAAGCACTGACTTTATTTTGATGGAATGTGTGTACAGACAAGAAGAAAAAGTAGGCTTTATTTGCAGGGAAAAAAAACCCAAACCCTTAAATATTATAAATCCCTGAGGATGTTTTGAAGCTTTCATGCCATTATTACATGATCTATAAGCCCTTGTTTTTGTCTTTTAATAACAAGCTCCCACTTTCAGATCTGGGGATGCTCTTTCAGCTGACTCACATCACTCTCAGCTTGACTTTTCTGTATTTTATACAATTCAGGCTTGTAAATAGCTTATTTCCTGATGGCATCGGAGACTGTCAAACCCGCAGTATAAAAGGCTTACTATCAGGCTTGATTCCTCAATATTTTTCTAAATAGACAGGATTGCACTTGTAAATGTGATTGCTGGGAAAGGCGCCTGTTCCGTAGGTTGGCTGTAAATATCCTGGCTGTTAAACTCGAGGTCCAAGTCCAGCCTCTTCTCTGGGATGGACAAGGTCATTGATGCTCCTGACTGGAGTGAGCCCTGATTTTAGTAATGTGGTATTTTAGAGCCAGTTTTGTGTTGTGCTTACTTGTGTGATTCAGTGGGTCCATATTCCTGTGGCTGTACTTTAATGCCTCTCTCCCCTTAAGCACCACCAAAGGTCATTGTCCACCTGCAGTAGGGCACCAAAAGCTCAGTTTTTCTCTACAAGAAATGGACGGCAATAGCACTGCAAGGGCCCTACTGAAGCTCAAAGCAAGACACGTCCCTTCTCACCTCCAACATACATAGAATCATAGAATGGTTTGGGTTGGAAGGGACCGCAAAGATCATCCAGTGCCACCCCATGCCCTGGGCAGGGACATCTCCCACCAGACCAGGTTGTTCCAAGCCCCCTCCAACCTGGCCTTGAACCCCTCCAGGGATGGGGCAGCCACAGCTTCTCTGGGCAACCTGGGCCAGGCTCTCACCACCCTCACAGCAAAGAAGTTCTTCCCCACATCTCAGCTCAATCTCCCCTCTTCCAGTGTCAAACCCTTCCCCCTTGTCCTAGGGCTCCCCTCCCTCATCAGGAGTCCCTCCCCAGCTTTCCTGGAGCCCCTTTAGGGACTGGAATAGGCTCTAAGGTCTCCCTGGAGCCTTCTCTTCTCCAGGCTGAACCCCCCCAACTCTCTCAGCCTGTCCTCACAGCAGAGGGGCTCCAGCCCTCCCAGCATCTCTGGGACCCTCTGCTAGACCCATTCCAACAGGCTCATGTCTTTCCTGTGTTGAGGACCCCAGAGCTGGAGTCCTCAACATAATATCCTTCCCTTAAACTTGTCAAGACTGTCTTAACCTGACCATAATTAACTCAACCTGAGCTCATTATGGACCAGTTCATCTCCAGCTTCTAGCATTAAGTAGTTCTACAGGCTAGATATTTGCCAGGCCAACCAAGCCAACCTCTTTCAGTGTCCTCTATCCATTTGTTTTTCCTGCTCATCGTGTTCTAGCTGGAGTCTCACCAGTTCCTACGCCTTGTCACCAGTGGTCACTGCAGCAGATCCCTGGACGTGGGTGATGGGACCCACCTGAATCCAGGAGGCAGGAGCCCAGGACAAGTTTCCCTGAACTGATGGAGGGTGTTTATATGGCAGTAGTCTCACAAACGATGATGATGATGGGGAAACAAGGAAGCTGCACGAGTCATTAGCAGAACATTAGCACAACAGCCAATTTTCCAAAAGACTAGCTCGGTTACTGAGGCTCAATATATGAAAATGTTTCTGTGGAGCGAGGGGAAGGTGGAGCGTGGATCAGTATGTGCTTCTGGCTCACAGCAAGCGCAAAATAAATTGCTTGTCTTAGCCCCAGGTAATTTTCTTCATGTATCTGATCCCTCAGACTTTTACCGAGGCACATTTAGTATATATGGCTGCCAACCAAAACCTCTGCTGAGTCTCCTCGCAAGAGAAAAGAAATTTTGCAGGAATGAAGTGCTTGATGATGGAGAGAGATTTCCTGTGGTAGTATCGCTGGTTCCAATCAGACATCCAAATATCCACGTGCAAACTTTATTGTTTCTTTTTTCAGCAATTTTTAATAGTGACCGTTAATGCAGTTCTCATGGAATTTACAACATTTTGTCTTCCTATTACCAAGAAAAAAAATGTTAAAAATCTATTTTTTCTAGTTGGCAAGTTAGTGATGAACAGTTTATTTCACAAATGTCCCTTCATATTCTCCTCTTTACTGCATTATGGACTTAAATGTACTTTTTCTTCACATCACCTGAACACCTAGACAAACTCGATCAGCCATCCGACGGCTACGGCTGCCGGCACGCACCTCTTCCCACCCGCAGGAAAGCTGAAATGAAGGATCTTCTGCTCCATAACTAAATATCCTCCCCCGTTACGATTTCCTGCGCCAAACTAATACCCAATATTAAGCAGTTTTTGCAACCTAGCTGGAACAGGAAGCCCTGGACAAACCCTCCACGTTGAATTTCCAAGACACAGGAATGATGCTCACGATTCCTGTCTGCAAGAAATGAACACGCCAATAGCCCCATTTGCTGACAAAAATGGTTTCTTAACGCAGGGGGTACTGAGGGGTGCTATGGGAAATGAATTTATTTAGCCCCTAATAAAACAATTCCCTCCATATCTCTCTCATAAAATTAACCATTATTTCTGTTGATACCAAGTTAACAGCTGTTATGACTGTGGTAGTGAAAATACAAATTTAATAAATGAGGGAGAAGGCAGAGAACGCTAAAAGATATTCTCGGTATCTTCCGAAAGAAAGGTATTACACCCCCTTACTGTCTGGGGAAAGTTTCCCTACCCACTATTTTCAGAAGAAATTTTTAACACAGAATTAAAAGAAATACCATCAGTCACATGACCCATATTAAATGCCATTTTCAGGGAGGAAAAAAAATGAAAATCAAAAATTTTGTGATATGACTCTGTCCTAAGGGAGGTTTTGAGACCAGTATCATTCCTTAGGACTGAACCTTCCTTCGGGTTCTGAAGTCCTAACATTTATATAGTCTTCCAGTGAAAAACATGGTGTTACTTTATTCCTTTGGACACTGAATGTCACAGAGATGTCTGGGACCAGTCCTGCCAAGACTGGAAAGCCAGGACATGGAGGGGCAAAGGGACGGCTGTCGGTGGCTGCTCAGAGAGCTGGCAGCAGCTCCTTACAAACATGAGAGCTGGGATGGTCAAACATATTATATATATAGATATAAACTGCAGAACAAAAGCAGCCAGGGCTATTTAGCGATACAAAAACCTGCACTGTGCTTTTTCACCGATAACGGCTGTCTCTTTAGTTTTTTTCAGAGCGATGGATGGTGTTTTACAGCAGAAAGAAGCTAAAGCAGAAGTCCATGACTTGGCTTTTCCCTTGGGCTGCCATCCCCATAACACAGCCCTGGAACGGGCTGGGGCACGGGGAGCTCATCAGAATTTACTTTTTGATTACACTGAAATTTCCTTTATAGCTTCGTCCAAGCTGCCCTGGGCCGGGGGAGATTGGAGACAGTAACGTGCAGGTCATTTCGAAAGAACATTTTCCAGTAAAAGAAAATTAAATCCATTTGCAGTAGAAAATAGCTAGAGAAGAGAAAGTGTCACTAGTAACTTGTAAAATCATATGTCTACAGTGCTCATAAACCCAGACCTCTGTTCAATAAAACCAGAAATGCCTTCTTACCAAGGATGAACAATAAATGTAATGTGCAAGTAAAAGGATATAAATATTCCACAAAGGAAGGACTGAATTTTTTCAAATTTTTTTCAAAATCTAGATGTGCTCCAACATATTTTAAAAGCAGCTTTGAAGTCTTTTTCAGGCAGTTTCATTTTTCAAGTACTACATGATTCGTGGAGCTGCATCAGAGCTAACTCAGCACTCAAACATCACTAGGGCCCACGGCTTTCCGAGGCTTGGACTTCTTCATCTACTTAGAGAAGAAGTTACAGACGCCAAAGGCGGGACTGTTTGGGACAATATTCCCTCTGGCAGTGGCACCTGGCTTGGTGCTGGCTGCTGGCCCCGGTGGTGGCCATGGAGCCCAAGGTGCAAGGCTGGACCGCCTGGAGCGGCAGCTCAAGGCACCTCCGGTACCTGCCCGACATCGCTACTGGGTGAAATCACCGCCTGCGTTATTAACCAGCAAACACTATCATTTGAAAAAGCTGGAATTAAATCAATTAAACTTCGGGTGTCATCAATATTCCTGGAACTGGCTAGTTTGGGTCAGCCACAGATGGGTCGTTACTGAGAGAAACAGCCATTAAAATCAGAGTAACACAGTTTATGGCAGCCTCCTCGAGACTCTGTTCATATATTCCTTACTATTACCGTGCCATTACGATTTAGTTTTTTAATGCAGTTAGTGCCTTACTCAATTCTCCCATCAGTTGAAAGTTATTTCAGAAGGAATGTTTGTTCTACCTCTGTTTTGTTTCCCCTCCAGCACGATCCCCTCAGCTCTCATTCAACTCTCAGCTACCAGAGAGAAAATCTCACTCAACGGGGTCAAATGCTTCCCGGCTAACGTTCCTGTCGCCCTTCCTCCACAACACAACCACAGACGAATAACAGCACGCCAAAATAAAAATGCTATTTGGCGTGTTCTACTTATAGCAGGAAATAAATCTGAAATAATCTGACGTTATCTGAAATAAAGTACTGTAATTTTATTATTTAATATACCGGTCAGATTGTGAAGTAAAAAGGTTATATACTGCATTCCTGTCACCGCTATTTAGATTACTATTTTAAATCTATTTTTCAAAGCTGTATGTAGTTTTGTTATTTTATATAGTAATAGCTTTTGTGGGCTTTGACTAGGTTGAGGCATCACTAGGTTCTAATTGATAAAGATGCTATTTCCTGCTTTCTGCCATTACAGTTCATCATTGTAACGCGCTCTGCCTCAGACACAGCACAACTGGATTATTTTAGTTACAGAAAAAGACAAAACTTTTCTTTGAGAAGTCCCACCAATCGTCAGAGCATGAGATTTAGTGTCACCTCGAATTTCAGGAGGTCTGCTCTTTAAGCCCTTATCCAGCTTTGCCACACGCCTCGCTTGCCCACGCTTTGTGTCTCACCCAAAGCCTGGCGAACACCCGCACTAACCTGGTTAAAATCCTCCCGGGGAAACCCTCTCGAAGTGGGCTTTACCCGCCGGTACCGGAGTTCCCAGGGGAGGTAGGAGGAACACAGCTGGGAACGGGACATCACCTCCACAGCCAGGTGCTGGAGAAAATCAGTGCCGCTGACTCAGCACACCTCTCTGGGCGGGAGGACGCGCAGCCACCGTCTGTAACAGCACGGGCCCCCAAATCGCACGTTTTTACACATAAACTCTCAAAACCGTACCCGTTCCGGCAGCACTAATAGACAGGTTTGCAGATAATAAAACGAAAATGAGCATGATTTTACTAAGAGCTTAGACTTTCCTTGACTGTGTGTTTAAACACGCACGACACAACAGATTTTCTGAGGTACACTGTCGGGTTATTTCAAACATAGTCTTGCAGGAATAACTTCAGGCTAAAAAGATAGAAGTCGTGTCGTTTACACAGTAATTTGGAATTTTGGGGAACGACTGATGCCTGATGCACAACGTAGTGCGAACAGCTAAAATAAGGACAGTACGTTCTTTTAATCAAATTCCCTGCTATTGTTTGGTGCTTAGCTGGATTAAATCTGAGCTGTTTTCTGGAACCGATGTGATTAACTCAGATGAATTTTGGCAAAGTTTGCCTGCATTTAGCTTGAAAGTTAGGAACCAACATCTTCCTCGGCCTTAATTCCACACACCCGGAATCGGGGCCTCAGGGCCAGCTCTGGCACCCTGGCTCCCAGCCGGATTTTGCTCCAATGGCTCTGATCGATTTTTAGCATTTCTCAAGCCATTTAAACAAATATCACAGAGTAAAACCGAAAGGTATCCCCCAGTTTTCTTTTCAGAGGATTGCATACCGTGTTATAGTCACTCACTTGGGAACTATCGGGGAGTTTTCTCATATAAATCCCAAGTAGAAGAGAGTTCCAAACCCTATATAACTATACCAGATCAGGGGTTTCACAAGAGAGCTGAGCTGAATGTTAAAATGATGATTGTTTTCAGATATTTTTCTTTAATGGATGACGAAATTAAATAACACATGAACTGTGTATGATATGAGCATAACATATCCCCTAATCTGTTTTCAGAAACCTCTTCAGACACTGATTTGCTGAAGATTCTGGAACACAGAGGAGCAGCTGAGAGTCTCCAGACCGTTTCTTGTCTTCTCTGAACTCGGAAAACCACCGTTCACCTTCTGGATGTCCAAGCCTTTCACCTTAAACTTTAAGCTTCACATTTTCTGCCCGATAACAAATTACCTTCTTGATCTGCTGTGGTTTTGAGTGGCTGGGGAGCTGAGCTCACTGGCTGACCAGCATGGCGAAGCTTAGAGTTGTGTTAACTGTTTGCCAGTTGGTGCTAGAACTGTTAATGACTTCATTAACTGAGTCTTCCATACAGGGCAACGAATGTCCACAGCTGTGTGTGTGTGAAATCAGGCCGTGGTTTACACCGCAGTCAACGTACAGGGAAGCCACAACAGTTGACTGCAATGACCTTCGATTAACAAAAATCCCCAGCAACCTTTCCAGTGACACTCAAGTCCTCCTGTTACAAAGCAACAACATTGCAAAGACCACAGACGAACTCCAACAGCTCTTTAATTTGACAGAATTGGATTTTTCACAAAATAACTTCACAAGTATCAAAGATGTGGGGCTCTCCAACCTCACTCAACTCACTACTTTGCACCTGGAGGAAAACCAGATCACGGAGATGACCGACTACTGCTTGCAAGACCTTTGCAATCTTCAGGAGCTGTATATAAATCACAACCAAATCAGCAGCATTTCTGCAAATGCGTTCTCTGGCCTGAAGAATCTCTTGAGATTACATCTCAACTCCAACAAATTAAAGGTTATTGACAGCCGTTGGTTTGATTCTACTCCTAACTTAGAGATTCTCATGATTGGAGAAAATCCAGTGATTGGAATACTAGATATGAATTTCAAACCGCTCTCAAATTTAAGGAGTCTAGTTTTGGCAGGTATGTATCTCACGGACATTCCTGGCAATGCCTTGGTGGGCTTGGATAGCCTTGAAAGTCTTTCCTTTTATGACAACAAATTGGTAAAAGTGCCTCAGCTTGCACTTGAGAAAGTTCCAAATTTAAAATTCCTGGATCTCAACAAAAATCCGATTCATAAAATTCAAGAAGGTGATTTTAAAAACATGCTCAGGTTGAAAGAGCTTGGAATCAATAATATGGGAGAACTGGTTTCTGTGGATAGGTATGCGCTGGACAACCTGCCTGAACTTACAAAGCTTGAGGCCACCAACAACCCAAAGCTGTCTTACATTCACCGGTTGGCATTTCGCAACGTTCCTGCCTTGGAGAGCTTGATGCTGAACAACAACGCCTTGAATGCAGTCTACCAAAAGACGGTGGAATCCCTTCCAAACCTGCGCGAGATCAGCATCCACAGTAACCCGCTCAGGTGCGACTGCGTCATTCACTGGATCAACTCCAACAAGACCAACATCCGTTTCATGGAGCCTCTGTCCATGTTTTGCGCCATGCCTCCGGAATACAGAGGGCAGCAGGTGAAGGAAGTCGTAATACAGGATTCAAACGAGCAATGTCTTCCAATGATCTCTCATGAGACCTTTCCAAATCACCTGAACTTGGACATCGGCATGACGGTGTTTTTAGATTGTCGGGCCATGGCAGAACCCGAGCCAGAAATTTACTGGGTGACTCCTCTCGGCAATAAAGTAACTGTCGAAAGTCTCTCTGACAAATACAAGCTGAGCAGCGAAGGCACCTTGGAAATCTCTAACATCCAAGTTGAAGACTCCGGGAGATACACCTGCGTGGCCCAAAACATTGAAGGGGCTGACACGAGGGTCGCTACCATCCGGGTGAACGGAACGCTTCTGGATGGTACCCAGGTCCTGAAAATCTACGTTAAGCAAGCCGAATCACACTCAATCTTAGTGTCTTGGAAAGTTAATTCCAACGTCATGACTTCCAATTTGAAATGGTCATCGGCCACGATGAAGATCGACAACCCTCACATTACGTACACCGCCAGGGTCCCGGTTGACGTACACGAATATAACCTCACGCATCTACAACCATCCACGGATTACGAGGTGTGTCTGACCGTGTCAAATATCCACCAGCAAACACAGAAGTCCTGCGTTAACGTTACAACGAAAAATGCAGCTTTTGCGCTCGATATTTCCGACCAAGAAACCAGCACTGCCCTCGCGGCGGTCATGGGGTCCATGTTTGCCGTCATCAGCCTCGCCTCCGTGTCTGTTTACATCGCAAAAAGATTTAAGAGAAAAAACTACCACCACTCATTGAAAAAATATATGCAAAAGACCTCTTCAATCCCGCTGAATGAGCTCTACCCCCCACTTATTAATCTCTGGGAAGGTGACAGTGACAAAGACAAGGATGGTTCTGCAGAGACCAAGCCAACCCAAGTCGACACATCCAGAAGCTATTACATGTGGTAACTCAGAGGATATTTTGCTTCTGGTAGTAAGGAGCACAAAGACTTTTTTGCTTTATTCTGCAAAAACGAGAAGTTGAAGACTTTTGTATTTTTTGACTTTGCTAGTTTGTGGCAGAGCGGTGAGGACAGGTGGATATTTCCGAATTTTTTAGTATAGCGTATCGCAATTGTTTGACACAAATGGCAGCTTCACCTAGCTTCCAATTCCTTCGGGTTTGGTTCTTTTTTCTTTGGTTTTTTTTCGTGGTTTTTTTTTTCAGTTGTGCTAAACTCAATGCTGTTCTAACTACAGTGCCGAAGAGAACGAAGGAGAGGCTGGGGTTCCCCTGCGATTCAGAAGTAGCACAACCCCGTTCCTCCGAAGGCCTCGGGGGGGTACGGTGTCCCACAGAGCCAACACTGGGCTTGTACCGCCAGGCCCAGGACTCGCGGGTGGAGAAAAGGAGACCTGGAATGATGTTAGTTGACTGTTCCGTAATGTTGTATCAACTGATCTGAATGGGTTTGACTTTTGAACAATGAGGGGGTTTTTGTTTTCTTTTTTTTCAATTTTTTTTGGAGTAGTTGGGAAGGCTTAGGGAAAGCTAACAGGCAATAGGAATATGTACATCCACTTTTTTAATGTAACAGACTAGATGTTAATTGTTCTCTTATTCTTTTTCTTATATTTAGTAGGCACTTTTGCAGAATACTAGAGTTTTGTTGTGTTTAAATCACCAACACATGGTGTTTAATGAAGGCAGAGCTATAATAAATTTAGTTTTGTTCTGATTTTTTTTATTTTAGAAGTCACAATAATGTATTGGGTTTAGATGTCACTAGTTTGACTGGTGATCATGTTTTGACATAAAATATATCCAAAATGTTATATAAAAATATTGTGGTTTTTTTTTCCTTGATGGAATTACCTTTCAACAAAGTTCCAATTTTTTTTTGGTATGCATTTATTTTAATAGCAGTGTTTTCTCTGCACTAGATGCAAAATATTGGAAATAATTTAATCAGAAAAATGTATGGGTATGGCTTTGTGCCTGTGAGTCACGTGCAGAATCGAACCTGTTTGGCAGAAGGTACACAGCAAAAATAATTCACAGAGCGTGTAACCAAACATCTTCCTTTTTGTATGCTTTTCTGTTTATGTTCTGAGCTAAGATATAAATGAAGCTGACATTTAGCTGTCATTACGATCAGTTAGGACAAAAAAACCCAAACAACTCAGTGCCACCAAACTGAAATAAAACAGTTGAATCCTGGCATATACTTTAAAAAAAAAAAAAAAGTGAATTGGATTAACATTCCTTCAAAGCAGAAATTCCGAGAGCTAAAACTAACAAGAAAGTGAGGTTTGGGTCCAATATTGAACTGTATTTTTTACAGGCTTAAAATTAACCAGTACTGTTAAGTATTTTACTGAATTGATATGGGAAAAGGGCAAACCCCCCGAAAGCAGCGGTGTTTCTGTGTGTGCACTGGGTATAATATAAACGCATCGTCTACAGCTGAACCCACAGACGCTTTGTACGTTGTCTTTTCTGCCTCCCTGGAGTTCCCTGCAGGGACAGCACAGGAGGGGGTGGTTCTGGGGCAGGACGTGGTGACACTTCCACTCCACACCTCAGCAGCAGCACAGGATTCCCTCCCCTTTATCACCACTATCGATGTGCAACTTCTTCAGTGTTTTTACCTACCAAATACACTCTTGGTAAGTAAATGTTAATCGTTAAAATAAGGGATGTGCCTGGGTTTGGGGGCTGTTTGAAGTTTGTTTAACTCGCCAGCTTCTCAAATAGATCAAAGACACCCCCACCCCAAAGTTACAAATAGCTTCCAACTTCTTTTTTCCCCTTGAGCCAACCGTCCAGAAGTGGAGACGTTCTCAGCACCGTTCACTAACAAGCTGCTTTGGCGCAAAAACTTCAGCACGTCTCTGGGACACACGCCTTGTTGATCTTGCGTTTCAGCGTGAAGCTGAGTGAAGCTATTAATTATGCATTTACATCAAGTACTTATGCTGCTTTACACAATCTTTTATATGTTCATCAGATCTCATGCATTTTTAATCATATGACAATTAGATGTTAGGATGAGGCAAGTGTCCTTTGATCATGGAGAAGTAACACGGTGGAAGTATTTATTCGTCACCGTCTCCTGTATTTGTTCTTAATGTTAATGGAAAATTTCCTCTTGCCTTCTTCTCCAGAAAAGCTTCAGAGCAATAATTATCATCCTGCCTACACGCTATTCTAACCTTAAAACCGCCTCTATTATTATAGCAGACATGACGAATTAAAACTGAGAGCTCTTTTGAGGTGAAGATTCACTTGGCTTTTTCCAGACAAAAGGACAGAGTGAGGACAAGGTTGACAGCAAAATTACGGCTTCCAACTTGCATGACATCATAAAATTGTCTTTAGAAAATAATGAATTGAACGAGTGTCAGATGGTGCAGAGTAAGCCCCGTTCCCCATCATCTCCTCAGCTTCCAGCAGCGCTTGGACAGTAATACCACAAACAGTAACGAAGATCATGCAAAAACCAGCGATCCTGCTCTTCCTCCTCCCTGTCCCCACCTCCCATCCTCGATGACACCCACCGTTGAGATCTCCTTGCCTTCTGAACGTGCTCATATCGACCAGTCCCTGCTGGTGGAGACAAGGCACGCTGAGAACTGCGTGTGTGTGGTGGGATTTGGTTTCACCTGGCTATTTCTTCTGCGGTTTAGGCAGTTTCAGAAAGGGAACGACTGGCAAAAAGGAAGGTGGCCAGGACACGTGGCCACAGAGCAGGAGGAAGCAGCACTCGGCGGTTTGATCAGCCATCGCCACCAGCAGCTGGGGGTACGGGAGGCAAAGCAGTATTTAACACGGTCCTTTCCACCGGGGAAATAACAGACCTTTTGTTCCTTGCAGACCTCTTTGGCAGTTTTATGCCATTTGTTACCTTTTTTGAGCAAGGCTGTTGGAGAACAGCAGGAGAAAAGAGCCTGGTGAGAGCCATGTGCTTCTCGGGGATGTGCTGATCTGCGGTATTCCAGGGCAGCGGATGCTGCTGGGACTCAGGGAGGGAGATGCGGGTTCCCCGAGAGCAGCCAAGCAGCAAGAAGCACCCAGTCAACGTGGGATATTCCTCACACACAGCCACCAGCACCAGGTATTTTCAGCCTTGTCATTTCACCCCTTAGAATTCTGTACAAATCCCCTGGAAATTTAAAATTTTGCTAATAAGAGGGGAAAAAAAATGGGTATGAGATTAATCACATCTGGCATATGATCTTAGTAAATAACCTTCAACCTTGTGCTTGCAATTTTGTGCTCGCAGTTTATTGTGAGCAAAAATAAAAATACTCTAATTGCCTTCAAAATGTATCTGCATCTACTGTTCACTGAAGACAAAAAACCACCCCCAGTTTGCTGAGAATCAGAGATTGAGACCGGCCACTTTAAAAACAGCATGGGGGAAAAAACATCGTTATCTTTCATTGGGCTAAAGGTTTAGAAATGCTGTGTAAGAGTAGATATTTCATACCCAACTAAACTTCTGCAGCGTTACTTCCACTTGGTTGCCCAATAATAAAATATTTCAGGCCCCTGAAGAGGAAATAGCTCACTCGAATGTATGCAGTATTCCAGCTAAATCCATTTTTCATTTCCTCACCTAAATCATAATATCCCAGGATATTTTCCCCCGTGAGCCGAGACTCGCACTGGACACGGTCCTGCAATAAAGTGCACAAATAAACCGAGACTTTAATAGAGCTACAATCTGCCCTCCAGCTCCGCCTCATGAATATGTACTCATTTAGTTACTAAAATAAGGTTACGAAGAGAAAAAGCCAGTTTGGACCACTGGTTTCCTAAACGGGTTAGAACTGGAAATAGGTCGGTCAGTCTGAGATCCAGTGAGAAGTGCCCTGATGCCACCAACAAGCTGGGACGTCAGTGATGAAAGGAGCATCTTTCTGAGTTCAAAACAGGCAACTCCTTTTGCTTTATGCTAGCAACCCTGAAAACAAGGCTGGGGACAACCTGCTGCAATGAAATTCCCAAAATTAAGTGGGATAAGCAGCCTGGGGCTACTCCTGCAACACCTCCACCACAGCCCATGGTTCCTGTGTGGGAAGAGGACAATTCACTGGAGGCATCTCTTCCCAACCATGGCACCGTCCTGCGAAGCATCGCGATGGACACGTGCTGATGGGCGAGTGGTGGTGGAGAAGCACCAGTGGGACCAGTGCCGGAGGAGCTGTTTTGCAGTCCATCCACCACACTGGGAGTAGCTGGTTGTTACACTGTGGTCCTGCTCCACAACCCACCTCTGAAATGAATGCCATGAATTTCTGCTGCCGTTGGAATTTGCCTTTTCACGCCCAATCGCTGCATCCCCGGTGCCCGCAGCTACAAAAACCCCGAGACCGAAGGTGACCGTGTCCCAAGGAACTTCTTTCCTCAGGAGAACCCCGAGTGCCTGAGCTGGAGACAGCAAATGAGGTTACACGTCATCCCCGTTAAAATACTGGCACTGCATCCCTGCAAAAAAACACCCAAACCCACTACCAAACCCCCTAGAGAACCGTTCTTTGCAGTGTCACACAGAAGTGAATGTTTTGTGTTTCCCCTGAACTGTCAACCTTTTAATCTCCTCCTTTTCTGCTCTTTCCAACTATGGCAATTTTTTACATCTGAGACTTTTCTCCACCCACTCTGGTATGGACATCACGAGACCTCAAGAGACTCCACTAAAGCACTTTTAATTTGGATTTACCTTTGCAGCTACCCATTTTCCCCACCTTTTTCCCTTCACCTAATTCTTACCCTGATTTTCTTTCAGCCGTTTCTGTTTGGAGCCCTCAACTGTCAGATGAAGGATGCGATGGCATCCCCCCTTTGAGCACACTATGACCCTCTGTTACGTTTTCTACCGGTATGAAAGCAACAAAAGAATAATTTTTCTTTCTAGTAAAGTAAAGGACATTTACCATGAAATTTGTACTATTGTATATCTATGTCCAGTAGACCAAAGGAATGCTGAATCATAATAACAGAGTCGTAACAACAGTTTTTGAAATACGTGAGAATAAATACTTTAGAAAAGTTGGAACTGATCATTAAGTAAAATTTTCCAAAGCAACTAAATGACTTAAGAGCTTACATCTCATTTACTTCAGCGGTACGTTGGGTGCAAAATCAGGTAAATGAGATTTTTCTCGAGTGCATCTGGAAGTATTAACTTTCCTTAAACTCTGAGCAGCTGTGAAACATTTTTTGTGGGATTTTATAACACAGATTTTTTTCAAAAAATCACTTGAAACCATAATTTTTATCTCAGTTATGGGGTTAGGGGGGATGGGATTTAAATCCTGTCATCCTCAGCAGAGTTACTGATTTGCAGCAATCTAAATAAGGTCTACATCTTTAAAAACTGCAGTTCCAGGTTTCTGCTATTAAAGTTCTTGGCAGATTTTTTAAACAGCAGCTCTTCCTACTGCAGTCTGTTCTGCTGGACTTGACTCCAAGCAAGAATTAATGTATCAGAAAAGATCAGGGTGAGGAAGAAAGAAGAGAGGTATGTTACCCTTTCGCTAAAAAATAAATCACCTATTTCCGTCAAAAGGCACCGGAGTTTTTGTTGGGGTGGCTCTTAGAGGTCCGTGCTGTGCCCAGAGGCCAAATACTCTGTAACTGCTACGAACCACAGGGGCTGAAAATGAAGCGGTGCTGCGACGCAGTGCCTGGACTCAGAGCATTCCCACGGGAGGGAAGAGACCTTGCTCCTGAACAAGCAACTGTTGTTAAATCACCAAAACAGAAGAATTACCCAATTTCCTCAGAATTTGATCAGGAGCACACTAATAGAGCCAGACGGTCCCCTGGGAACAGGGCTGGATGCAGCCCCGCTGCCAACAGCGTCTCTCCACACGATGCACCACGAGTGGTGGTGGGGGCTCTGGTCACGTACGTCCTTGGTGTGACATCCCCTTGGGTCTTCAATAAACCTGGAGGTACCTGCTGCATCCACGTGCTGACATTTTCCAGAGGAGAAGCGCTCCCTCCCCGTGCCGGCGACCTCCAGGTCACTGCAAGAGGTAACTGCTCAATAGTTTGTTCTTCCCTCGCTGCTCCCCAGAGCTCTCCGGTGCCTCATTTGCAGCAAACCATCCCTCGGGGGGGCTGATGCTCTTCAGCGTACGCTGTTAGAACACGCAAAACATGCAACTGAATTCAGCTGCAAAATATTACTGCAGGAAAAGGAGAACTAAATAAGCAGATTAAGGCCAAGAGGTTTGGGTGCCTAATTTAATTTCTCTGGACCCTGAGCTTTCCAGAGCATTTTATGTTCAAATGCAGCTGCCGCGAAACCTCTACACAGACAATGAGGATCCTATGTAATTCATATTGTTCATAAATAAAGACCTTGTTTTTCTGACTTGTCTCACATCCCGGAGGAGCTCTTGGTGGTGGGAGGCCAGGATCCATGTCTGGAGAGTGGAAAATGCACGGAAGTGGCAACAGAGATGTCCTCCACGTGTAGTCACCGGCAGGAACAGCAAAAAGCGAGTGGGGGAACATCCCTGCTTCCATCTCCCCAGAAGGGACTACGTACATACAGCAGATCATCATCAGTTTTACTGCCTCTCTCTCCTTTGCTGAAACAAAAACCATGGTTCTTTTGAGATGGCTTTGTAGAAAAAGGTATCATTAAATTTATTACTGACAATACCCGCTCACTGGTTTGACTCGTATCACCAGTTTAACAAACTTCTGCTGGTTTTTGCAGGAGACAGGGTTGAACCCCAGTGCCACGTTCCAGGAGACTCTGTCATCACCTACAGAACTGCAGCCTAAACCATCGCCTAATGGTCTGCTGATCAAAATACAAAAGAAAGGAGGAAAATCCCAGTATGAGCATCTGCACAGCCTGGTATCTGTAGGATTCCTGAACAACGCTCAGTCTGAGAGCGAAGCCGGGAGAGCACATGGCTCTTCCTGCCCCCCCCGATTCCTCCCCCACTGCCCACGGGGGAGCGGAAACATCAGACACAGCAACTTTTCAAGATTGACCTAAACATATCTTGGAGAACAATTCCACGGAGGTGCAGATGTTTAAGTGCGTTGCTGAGCAGCGCTTCCAATGAGCTTCTTCAACAGCAAGAGCTATTTAAGGCCATTTGCAAGTCCCTAAACAGCAGATTAAAATTGGTTTTATGGAAAATGGTGTCGTTAGCAGTTATTGTACTGCTCCCTATCCTCCCCTAGTGTGAAGTTTTGCTGTCACACATCACGTGGGGGTAATGTCAGAGAAGTGGTTTCCGTGGCTTCCAAGTTCAAGGCTGAAGCTGATGGTGGGACTATGAACGTTCAAGGTTATCAACCACAATGAACTTTTCCTGAACTAAGTTTATCAGAAAAGGCTCAGGGAGTGATGCTCCAGCTTCACTTCTATTTTAATGGAGTCTCGACACCTAATTTCCTTCGGAACAATGTGAAAATCTCATCTCAAAAGAGTTTTCAGTGAGTTTGCTTTCCCCAGTGATTCATTCCCCTTCACGTAATTGTACGAATTGAACTTACACAAGGTCTCAGATCCTTATCTTCTTAAAGTCAACAAGAACTGCTCTACTTCTACAGGTAACAGCTTATTTCCACCGCCCTCCTGAGCTGTCTTGGAGAATTTATATAGGAGGCTGCCCTGACAGACAGAGAGTAGGGAAAACGCAGCAAAAACGTAACCAAAAAGAGCCATTACAGCCCACGTACAAGAGCACATTATTTCTTTCTAAGCCCTTCCCTGCTCTCCTCTCCTGTTTCTTTCTTCACTTTTAAAAATTAAAAAACCACTTTATTCTACTTCTCCTGGGAGGCACCACTGCCTGTGTTTTCATCCTGCCGAGGTCTAAGCTGATCTTTGGGTAGCAAATAGAAACAAAAAGCTAAATGAAAACGTTATCCATACTTCACTCATGCCGACTGCCTTTTTCGTTAATGTAATTACAATAATAATTCATACTCTGAGCAAAGAAATTCTATGAAAGCATTCTGAATAGAAGTCTGAGACAAAGGTTGTGTGAAGGAACCCTTTAATACCATCCCCTTGTTCCGTTCACTGCCCCATTCCCTGTGGCTGAGCACAGGACAGCTGCTGCTCGCTGACTCTGGGTCCCAGTAAAACCACATCAGCCCGCTTCCGAATAAACCCGGCGCCGGCGAGCGTGAGGCTGAAGGCACAGCTCCGTCCCTCCTCGCTCCGCTGCAGTGACAAGGACTGTACCTTGTCTCTATTACGGATCCGCAGCAAGACAAACACTCTGCTTATCCCGGCGTAAAGAACACGACCTTGTGTCAATAAAGGCACGGAGCCGCCTTCTCCTCTGACACACTGCAAACCGAGCAGCTTTGCTGATCTTTCACTTGATTCTCCACTCACGTTTATCCAGTCAGCAAACACAAGCCTAATAGCACAGGTCAAACGATCATCACGGATAAAATACACAGTCTGACTATTTGGCCTACAGTAAATCATCAAAAAGCTATTTAATAATTCAAATCATATGCAAACCAAGACTACTCTAGTGTTTAATATCAAGGTTTCTTTTCTATATATTGAATCCTCATAGAAACTATCAGCATTGGGTGGCAGAAGCCACTGAATAAATGGCATTAATACATTCATAGTATTTCAGGTCTCCTCATCTAAAGGGCCCTAATATTCTCCAACACCTTTAAGCCAAAGTGTTTCTTTACTTTCTTGTGCTGCAGGTACGTTTCCGTGACCCCAGAGGGAAGCACATGAGCTTCTTGTCCTTCTGAAGCTCCTAAAACACGACCATTTACAATTCTGAGAGCACAAGCTGATGCAGACCCTCGGTTCTTCTGGAAACCATCTCCATTCTTCTTTTGAAGAGAGACAGACAAGACCTTGGAGGTCTCATTTCCTCAAAGAGAAGAGCTGCTGCGTTTTGTTATCCCTTGATGTTCTGAGTGGGGAAGAATATTTATGCATAAAACCATCAATCTTGAGATTTTTCAAATAGTTCTGTGTGATTGTTCTAAGCTCTGCCATGAATGAAAGCAAGAGCTGTCAAGAAATAAAAAGCCAAATAAATCCTCAACGATTGGTCCAGAAGATGAAGTCTGGGAAACCTCCAGCCTCCCAGTGTTCAGGAGGTGCACACAGGGCCCTGATTTACTCCAACCCCAGCGAGCCAAACAGGCCGCTTCTCATTTCATTTGAAAAGCAACTGATTGATAAATGGGGGGCGGGAGCTTGTGTTATTAATGATCTAAAGCTGTGCCGGTGAAGAACCACGGCTGTCTCCTAACGACAGCTACCTCTCCATTTAGTAGAGTCTTCCAAGCACACGACACAAAAAGGCTCAGTGTGGATGAAAAGAGGGGAGTCAAGCTGCTATTTGGGAGCAAAGTTGCATCTTCTTATGAAAAATTAGTGACAGTTTCCAGATTGATTAAATATAGGAAAGAGTCAATAACAGAGTGACATGGGAAAATGACAGTGCTTTTGTTTAAGCATCTTGAACAATGGGCTTTATCCCTGTGGATATAAAGCAACTGCATCACTGCTCCCTTCTCCTTGGAATCCCAAGGCAGGCTCTGGTGTGCCCTTCTCATTCCAACATTAAAACTTGGGTCTTCATTCAATTATAGCGGCTTTAACTGCAGCCCCTCTGTATAGACTCTGTATCTACTGGTTTATACCTTCCTCCTCTGGATTACAGAGCCCTGCAGTATCAGTACTCTCTCCCCCACACAGTCAGACACTGCAATCGAATCCCACCTTGGTCTTTGTGTTAAATTAGAAAGACTCTGTTCTTCAACAGTTCTGCTTCCCTAGTGCTCACCTTTCTTTGCTTTAATCTCTCCGGATAAGCAGGTGGCACACAAACAAAAAGACAAAGCTGATTTCAGTCGTTTTTCTACGGATTTGCCCCATCTGTGCAGGGAGAGTTCTAGGAGAAAACACTGTCTTTTCGCAGCAAGGTTTCTGCATCGTGACATGCTCTACAGCAAAACCAGTTAATACTGACCCGGGGCTTGGTAATGCCACCCAAATTGGCCAATACACAAGGAAAACAATCTCCTCGTTTAACTACCAATGAATGCATAAACAGGAGGGTACTTCTGCCTGAACCATTTACCATCCCAGAACAATGCGGCTCCTGATGAAACAACATTTCCTGTAGCTAAATTTGGAATGAGCAGAAACTACATCTCTAAACGGCGTAATTCTTCGAAGATTCGGTTCGTGCCGCATCTATTAGAGATGGGAACATGAAGCAAATTAAATACAGGTACTGGCTGAAGTGGTGACACTGGCTCTGTCTGTACAGAGCACCAGGGGAGGGAGACGTGTTTCTGTCACTAAGGCAGGTGATAAGGAGCACTTGCGCCGGTGGCTCGGCGTGTCACCGTAAGGGCTACGGAGACAAATGGCACAACACAAAGCTAAAGAGTTATCAAACCTGTACTTACTGATCCTGCAGTCCTGGGATCTATCACACGTGGGGATTACAGGGCGTCTCACAAGAGCGGACTCAAGAATAAACCACTGGTCTGATTCCTGACCCCCTCCATTCACAGCCAACGGAATTAAGACTTCTGAAAGCTTTTCAAATCCCACTCATATATTAGTAGTATTTAAGGTAGAACAAAATGTAATGTTCTGTATAATCCCCAGACATCCTGATACACCTCAAAAATACCAGAGCATTTGGGAAAGACTGCTACAAAATGCTGTGTATTTGACACAAGGAACTTCAGAGACAAACTCAGTCATGGAAAAAGAACCGCAGGTGACGGTGAATGACAAAAGCCAGCGGGAGCTCTCAGGAGGATGTTCAATTCCGGCAACCCGTATCTATCCCTGCATACGTACCTGGAGTCCTCCACAGCTCTCATCCCCCAAGCAAAAAATACATAAGCCAATTTAACCTCTTTGTTGTAAAGAAAAGGAATCAAACCACGCAAAGGAGCAGAGAATACGATTAGACGGAAAGGCTGGGGAGGGGAATGTATTCAGGCCAGAGACATTCACGTCGGGTTGTGTTAACTATAGTTCAGTATTAAGAGTAACAACATTTTTTCTGGGCATTAACAGCAAACTGTAGAACAGATTAGTTAAACACGGTGCTTAGAGACATGGTTTAGTGCTGGTTTGTATCAGTGTTAGGTTGATGGTTGGACTAGATGATCCGAAAGGTCCCTTCCAACCCGGACAATTCTATGATTCTTTGATGGAAATCAGGGCCGGAAAGGGTAGGACCTTCTTTTCTGTCTTCCCCCACAGCAGCAGGCATGAATTTCAGCCACTCCTTCCTCTATTAGTTTCAAATAAGCGCAACTAAGCAAGGCTTGAAGAAACCTTAGAAAGACATAAAACCTGAGTTAGAAAGTACGTGGGACAGACGAATGCTGGTGTCCTTGGCAAAGCTGCTCCAGTCACGTTGGGTTTTTTTTATGTCCATGAGTAATAAATCTCATTTGTAATTTGAATTTTCCTAAGTTTTTCCACCGTTCAGACTTTTATTAATATAAATTCAATGTGACAAACTCACAGCAGAGTGGGCTGCACACCTGTACGTGCAGAATACCAACAGCCTGGCTCCCAATTAAACAAACACCCACCAAAATGTAAAATCATGCTGATGCCAGTCCTGCTGTGACAGCTCCTACCCTAATGTGGCACCTCATTAGAATTAGCAACTGTGCAATTAACTCCTTACTCATACACAATTTGCACCGTGACAAAGGACGATTTTGCTTAAATAAAGATTTCAGTGTTTGACTTGCAAGTTGTACGTGTCGTGGAAACATGGCTGGGTGACTGATGAGATCCCTTCTGCTTTAATTGCCGTTCCACACAGGAAGATGGTGTTCTTCCATGCAAAATAGCAATAAATCACATACACGCACTGCTGTCATGTGAGGCAGGAGGAGAAGTGCTCTCAGTACAATAATACTGGTTTGACTTTGCATATTTTTCTTCCTTTCCTCTCTTGGATGTGCCGCTTACACCATGACAGAATGGAGAAGCGGAGAAAGTTTAGCGTGTTTGCTTATTAAACAGCACTTGCAGAAACGAGGAGGACAGCATTAGCCACCAGCTGATATGCAGAAATTAAGAAGCCTTCATTCCTTCACATTTCTAGACTTATTCATCCTCCCTTTCTATTCCCATCATGACTGAAGCCCAGGTGAGGAGACGCAGCCCTGTATTTGCCACGTGCTACGCAAGGCTCAGCCAGAAGCGGTCCGTGCCCTGAAGGGCTCACTCCCCTCCTAGGAACAGCTGGAGAGGGAAATATTGGCACAAACGAGGGGGAAACAAAACTGGAAACCAACTTCCCCAAGACAAAGTCATATTCAAAGCCACAAAAAAATTATTACAACAGATTAGTTGAATTAATTTCTATCAATATCGTTTCCCTACATCAATACACAGGAATATGGAGGAGGAAGCACTAATGCCATCAGAGAAGCGGGGGGACCTGATCCAGTGTCACCAGTCTCTCCCAACTGCATGTTTAGGTCCCTGACCCCCAAACCTATGCTGTGCTGGAGCTGTGGCTGTGTCAGGACTCACCACCCTGAAAGACAAGGTGCCGGATGGACCCCGAGCCAGCTCTCCCCCAGCGAGGTCATTTGTTCCCATAATCTATAAAGCGTTTTAGAAATGCTGAGAGCCCCATTTTTCTGCGAAGCCCTGACAGCCCTGTTATTTACGTGGGCTCCATAACATTTTGTAAAGACATCCACTGACATTATCCACACATCTTCCATAAAATTTCTTTCTTTTTAAATCTCTCTCCAGAGGTAAAAAAAAAATACAGTTGTCACAGCCTTTTTTATCAGCTACAGAGGTCTCTCCTTTCAGCTAAATCTATGCAGAAGGGAAGTCTCTCCGCACCCTGTGACACGCTCCCGGTCGGTGTCTCCAGTCCTTTACCATGTTTTATTTCCCGTGATGGTATCACGTTGGGAATTGGGAGTTGGGATTGTTCAGCCTGGAGAAGAGAAGGCTCCAGGGAGACCTTAGAGCCTATTCCAGTCCCTAAAGGGGCTCCAGGAAAGCTGGGGAGGGACTTTGGTCAGGGAGGGGAGCAATAGTAGGAGGGGGAAGGGTTTGACACTGAAAGAGGGGAGATTGAGATGAGATGTGGGGAAGAAATTCTTTGCTGTGAGGGTGGTGAGAGCCTGGCCCAGGTTGCCCAGAGAAGCTGTGGCTGCCCCATCCCTGGAGGGGTTCAAGGCCAGGTTGGAGGGGGCTTGGAGCAACCTGGTCTGGTGGGAGGTGTCCATGCCCAGGGCAGGGGGTGGCACTGGGTGGGCTTTAAGGTCCCTTCCAACCCAAACCATTCTGTGATTCTATGATCACCCACAGCCTCAGAGCAGGTTTCCCACCCAGTGCCCTGTCATCTGTATGTGTGTGTGCAGTGACAAGGGAGCGGGACACTGCTGAAGTTTATGGTGCACACACTGCAGAACACAGTCATATAAATGATATACCACGTGTATTTTTTAAATATATCGCTTAGTACTATCTACACACACTATATATATATAGCACTATATACTTATGCTACACATAGTATATAGTGCTGCAGAATAGATCATCAGGGTATTGCTAAAGTCTGATTTAATGGATAGCTTGGGCGAAGACAAAGTGGAGGGACACAGTAGGAGAGAAGCACATGTAATGGGATCTTCAAATGTTCCATGATCAACAGGTAAAAAATTCACAATCTGAGAAGACAAACAACTATATATATATATATATATCTGTATCTGTGTGTATATACTCTAAGTATCACACACACAAAAAATGCAACTCATTGCTGTTTCTATACAACCCTTCCATGCAATACTTATATCAGAATTTCTATGAAGTAACATTTAAAAATCACAAAAAGAACTAAACATTATATATTGAGTTGGCATTTTAAAATAAGAGCTAGAACTTATAAATATCATTAAGCTTCAATGCCCGAGGTACAAAATGACTTTTTATGACAAAAAAATCCATTACAATTGCCCAGGAAAACGGAAAAAAAATGAGCCTCCTCTGGAGCTGAGACACAGAATAGACAGGATGTTACTGAACTGGAAATGACCTCAGCAATTAACATCTCCTGGAGATAAATGAGTGGTAAACCCTCAGGCTGAAGGGAGTTAGGAAGTTTCAGTACATCAGTTACAGGAGATTTAACTACACCATAAATGAAAAGCATTTTCATCCCCATAAATGTATAAGTAAAAAAAACCAACCTTAGAGATAAATAACAATGTACAAAAATTCCTGCCGATCCCCAGTGTTAGGAACATCCCACTTACACAAAGGAACTAGCGGAGCTGCCCAGCTCTGGACACACAGCCTAAACTGGGATTTACACACACACCGATGGAAAACTTCCCAGAGAGATTTGCAATCTGCTGGATTTCTTGTACTTCTAGAAGCCGGGGTAATAACTCAACCTGCCGCCAGGCCCAAGCGCTCGGGTGCCCGGCTCCCAAAATACCAGGTGTTAATTCAAGGGCACCCTGTGCCTAACGAGCCTGAATTCTGATTTGCAGAGCTCCCGCTATCGCAGCCACAGTCTTGCACAATTCAGCCCTTGCCATTTCCAAGAAAATGTCATTTGAGAGATAGAGAAAAAATATTCACTTGAGGGTAGGTTAATGCCAGCGAACCGGTGGCTGCCTGGAATGGCATTTGTCCACAGATCTGCAGACAAAGCCAAGCAAATAATTGTATCAAACGTGTTGGAGCAGATCCACTCGGATCTCACTTCATCCTCGTCTTCTGCAGCACCTTCCCCTTACCTCTCACTGCTCACTGACGGGAGAAAAATCATTCTGCTTTCGGCTGCTAAAAATATTAACACGACAAGGAAGTGAATTAAAAAATGTGCCAGATGGCAAATAACTCCTAATTCAATAACTGCCACCAGAAAGGAGACAAGTCTAAAATTCCCATAGCTGGGAGAAAGAGGGTGATGGAATGTTGGATGCAGTCAAGTGACAGAGCTGGGATATTCCATACTGTCCCGCAGCACAGCTCCAGGTGCCCAGGGGGAGCGGGTGCTGCCAGTGACCGAGGCTCCGGCCACTCCAGATCTCAAGTTTTTATTTTTTTATTTTATTTTTTTAAAATTCCATTTTTGGTGAAATGCAACGCTCCTGTTCAGAATATAAAGAAGCTTTCATTCCGCATGTAATCTGGGCTCTCACAGGCATTAACACACAAAATTAGTATGCAATTAGGAGTACATTTAAGTTTATACCAAATTTACACTGAAACCTCTGACAAGTGTCTATCAGCTCTTCTTATGTTACTGCAAGACAGATATAAATATATAAATAAATCTCAGCAATTCTGTGGTGATGAACATGCAGAATTTGAAGGCAATATGTCTGTGATGGCAACTTCTGTGCCAGACGTCACGTCGCCCTGCTCTGAAAGGACCTGGTTTTAAACTAAGTAAGAGTCTCCATAAGTCTCCAGAGTTACCAAAACTGTATTAAGCAGATAAAAAAACCCCAAGATGTCAGGCATTAATTAGAAAAATCCAGTTGCCGCCAACACGCAGGAGGAGGAAAGTTAGGGAGGAAACCAAACCAACGCTTGGTGTAAAAGCTGAGGGGGGTGGGTTTGTCCCCTTTCTCCGGTTTCCCTGAGCTAAGGGGGGCACAGCCGGGCTCACAGCGGGTTGTCATTGCTGCTCCACACCACTCGAGAGAAAAGCTTTCAGCTCTTCCGTAAAGCTGTGTACCATATTGTACCATAAAGGTACAATACAGGACACAAACAACCGATGCTAAGCATCACAGCTCCACGTCTCCCTCAGTGTAACTGCCATTTAATTTAAACCTAAAGTTTATTTTGTGACAGAAGACAAACCCAGAGAGCTGCACACTGCGGTGAGGACTGAGAGGTGGGAACCAGCCCCCCGACAGGTCCCCGTCCCCCCGGTCACTGAGGTTCAGCAGCTGCTTCGTCCCGCCACTCTCAGGGACCTCAGAGACCCTCAGCATCACGGCCCCCATCCTGCAAACACACAGACCTGCTGTAAGTCCTACCCAGCGATGCCAGGCCAAGGGCAGACGGGCTGGAAACCAGTGCCAGTTCACTGGCGTATGAGGAAACACTGATCACTATGGCATAAACTCCACTTTTCTGACTCTGCCGTGAATAGAGGGAGTTTCTGTAAGGGAGAATATCTAAGTGCTCCAGGCATTATGCAGCCAAATAATAAATACAAGTAAAAAGTCATAAATAAAACTTGTCTGGCTATGTTACCCGATTCACCAAGGAAACAGAGACTCCGGCGTAGTAGGAGCTCTGGTGAAACTGTAGGCCCCTCTGGTGCTTTCTAACAGCTTTCAAATATTCCAGATTTATATAAGTAGGATACTATTTATGAATAACTGAAAACATATTTCATAGCCCAGACTGAGAGAAGTAAAAAGGAGAGAGGAAATGATGGCACTTGGGCCAACACAAAAATAAGACTATGAGACAAACCCACACAGAAACTCTCTGCAGTCAAGCTGACACATTCTCAACCTCCCCTGAATCATTTTTGAATATCTACATGAAAGTTTGTATTGAATTGAATTATTTGTATTGAATACACATGGGAAATCGTACTTGCTTAGCTCAAAGATGTCTTTTTATTTAATCTTGGGGCTGGGGGTTGGTATGGGAAAAATGTTTTCAGGGCAATATGGATGGACAAGGTGGTATCCTGCCAACTGAGGTTCTGCAAAACTATCTCCAGACTTCAAGGACTTTAAATTCCTAATTAGCTTCAAATAAAAGAGAGTGAATCTAACCAGGATAAGAGAAGCGCGAGCAAATGGTAGAGACCTTCCCCATTTCTTGTAAATAAGCAAACAGATACAGCCGGGAAACCTGCTGATGCTGAGATCAAGCCAGAGACGGGCAGAAAGCGTAAACACGGAGACACCCCCACCAGTACTAACTCTCTAATTTCCGCCAATTAAATATTCCTCAGTCTACCGTAGCTCACATCGTAAGTTGTACGTAACATAAAATACACACTGTGTTCAGCACCAGTGCTTTTCGTGTTATTAGCAATTGCATTTCCTTTTTTTGTGCACTTTTATCTACAGAAGCCCAGTGTTATATTCTCTTTTTCACAGTTACTAATACCTTCCAGCTCATCCTAACTAGTCGAGCAGTCTCCATGATGCCAAACCTTTCCCGGTATTTTCACAAGACGTATATTGCAGTAACAGCCTGAATTTATGTGGGACAATCTTTGCACGATCTCACTTTAAAAACAGTCACCACAAAATGACATTTGCCTCTGCTCTGCAGCTGCAATCAGGATACAGCACACAGATTTGTTGAATTTGTTGAAATTCAGTTGAGTGAATGAGAACACCATGCAAAGCGAATTGCTTTCCCTTCAGGCATTAATTATCGGTGCATCTCCACTGTTCTCCTCCACTCTTTACATTCCCTGACGTTTCATCTCTTCCTTGATTGGGAGCAACCATCCTATAAATAGATTTTTTTGGCAGTAATTGGGAATAAAACTGACTAGCATGGACTGTAATCATTTGGAAAATTTAGCCTCAACTGAATAACTGTACAGTTTTTGGATGCCTGATACACTCCATCGTTGCCTCTAGAGGTTATTTTGCATCTAATGAGTCTTTGCAGATTTAAGGTAAGGAAAAAAAAATTAAAAAGCTTCATTGTTGTGAAGTAGCAACCGTTTGGACAAGATGCTCTGGTTCACTGCTCCGGCGTTGCGGAGGCTGTACGGCTGCTACAGAAATGAACCAGGTGTTAGAGTATGACTGGGACATAGAGAATCATAGAATGGCCTGGGCTGGAAGGGACCTTTCAGATCAAGTCCAACCATCAACCTGACACTAACAAAAACCACCACTGACCCATGTCCCTCAGCACCACGTCTGCCCGGCTTTTAAATGCCTCCAGGGATGGTGACTCCACCGCTGCCCTGGGCAGCCTCTGCCAATGCTTGACAACCCTTTCAGTGAAGAAATCTTTCCTAATATCCAGCCTAAACCTCCCCTGGAGCAACTGGAGGCCGTTTCCTCTTGTTCCTTGGGAGAAGAGACCGACCCCCCCTGGCTACCCCCTCCTTTCAGGGAGTTGCAGAGAGCGAGAAGGTCTCCCCTCAGCCTCCTTTTCTCCAGGCTGAACCCCCCCAGCTCCCTCAGCCGCTCCTCACAAGACTTGTGCTCCAGACCCCTCACCAGCTCCGTTGCCCTTCTCCGGACACAGGGATGCTCCTGTGGAGCAGGAGGGAGCGGGGTCCCCCTCTCGCACAGCCCTCAGGAGCGATGCAGGCTTTGTGCGAGGCAGGGGCAGGGGGGAGCTGTTTGCACGGCTCTGGGAACCCCACCTCACTGCCACTTTCACAAGGAATAAAAAACTCCTCGAGGTATAAAAAAAAAATATAAGGGGTTATAACAATCAGCTGTAAGATCAAACGCCTTACAGGAGTATCTGAGGAGACATCACCAACTTCAGCAACGCAGCGTTTCTGAATGCAGGGTAAATTCCTCCCTCTGGTATGACAATAAAGTCCAAGAACAACTTTATACCTCCTAAATTCAGGCTACATCCGCATTCCCATTCACACAAGTTAAGGTTGGCACGTGCACCAATTCTTTTTAACAAATACCTTTTTGTAAGAATCTTATTTTAGATACAGAATTCATTTAAATGGTGATAACCCAAGTATCCAACAGTTATTTTAAAGCCCAAATAAATGATCTTTTAATTTAAATACAACCTCTTCTTTTGTAACAAGGGAACTTTGGTATAGCAGAAGATGCAACCAATATATTTAATATTGCAGTTTCTAAATGATTGGGAAGAAAAAGCCAGTTACTGAGAAGTGAAGCATAATCCAATCAAATAAAACAATTTACACTAAGATCCCTAACAGCAGCGTCCACAGACCATGTATCACTTGGTGCTCTAATCACAACCCAACTCAAGGCCTGGAAGTTTATTCTGCAAAAGAACAGACCCCAGACATGCCAAAGAAATTCTAAGTGTGGTATCAGGGTTGAAAATCATGCAGAAATCAGTCTGGGTGATTTTACTGGCTGCGTCCCAGACACATTAGACCTACGGAGCAAACCCACACTCACCTCTGCATGATCCAGTAGCCTCTCCCTTCCTTTTTTTCTATTTTTAAAGGCAGCAGCCTCACAAGGCCCTGTCTGCTTTCAAAACGTCTCTCCTCACAAATACATAGCAACAAACTTCAAGGCTGAAGCCTGCAAGACCACAAATCCGCTTCTCCTGGAACAGGCTGCAAGACTCGGTGCCAGATGACGCTGGGATGATCACAGATCTCCTGGAGGGTGCTCTTTCCTCAGGGCTTTTCTTCCCCACCAGTGACATGCAGCAAAGGGAGAGGAAAGATGAGACAGAAAAAGATGTTAAAGTGAAAAGTGAACAGATATGGGAGAAAACCAGAAAAAGAGCAGGAAAGGAAGGTAAAAAAAAACAATTTGGAGTCAGCCAGCTCCAAAGAACCCCAGAAGAGTGGGTGTAAGCTGAGGGATGGAGAAAAGACAAGGACCAGAGGGGAAGGCAAGGGCCACGTTGACTGACCAGGCCCTTCTGCACAAACACGTTGGAAAAACTCTGCAAGCTCAGGGAAGATTAGAGCGAGCAGAGAAATGCCCCAGCTGAGGCAGCGAAGCCTTCGTTAAGAGAGGTGGCATCATTTCCATTTCAGCATTTGCCTTCACAGACGGCTCCAGGAACAAGGGAGTGACAAGAACAGTTACTTGCCAGTAGTTTCTGAAAGAAGTTTTTCAGTATCGATATAATTATTCAGATTCCTTTTTCAAAACCAACTAAAGATCCCAAGTTTCAAAAATCACCGGAAAGGTGCTGGCAAATCACTGAGACACTTTTGCCTACAGTAATGCGGATTCTCCAATAAAAACTTCCCAGAAGCAGGACATACCACGAATTAAAACTTCCAGTGACCAGACAAATTCTTTTCCAGACTAAGCAAGCGCATCTTGTTCATGGAAGTCAATCACTAAGAGTATATTTTTGAAAGTCACATTACATTTTGCCTTTTAGGGTCCACAGTATTATTGCCTTGGGGCTAGAGCCGGATTATCTCCCTTTCAAGCCCCATATGAAGATGAGAAGAGATTAATCCCGGAGAAACGGGGTTTTTGTTAAATTGTTTTGTAAAAAAGATAAATACAACAGCAAAATCTATCAGGAGTTCAATGTTTCCCAATCTCCTTCATTCCCCATCTGTGCCAGAGCTATTCTGCACATTGTTCTCCATGAAAGAAAGGGATTTATAGATATTAATTTCTTAGCCTAGCAAAGCAATAATCCAAGTATGGAAAAAAAAAGTGAAAATCCCAGCATATGTTGGCCTCAATTTTTTCAGACATTTTAAAATCAGGAATAACATCGCAGAAATCATCCAGACCTATCCCAGCAGATCATCTGCACAAGAAAAACAGCCTGTCGGAGCTGGGGGCTCTTACAAATATTCATAAATACTAAATATTCCACTCCTGAAAGGGCTTAATCTACTACAGGATTATAGCAAGAGCTGGAAAAGCAATAGAAGACCTTGACACAACTGAACCACTATTGAAGAACGAGTAGTAGGAAGCGATTCCCAGGGCATCCGCCTGCAGGGACATGCGGAGCAGGCAGAGCCTACACCAATTTCTTTATCCTTAAGAAGTTTCAGGTTGTTGTTTAATTTTACTCCCTGAACCCTCTGCAATGAGCCACCGCACCACTCACCGCATCCCAAAGGGTTTTCTGGAGCCAGCCCGCGCCGATGGCCACTGTCCTTCCCGCCTGGATGGGGACAGCCCAGAGAGCTCACAAACACACATGTGGGTTTGCGTCCCAGCAAGAAGCTCGGTCCTTAACCTGCAACGAGAGGGAAATCTTCCTATGTCACACCTGTTGTGCAAGGAAAACCAAGGATTCACAGCTCATAACCTATGGAAAAAGCTGACACAACACAAACTTTAGAGCCTACTGCATGGGAAAGGGAAGAACAAAATCAAAATGCTCAGGCATCCAAGATTCCACTTGTTTATTTTGAAGATACAGCCCAGTCGCATTTTTAGCAAAATCTCTAGAAGCCCCAATACATCCACCCACATTTTGATTCTGATGATGTACAGTGTAACTTCCGTGTCAGACTCCTGCAACATTTAATATCCAAATTAATAAAAAAATGTGATTATTCATCGGTTCCATGGAGCCCATCAAACCGAGACCTGGTAATTCTTGTAGCCCTGCAGAATATGTATTTTGCCCAAAAACCTGTTCCTAATCACATTGTTTTGAATAATTATTTCATTGACATTCCAGTGCTAAAGAAAATATCATTAGTAATTTATAGAAGTTGCAGGAAGAGTAACAGTTCAGAAAAGCCCAGTATGAGATAAATTAAGCCTACACCTTCATGAAAATCATTAAAAGGTAGCTATAAAGATATGCCCATGAGTTATCACTCAGATCAGCTGAGCAGGAACCCTGCCAGATGTCAAGCCGCCCTTATCTCAAACACTCAATACCACAGCCCCGCATAAGGCTTGTGCTCTGGTTCTGGAGAGATGCCAGCAAGTCTGCTGGGACTACTGCTTTTGAGAGTCTGGAAGAATTCAGAATAAGGGGGGGAAAGCAAATCCCAAACCTCCTGCAGAAAAGGAACACTTTGATTTCCTTTACCAGAAGCACCTTTGTGCTTCCTCTCTCAGGCTGCTTTCCATCCCCAGCCGCAGACCCGGAGCATTGTCCCTAAATCCCTCTGGCAGACCCGGTGCGGGGACACCCCCCACAGGGACCGCACAAGAGCCACCCGGGTCCCCTGAGCCCTGCTCCCTATTCCCCACCACCTTCTCCACAGGGTATTTTTTGCCCACCTTCCACCTCCCCAGGCAAGCCCATGTCCCACCTCCCAGTGACGGATATACCCCCAGGAGCCGTTGTTCCCAAGCTCCGAGCCTGTGCATTAACAAGGGCTGATGCTTTCACTCTCCTCCAGCCTCCAAATTCTTTTCTATTTCAGATCCTTCCACATTATCTCACACCTCAGAGACACGACCTTGCACCACGACGCTGTCATTTACTTCATCTCTTTGCTTTCATCACTCCATTTGCATAGCCTTATCCTATTATTTATTATTCCACACAGAGTTCTGCAGCCAAGAAATGTATGAGTTCAGTAACATACAGGAAGGCACATCATCCTCTGCTGTTTGCATTAGCAATACAAATGATGGGGCTAAGTGGGGCAGCCTAATTAACTTCCTGCTACCTTTCAACCAATTTACTAGGCATTTGGGGCTTTTTTAAAAGTTTAATAGAATCATAGAATGGTTAGAGTTGGAAGGGACCTTAAAGATCATCGAGTTCCAACCCCCCTGCCCTGGGCAGGGACACCTTCACCAGACCAGGTTGCTCCAAGCCCCATCCAGCCTGGCCTTGAACCCCTCCAGGGATGGGGCAGCCACAGCTTCTCTGGGCAACCTGGGCCAGTGCTTCACCACCCTCACAGGAAAGAATTTCCTCCTAATATCTAATCTAAATCTCCCCTCTTCCAATTTAAAACCGTTACCCCTTGTCCTGTCACTACATTTCCTGACAGAGAGTCCCTCTCCGGCTCTCCCGTAGGCTCCCTTCAGACATTGGAAGGCTGCTATGAGGTCTCTCCGGAGCCTTCTCTTCTCCAGGCTGAACAACCCCAGCTCTCTCAGCCTGTCTTCATAGGGGAGGTGCTCCATCCCTCTGATCATCTTCGTGGCCCTCCGCTGGACCCGTTCCAACAGGTCCATGTCCTTCCTAATAATAGGAAGCAATATTATTTGTATATTTACTTAGTGGGGAAAAAAAAAAAGGTATAACTTTGAGTGAAGAACTTAAAATGATACACATTTTACCCACAACTTCAGCTACCCAAAAGAGTATCGATTAAATAGACTCATTGCTTCCAAATTAACTTTCTTTTCAAAATATTTAAATATAAAGGAGGCCTGTATACCGTGTAGCAGCAGTCTATATTCATGCCTAAATGGGTTTCACATTGGAAAACATGGAAGCAGCACTCCTGTACCACGGTGAGGATTCCAGAAAACAGCTACTGCCTTATGTCCTTTTGCCCAAAATAGAAAGATAACAACTCCTCTTGGTTAGGAGAAGAACGATGATACCAGTCATAATATATTCCAGTTTATTTTTAATCCTGGTGATAGTAAATGTGAAAGGACTGGTGAAAACAAGCGCTAGCGATCAGCTATTTTTGCGGGAGGTTTGTGCCACGTGGTACCAGGACTTGGCTGTGATTTACTACCGAACCGACAGCCGCCTCCTGAGGATCTTCACTGGTCTTATGAGGATTTATATTCTTCGCACTGGTTTAATTAACTCCAATCCAAAACGGAGACAAACTTTCTTGATCCGATCTGTTTGTTGCATCGCTCTATTCTTAGTTCACAGCGACAACAAACGAAGGCTGAGGGTATTTTTCTTAAATTCTTGTTGTGCGTGACTATAATTTATGAAAAAGATTTCAAGGCACAGCCCGGGTAATTGGGAATCTCAGGGAAAAGGAGGAGGCTGCAGAGGGATATTGGCACACAAGGAGGACATTAGTCACTAAAGTTCTTTGAAATCATTTCCTTGGTGCCCAACATCAAGCTCTGTTCCTATTTACTGATTATAAAAGTTACAAGAACATGTGCTGAGACCCCGGCGAAGCTCCTCTCCTGCGAGGCAGCCTCTGGGGGGGGCAGAGGAGAGGCAGGGCCAAGCCTCGGGACAGCCCTCCTGCCCCAACGATGCTGGCAGAGCTGGCTTTGAATCCAAGCTCTCCTGATCATCCGAACTCCATCTGCCTTCAGACTTTGCCCCTGCAAAAATGAGAAAAAAAAGAGAAAACCAGCAAGTTCCCCCTTGCACACCGCGGGGGTTTGTCCGTATCAGCCAGCAGCGCAGAGCAGGAGATGTGCAGAGCAGTACAGGAGGTGCTGGGGTCCTGCCATCCATAACACACATTCCAAAGGGATTTTTCTCTAAAAAAGTGCTCCATTTGACCTGCCTGAATGGCCATAAGTGGTTCCAGCACATGAGCCACGCTCCTGGGGCCCAGATCCCCGTCAGCTCCATCCAAAAGGAGCTCGGTCCACATGCTCCCAACGCCTCCAAACAGCCAGCGCTGAGGTTGATTCACTCCTGCTCCAAACTGTAGCGCTAAAATATAACAAACAGAACCGTGACTGAGCTGGTTTTAATTACCAAAATGTTCTATTCAGAATGGGAGTCCTGAACGGCAAAACTTGAGCGCTCAGAGCGCTTTTGTGTGGTTTAACTGTGGCAGTTTTAGGTCCCATCTGAAACAGGTTGGTATTTATCTCCCTTCCAAAAAAAATTTAAAAAAGGGATGCTGCAGATATTTGGTAAGAGAGTGAGAAATTCCACTTAAAATTCAATTGCTTTCCACGGATGGAGCAGCAAATAAGTTGGATTTTTGTTTTCATCCTGTTTTCTGTAAGTGCTTTTTTTTTTGCGTACCTGTTGGAACTTTTGATCTGATCAATAAAGTAACAGTTAGCCAGTTGGAGATCTGCAGATACTGTTGCTCGGGTTTTCCTGCCGAAGCTCTTTTAGTGACCGACAAACGTAAAGGGGGGAAGAGACTGACACTTGCTGCTCTGGAGAACTGCCAAGCTCCCGACAACACCTCGCACGTGCTCCTCAGTCCCACATCCCTCTCCCTGCCGTGCGGGCAGCTGGCTGCTCTCTGTTGTGTTTAAGTGGTAAAGAGCTCAAAAGAGGCTGAAAGAAGAGATGTATCAAAGGAATACAGCCTTCTACGGCGACTGTGAAGATGGTGGTGTAGAGATACCAGTCTACAGATACTTCCCAGCCGGCCAAAGGGACCAGTAACCGACTCTGTCATTAATAACAATCCAATAATAAAACCAAAATGGGATGGGTCAAGACCAGACAGGATCCGTTACCTGCAAGGTAAAATCAGAACTCTGTTGTGCAAACGCTCAGAGGATGTTTACGTGGCAATTTTCAAGGTCTCGCATCTCCATCCTGGTTTTGGTGCCTTCTCATTTTGGCTCTTCCAACAGTGATGGGAAGTTTGTGCATCATAAGGATCCGAAAGTATCCAATAGAAGAAACATTTATTTGTGTGTCACCACCACTATTTCATTTATAATGGCATTCACCTTCCGTTTACCCGACAACAGGCAGGTTTCCCCGCTGTGGCTAAGAATCAGGGCAACACACTGCTTGTTTCCATGCAGGAATCCGCAGGGAAAAGGCCCCTCACACTCACGTCGCTGTTTAACGCGTGGGAGTCGGGTCGGGCACATCCCAGGAACAGACGCTGGGAGAACTTCCTAATTAAAGGATGCGCATACTGGCAGGTTCTTTAGGCCTCATTCTTTTATCATTTTATTATCTTGAAGGTAATAATACACTATCATTACCTTCTCTTTAGCTCAGGACCTTACAGGATGGGGCTGGAGGGAAGGAGGCCTGGACCCCAAGACATCTGTTCTCACATCAAGTAAGAATTATGCTCAAATAATTGACTTTTAGCAATTAAAGGCCTATAGGAAAAAATACATATACGACTCGGTCTTCATGCTCTGACTCGTGGAGTTTGGGCCTGGGTAAAACAGGCTGTGGCAAATGAAGACAAGGCTTCGTTAGACACGTGGTTTCCTAACAAAGGAGCAACAACCTTTTGTTTGTCCACTGGATCCGTGGCTTAATGAAACAGCAGATTGGAAACTGCTGAAAACACCAGAAATTCCCCCAGGAAATTCTTTTCAGTCTGAACTGTTCTACAAATAATTCAGTATAATTGACAGGAATCCTATTAAAAAATAGTGAAGTCATCTTCAACTTTTAGTTGGAATTTAAAGCAAAAATTCTACCTGATCTGATGGAATCAATACAAAGTCACTCCCAATACAGAACAAAAGAAAAAGGGAGCTGGGAAGGAGCAGCTGGTTGCCTGAGATCAGTGAACTGTGAAACTAAGCATTTAAATGTTTACAGCTGTAATGGGTTTTTGCTCTGAAGTTTTCTGCGTCGTCTACAACATGCTGAAGGCTGACTTGAGCTCCAAGCTAATGAGCTCCAGAAGTGGCTGAAAGTCAATCATCAAGCCTAGGTACATAATTCCCAGAAATACATAACGGAGGGTTTTTAGACTCTGTTGGTCATAACGAAGCTCGTGCCACCGGGAGCATCTGACCATCATTAAAATGAAAAAGCCTAGAGAAGGGCCTGGGTGAATTTAACGCTCCTCATTACCAGGGAAGGATACTACAGACACCACAACGGCTTCACTTTCCTATTTGACTTCAGAGCCTGTTCACCATTTTTTAATCTTTTTCCTTTTACTTGAAACAATTGGCTCAATCTAACCCTGGAAAATCAACATCCTTTTATCCCCAGCATCCCCCGAGACCACAAAGAGCTCTGCATCCTTGGGAGAACACCAGCAGTTAACGACGCACCATTCCTGGGGTGCAAAGCAGCTTAATTAACAAAAAGCAATGTTTTTACAGAAAGTTGTTTCTTTGTTCAAGTTAATGGTGCACAACATTACGAGCAAATCCTGCACACCAGCCCCACGGACCGAATTCCCAGTGCTCTCTTCCCATCTCAGCGGAGCCACCAATTCCACTGGTAAAATGCACCAAAATTCCGTTTTCTGCTCGTTGTCGTTATTCCATCCCTCTCTGATCTCATACAAAACATTCAGCCATTTACCATTCCTCCGCTGGGTCGAACAGCAACATTCCCATCTTTTAATAATCCTGCATATTTACAACAAAACTGTTAATGTATTTATACGTATAAACAACGGACCAGGAAATCTAAGCCAGGCTTTCATTATCGCATCCTTGGGACTCACCCAGAACCTCAGTTCTATTTTACCTATTCGACTTGCTTTGTTTAATGATGTAGAAATATATTCAACAGCAGCCCAGTTTCTGGATCTATAGCAAGTGAAATCCCATGACCTACATGGATCGTTTGAATGTAAAATTTAGCAGAATAAAGTTAATTGAAGGTCATCTGGTTTTTTCTTTTTTTTTTTTTTTTTTAAATTTTTAATAATTTGAAGAGCCTCCACTGTCTCTCAGCATGGGGGAACATAAGATAATTTTTTTTAAGAAGATGGAATTAGCATGAGATAAGTAAAGGTTAAATGTCACGATGGAGACTGGAGGCTTAATCTTCCTCCAGCATACAGCACACCAGCAAAAAGAAGGGAAAAGAGGTATATTTAATCAAAAAAGGGGTGAAAAAAGAACTTTTGCATCAAATATATGCTTGCAAATTAAAACAGATTGAGATCTTGATCACAGATTATTAGGTTTCCAGTTAATTATGACTATTCAGAGATAAGACTCTTCTGCAATGGGTTAAACCAATGAGATGAAGCAATATCAGTAATTCTAGAAAAAGCCCTTGTGCCACGTGAATCCATGGAAGCAGAGAGGATTGAAGAGCCTGGATCCCTGGGGCTGGGCTCCTGTGCCTCCGGAAGGGAAACACACCCAAAACCAGACAATAAAGCACAGAATCAGGGAACGGCTTGGGTTGGAAGGGACCTTAAAGCCCACCCAGTGCCACCCCCTGCCCTGGGCAGGGACACCTCCCACCAGACCAGGTTGCTCCAAGCCCCCTCCAACCTGGCCTTGAGTTTAACTTCAGCATCATCCTCCTAAAAGAGCAAATGAAAGAGGCAGGAAGATACAGTTATTTTGAATGGCATCTTTCACGGAAAGCAATCTGCAAATATTTTAATGACATTAAGTTACTGTTAATATAGAGAAAGCATGGAAGAAGATGAAATATAGAACAAGAGAATCATTTTTCTAGATAAGATCCTCAGTGAAACCCAGTTAATGAAGCGGGGCAATACAAGCAGGTTATTTAGATCACAGCGGAAGAGAGTTCTTGAATAAGCAGATCAAAAATGTTAGAAGAAAGGAGTATGACAACGTAACATTTCTAAATAAATACAAATGGAATCTAAGTTTCATTATTGCATTTCCTTTTTGACAATAAAAGTAGGTTGTGAAGAAAAAGAATAGCCTCATCATTATACTGGCAGCTTTTATCTCAAAGAGTAGGCACCAAGATTTTATCACACGCATTTCGTATTTTTCATAATTTCAGCATTATCTGTACGAGCAGCCGCTCATCCTATCACTGCTACTCCCTGGAGGCACCTGCAATTGTGCCAGTGGAGTAATTTCCATCACACACGATAAGGTAAACGCTTGGGGATGTGGCATTTGTGGCAGCAGCGTCCCTGCACGGGCTGCAGCTGGGTTCGGAGACACGGGATGTGACTTGGGTGTTACTGCTCCCAATGACACCACTCTACCCCACTAACAGTTATTTCTTATTTAAGAAACGTAAGAGACTGAAGCGGCGGGCACAGAAGCCCAAACCAGCAGCACCTGCAGCAAAAATATCCCGGCATAGGTCAGTAAGGAGAAAGCTCACGGACTACACAGGAGTTACTTTTAATCATAACGTAAGAGAGAACAGTGTCTTTTTTTAATACTTTCAATAATATTATAATAGAGAACTTTTCTACTATAAAGTTTCATTAATAACGATTAGAAACACAAGTCTGGATAGCACTTAATGTGGCATTATAAACTGACCAAAGTCTTCAAGAAGAAAAACTATTTTGAATCCAAGTGTTTCCATTCCATCAATACGCCTTTTCTGGAGCAGTGCAGATCACCAGCACTTCTTGGCCAGTGCTGGGTAAGACATGCAAATACCTACCAATCCGTATTTTTATATTCAACAGAAGTTATTTACATGTGTAAACGATCCATAAAAATACGCACAAATAAATTCCTATGTCATCAACTTGTATTTTATATTCCTCTAAAAGGGAAAGCTTTTATAGACTTCCCAACACGGAGAATTGCTAGAATCCCAGGACAGCTGTCTGTCCTATCTGTTTCACACTAACCTTAAATAGTACTTTATTTGGTGCACCATATGCTCCAACCTCTCTGTCTGCCACCTTCAGATTTTACTCTCTGAGCTGCAGAAAATAGTATATGTTAAATAGCAAGAAGTCTGGTGGAAAAAATCATGTTAGATTTATCTCCGGGCAGTAATGTTGGATTAAAAGTACACCTCAAAGAGCCTTCATTTTAAAGATTATTAAACAAACCCACCGTAGGGTAAACACATTAAGCCTCATTACACCGACATCCTTCAAAGCAAAGGGGGTCTAAATGCAGGCTGAAAACCACGCTCTCATTACTGATATTTGGGGTCTGGGGCTGCCAAGGCAAAGGGGCAGGAGTGGGCAGGGGCTACGCCGCAGCTCAGACGTCACCCAGGGCACGTCGTGCTGGGTCCATCAGGGTCTTCCTTCCCGGAGAGCCACCCACCACCGGCTGTGTCCCTGCCTGGATTTAGGCCAAGGGAACCATGGTTTTCTCATCTGGGAATTCATCTTCTAACGCCCAAGATGGATTGGGCTGAATTTCTCCAAACCATCAAGTTCAAGAAGAGAAGGAGACGGGTAGGCTTTGTTAAACGAATGTGCTCTGGGTAAGAAAGATACGAAGAGGAAAGCGTTCCTGTTGCCAAACAGTATGTGAGCTTTAAAATATTCCACGTGCAGCCATGGAAAGCCTGACATCCACCACACCTCACCTTTTATTCCTCCCTGGTACACATGGCCAGGCACTAGGTGACAAAACAACTCCAAAACTGTTTTCTTTTAGATCCTCTGATTACAAAAAGCCTTTGACCTCCCAGTCCCAAGCCCTCATTCCAGCACCCTACATTTCTCCTAATTGTTACTAGAGCTCTGATATTGAACAGGGCAATTCTCTCGTCTTCTGCTGGAGTGACTTGAATTGCACCGGTGCTTCATCACTGCCTTCAGAAAAGGTGACGGTGACTCAGAGACAGTCACCAGACCCACACCAGCTTCTCCACGGCCTCGCAGCAAGGGAAGAACACGCCGTTTACATCATCCACTCGAGCTGTTCCTTGCTGTAACATCTCCAGGTGCTGCAGCCTGACACAAAATGCACTGAGGCCAGCAGAAATCTTTGCGTTTCATCACTGGAGTTGGCATCGAGCTTGGTATTAGGTTTCACCTCCAGAAATAGTTCTTGCAGCTCAGGCACTTCATTTCCTTCCCAAGTTGGTTGGCAGCTGATCAACTACCGCTGCTATTAAAAGCAAGCGCTTGGTGATGGATGATCTAAGAGGTGGTTAATTGGACAGGGAGACAGTTGAAGCACCGTATTGCTTTGTGTTAGGACTAAATGAAATTCTGCAATTCCATCTCCCTTGTCATCTGTGACATTAAAGGTCGGGCTCAGCCCATGGAGGGAGCACCCCCATCCCAAAGGCACCTTCGAGACTGACCCACTCTCCTCCGCGACACCCCTGGGGACACCGATGGGACCTCGTGGGGAAGCTCCAACCCCTCTGCGTTGATATATTTGTTCTATAAATACAGAGAGACCTTCAGCCTTCTGGGCCGTCTGGAATTTGTCAAGCACACAGTAATGCACTCCCTTTTAACAAAAGCCTGGGATATGAATAACCTCTCCTTCATATTCCCTGAAAATGAGAAATACTCTCTTTTTAAATTATTCATCGCATTATTATTATTAAAAGTCAGAGTGCTATTTAATCAAATAACATTTTAAAAGTATGACTGCATTAAAAAAAGAATGCCACAGTTTTATAAAAACATCTGTCTCTCTTAGTCTATGCTGAATTACAAGAGAAATGAGCATGGAATCACGCTTGTAGCTCAAGACAAAACTCCTCTCTGATACACAAATCAATACATGATTTAATTGTGTTTTATTGCTTTTTTCGCTTCAGTCTGGGGTCAAGAAAGACCCTGAGAACATCCTATTTGCTGTTTTCCCAAGTTGGATTCCCTCAACACGCACCTGGGTTTTAATTCCAACCTTCGAGCTCTCTCCAGCTGCAGGGGATCAGGGAGGCCGACAGCGCAGGCGTGCAACAGGAGCGAGCTATTTATTCCCTTTCGGGACAGCAGCTTCTCGAAAGGCTTTTCCTCCTGGATTGTCTTCTGGAGGTGCCAACAAAATCACAACGAAAACGGCAGAACTAAAATGCTTATTATGGGACAGTGTCCTCCCGATCCAGGCGGCTCCAGTAACACCCTGCAGCGTCTCGGAGCACAGAGATTCATAGATTCATAGATTCATAGATTGGTCCAGGCCGGAAGGGACCTCCAAAGGTCATCTAGTCCGACCTCCCCGCAGTCAGCAGGGACACCCCCAACTAGACCAGGTTGCCCAGGGCCTCGTCGAGCTTCACCTTGAATATCTCAAGGGAAGGGGCCTCAACCACCTCCCTGGGCAACCTGTTCCAGTGTTCCACCACCCTCACGGTAAAGAACTTTTTCCTAATATCTAATCTAAATCTCCCCTTCTCCAACTTAAAACCATTGCCCCTCGTCCTGTCACTGCAGGCCTTTGTAAACAGACCCTCCCCAGCCTTCCTGTAGGCCCCCCTCAGGGACTGGAGGCCGCTATGAGGTCTCCCCGGAGCCTCCTCTTCTCCAGGCTGAACAACTCCAGCTCCCTCAGCCTGTCCTCATAGGAGAGGTGCTCCAACCCCCTGATCATTTTGGTGGCCCTCCTCTGGACCCGCTCCATCAGGTCCATGTCCTTTCTATATTGAGGGCTCCAGACCTCCACAGTGCTCCAGGTGAGGTCTCACCAGAGCAGAGCAAAGTGGCAGAATCACCTCTCTGTGATGCTATGTTGGGTACAGCACCGCTTCAGACCATGACTGTAAGTTTTAGGGAAAAAAAAAAAAAAAATAGAATAAAAATGCATCAATACTAGACTGAGAACTTTTTTTTTTTTTTTCGTTTTCTTTACTCAGCACACTTTGAGATTCATCAAAGGTTGTTTCAGGGTTGAGCAGTCATTTTTCTCATGGCCCCACAACAGACCCATTCCCAAACACACGATATCGGCCGGTGTCCAAGGTTCTGTGCGCTCATCCCAGGGGATAAATTCTCATGCAGTATGTATGGACCCTGCTAATCCCTTGCCGCCTTCCAACAGCAGAAGAATTTCTGAAAATTCTTAGCCTCAAGATAGAAATCGAGGTTCATGCTCTCTATATCTTCTGCTCCACCATTTTAACCTCTCTCTAATACCAATACATGGAGCTGACGGCTCTGTTTTGACTTGTGCTCCGGAAAATAGCTATAGTTCAATTAGAATCAGTAAGGATTTTAAAACTAGATGCTAACATATTAGTTGAAAATGAACTGCTGATTTTTATTCTCCATGGGTCTCTAAGGAAACATTCAATTTTCAGAGTATGTTTAAAATTTTTAAAAAGCTGAAATGGATTTCATCTTGTAGGTTGGAAACGTAGTTTAAAGCTCGATTAAAAGAACTAATGGAAAACTGTGTTTTAGCTTGAGGTTATGCATTTATTCAGCTTTCCTTCCCCCAAAAGTCTTGAGGCACGGAGCTGGGAACAGACCCTGGTTCCTCTCTGGCCTTCTCTGCTGCTCCCATTAGTTCTGCAGTATGAGGAATGCTCTGCGTTGCCTTCTAACAGCACTCCCTCGAGTCTGGGACAAGTACCTCCATCATTAAATCTGGGCACCAACAGATTTAATGACTTACAGGGAAAATCAGTCTTGGACGCACCCAGCCCCTCCTCCTGAGTTCGGTTAAAATAAGCACTGATTTGCCATTTCTTACCTCTTTTCACTGGTGATTAAATCTGTCCATTGCAGAACTCGGAGACAGGCATTTATTTTTCAGGATACGTAAACATAAAGCTTTTAGAAATTAAGTAAAGATATCAGAAGATCCCTATTATATGAAAAAATTGGCACCTGGAGAATTGTATGGCAAGATAAACCTACCCAGAAGTGTTTATTATTTCTTAGTAAACAGACACACTGGAAGCAAAATTACTGCTTTCTGCAAACAACCGAAGGATTTGTTTAGTAAGCTGAAAGCAAAATAGACAAATTTGCCTCAGTTCGGTTGATATGAAAGTTT